>NW_009647680.1:7235096-7244200 GCF_000708025.1 Charadrius vociferus
GGTAAGGGTCGCTCATGGCGTGCGGTGGGGTTTAAAGCCCGGGGCGGGGGGGGAGGGAGGTGAGCCGCAGCCTCCCAGTGTGTGAGGGCTTCAGCCCGGAGCTGGGCCCCGGGGGCCTTGGGGACCTCCGGCTGCCTTACAGCGGTGCGTGAGGGGACAGGGAGGGTGGTGTGTGCGTCACGGGTGCTGACAGCTCCTTGTCGGTGTGTGGTCTCCCTAAAGAACAGGCCTCAAGGCTGGCGGCGGCCCTCCCCGGTGAGGCCCTGCTGCTTCTCCCGCATCCCGCGTCGCAGCAAGCGCCATCCCGCGGGTGGGCTGTAGGACACAGACGTCAAATTGTGACGGAAACTTAAGGTAAGTATGGCCGGCAAAGTCAGTCTGGGAAACTTTCCTCTGGAGACAAACATCTAGAAAGAGCATTGGAATCGCTAAATAACCGGGTTTAATCCAAAGCTGTCGTGGTGGGTTGACCTCGGTGCCCACCAAGCCGCCCTCTCGCTCCCCCTTCATCAACAGGACAGGGGGAGACGACATGATGAAAAGCTGGTGGGTCAAGGGAAATACAGGGAGAGAACACTCGCCAATTACCATTGTGGACAAAACAGGCTAGACTTTGGGGAAATTAATTTAATTTATTGCTAATTAAACAAAAGACAATAATGAGAAATAAGAACAAATCTTAAAACACCTTCCCCCACCTCTCTCTTCTTCCCAGGCTCAACTTCACTCCCAATGTCTCCACCTCCTCCCCCTGAGCAGCACAGGGGGATGGGGAATGGGAGTTGTGGTCAATTCAACACATGTTGTCTCTGACACTCCTTCCTGCTTAGTGGGAGGACTCAACTCACTCTGCTCCTGTGTGGGTCCCCCATGGGGTCACAAGTCCTGCCAGCAAACCTGCTCCAGTGTGGGCTCCTCTCTCCACAGGTCCTGCCAGGAGCCTGCTCCCGCGCAGGCTTTCCACAGGGTCACAGCCTCCTTCAGGCATCCTCCTGCTCTGGTGTGGGGTCCTCCATGGGCTGCAGGTGGATATCTGCTCCACTGTGGACCACCATGGGCTGCTGGGGACAGCCTGCCTCACCATAGTCTTCATCATGGGCTGCAGGGGAATCTCTGCTCCAGCAGCTGGAGCACATCCTCCCCTCCTTCTTCACTGATCGTGGTGTCTGCAGAGCTGTTGCTCTCACGTGTTCTCACTCCTTTGTCTCAGCTGCTGTTGTGCAGCAATTTTTCCCCTTCTTAACTATGTTATCCCAGAGGCATTACCACTGTTGCTGATGGGCTCAGCTTTGGACAACGGTGGGTCTGTTTTGGAGCTGGCTGGCATTGGCTTTGTCGGACATGGGCGCAGCTTCTGGCGTCTTCTCACAGCAGCCGCTCCTGTAGCCCCCTGGCTACCAAAACCTTGCCACCTAAATAACTGTACACTTTCTGACTTGATACATGGCTCTGGCTAAGAGTACCAATAAAGAGCTTCCTTAGGTGTGGAATATAAAAGCAGAGTAGATATCTTCATGACTTCTTTAAATCTTTATGAAGTATGGATTTGTTTGGGGTTTTTTTTACCTTACCAATTTGACAGTTAAGTCAATTTAAACCTGGAGTATTGCCAAAATCATTGTCCCGTTAGTGTCTTCCTTTGTGCTGCTGGCATTAGGGATCATTGTGTTAGAAGGTGATCCAGCTGGAAAAACAACTATATATCGTGTTGTTCCTCTGAGCAGTTTTCATCTGTGTGTTTCCTGATCCAAACTGCTATGTGGCCCCAGGGTTGGAGGTGCTCAGGCAGGAGTGTGTGGAGGGTGAGACCATCAGTTTCATCACAGCGAGTACTTAAGTTGGCTTAGAGCGATTGTCAAACCACAGCCGCAACATCACTAAAGAAAGCAGTTTGGTAGCGTTCCTGTAGTCATAAATATCACAGACTTCTGCAGCTGGATGGTGCCCTTTGCAACTGAAAAGTCTGCTGTGAAAAATTTGTGATTGCATAGAGCCAAAAGAGTCTAAAAGTTTATTTGATGGATACTGGGGCTGTGTAACTTTGATTACGTTTGTTTGTTTGTTCCTTACGATCCAGGACTTCAAGATGACAGGAAGAGAGTTTCTTGAACTAGATTCTCTGCAGCACAGACTATATTTGGAAAGACTTAAGCGGATGGAAGTCATGCAAAAGACACTCAATGAGCTTCCCAAAGCAGATCAGTAAGTGCTGGTAAAATAAATGAAGTGCATCAAATATTTCAAGTTTTTTGGAGGCTTTTCTTTTCCTTTACTCTTGTATTACAAATCTTCCTTGCAGTTACGAAAGTATTTAATTGTGAAGGTGCTTAGTACTGTCTGAAACAGAAAACTTGTTTTGCGTTTTTTAAATGTGGTTAGTTCACTGTCCTCTCTGGTCCTGCTCAGCTGGTTTCTGGCACGTGCTCCCTGATGCTGAAGGGTCTGTCATGGCTGATCAGCCTTAACTGGCTCCGAGCATTCATATAGTCCTGTGCTAGAGGTGATAAATTTTCTAGGAAACTGAGATGTTGGTGAGCATAAGGCGGACACCTGTGGTTCTGCAGGAGTCATCTTGTGTCCGGCAGGGCTGGCCTGGGGCCAGAACTGAGTGAGCACCAACCTGCTAGTCTGTGTGTTTCAGAAGGGCGAGACCGAGGTATCCAGGTGGTGGTGGACGAGTCAGCCGGAGTCATGCAGGCTCACCAGTGGGGTTATGTGCAGTACAAAAACAGCTAAATGCCTTCTGGGCCTCACAAACAACCTTTTTGGGTTTTGTGATACTGCATTTCACCGCAAAGCCTTACTGAACCTGAACCGGTTCTGTAAGGTGCTGTTTGCACGTGTGCGTCATCTTGGATAAATTCTGTATAAATAACAGTAATCCGAAGCATCTTTGATTTTATTTTATTTTTAATAGAACTTAATTGCTGGCTAAAAAACCTGCCAGTAGTAACACCAGGCCTCCCCACACAGGTGAGAAAGAACAAGGCCAGGGCTTTATCCTTCCCGTTACAGACAGTGGTGCAGCTTTGTGTAGGATCCACTGTGCTCACATTCAACTTAGAAGACTTCTCCGGAAGAGCTGGGGAGCTGAGGGGGGGCAGATTCCTCAGCAGTGAGGTGGTAACATCTTGATAAAGACTGTGGTACTCAGGGACTGCTGGGCCTTGGAAAGAAATGGGTGCTGGGGTGTGCGCCTTTATTTGAAACTGCCCTGGCAGGTCTTGAAGTTTGTGTATGCAGAAGGGAGATCACTAATGGCTGGAAGGGAAGAGGAAACATCCTACAGTCAGACTGAGAGAGTTCTGTCTCACCAAAGTTCTTGTTTTTAATACTAGAGAGCTAGTATCGAAACAAAAGAAGAAAAAAAAAAACCCCAAACAACCCTCCTTTCCAAGACCAACAAATCTTCCCCCCCAAAAAACAAATAAAAACCCAAACCAAACCCCTCTATCCTTTCTTTCCTTTTGTGCAGTGTAGCAGTTCTGTACAGCAGTAAGCCTGAGTGGATTCTGCTGGTCCTGGGTACGTTAATGAGCTCTATTTTGGATTCTCAAATACGCCGCTAAATTTTACCTTTGGTCCCCTGCACGTATGTATACGCACACGGGCATTTCACTGCCTGTGGTTTTAAACGTACCAAGAGAATAAAATAGCTGGTTTGCAGAGTCTGTACTCTGGGGGTGTTCTGTGAGTGACATCCCGTATTGGGAGAATGGTGATCTGAAAAGCAAATAGGCCCCTTCCTTTTTAAAACCCCAAAAAAGAAACAAGCCTCCTAGATAAAGGCAAGAGAGATCTTGCCGCTCCAGTTCTTCTGCTAAATAGCATCAGAATTGAATTGTTGGTAGCTTGTTTTCATGTTTGAAAATCTGATAAGTACCAAGAATGAAACTCTTTTCCTATCCAAACTGAGAAGTAGTTGGTGTCATTGATGTCAGATGTTTTTAATGGTTTAAGTTTTGCAGAATTGGCACCTACATCTCTGAAGCCTTTTTTGTGTGGTTTGTCAGTGCTTAATGTTAATCTAAGCATTAAAATGTCGAAGAGTTTTAAATAGGTGGATTTTAAAAAGTCATGTATTTTAATTGCTAAATGGTTTAGAGATTGTCACATTTGATAATTTTGCAAATAAATATGACATTTGGCCTAGCATAAATTTTGTGACCAGTTAAGCATTTTATTTTCTTTGGGGCTTTAGCAGTAAATCCAACTTATGACGCATTTTAAAAATATACTTTTAACATAATAATATTGGCACAGCCTCAGAATCGGAGAGCCTTCCAGTTAATTGCTTTGCCTGGCAGTAGTTGTCATTTCAGGAATTTCAGATTTGTGGAAACCTAAAGCAAAGAGTTGTTTCCACTCATCAACTCTCTGTGCCAGGTATAACGCTAAAGATAACGCACAATTTCCTTCTGCGAGTTGAATGAAATCAATCACAACCCGCTCCTCAGGCTTGTAAAACTGGCACGCGATCCCCTCTCTTGCGTTACCTGCTGTGATGGAAGGTATGCAAGTAGAAACTGTTTGTCAAGATATTAAATGCTGACTGCCTCTGACCAGACTTTCTTCTATTCTGCCGTCGCCGTTTTACAGATTGCAGAAGTAGCTGCTCTAAACCCTGTGTTAAAAAAAAGGGTACATAACCGAATCCAGTCCCTCTGTTATCACAGCAAAATTAGAAGCTCCAGTTCTGTAAATAAGTACGCAACCTTTAACTGTCATAACCTCCTAGCAAGGTAGAACCTTACATTCCTGCGTTCCATGCACTCCAGGACGGCTGACAGCCCTTCAGCCTACAGAATCGCTGCAAATGATCCGCCAGCAGCTGCTGAGGTCGTTACTGCGAGATCTCAGTTGCCATAGTTGTCCCACCTGATCTGTTCTGTGAGCTCTTATATTGAAACTAGATCCATACTTTGGGGTAAGCAGGCTAGAAACAACGGTGATTACAGGAGCTAGCTGTGATTATAGATTTTTTATTATTATTATTTCTTTTGAGAAAACATTCTACTTAGAAACATGTTGATTAGGAGAGCAAATTTCACGACGTTTCCCTTAGCCATAATAGAAGAACTTGCAGAAAAGTGTTCTCAGCCTTTCTGTTTACTTCATTCTCGAGGTGGGTGTAAACGCAGACGTGTAGCGAAGGATGCTGTACTGGTTGCTTTTCAAAGTAGTCACTCTCTGTTTTGCACCAGCGAGAGATTTGCCTCTCTTACCTCTCATTGTAGGATATTTGGAATTGAAGCATGGAGTAAACCAAACTTTTTTTACAGTTCTCAATTGCTGAAGCAACTTTCCTTCTTTCACAGAAACCTTTGTAATCATGGATCGTACTTCCTTGCAGCAAATTCAAGCTTATGCGGCTTAGCAGCAAATAACTTCTTCAGGAACATCCTACACGTCAGAAAGGCTTCCTTGGTGTCTGCTTTGCCAATGGCTGTCATTCCGTTTCTTTCAACAGCAGCAATTTATGAAGTTTTTGTGCGTGAGCCTTTATTTTCAGGTAAAATCCTCATTATTCCTTCTTTTCAAAAGTGCTTTTCGTTCTGTAGGCAGTGTAACGCTGGAGAGCTTTTCCTCGCTGCAGAACAGTGGCCTTGAACTGTGGTGGTCTTGAAAACCCTCGGTTTGTAAAGTGGGGTTTGAAAAACAGATCATTTCATGCATTGGGCAGCAGTGAGTTCTTGGAAGTTGAATGGGAAAGGAGATACGTATGTGTGTTTACATATGTTTATAAAAAAATTTCTGATTTTTAGCATTTTTCACCCAAAGTCATGTAAAAGTGACGGCAACAAAGCAGTTCAGTGTTTCCCCCATCTGTGTGATTTCATTTGAAGGTCAACTTTAAAGCCATAAATTCTTCAAGGGTTGGATTGAGAGTGTTTTCTTTTTTTTTTTTTTTTCTTCTTTTTTCTTTTTTTTTTCCCCACAAAAGGAAGAATCTTTTCAAAATGTCTTGCATACCCTCACAGCTTGGCCGTTTCTGCCAGGTGCCTGTTTCCGTGTTGCCGCACGCGGCCTGTCACTGGAGCTATGGGAATACTGACAGTGAAACGTTTTTTGTTTGTTTTGCAGGTGAGCTGAACTGCGAGGTGTGTGCTGTGATCAGAGGAGGATTGATCGGGGCTGTTGTGGGTGGTTTCTATCCTGTTATCCTGGCTCTCCCCGTGAACGCAAGCCTTGCAGCCAGGTACGTCTTGTTAACCTGCAACGAGTCAAATGTATTTGTTGGTCAGACCTTCAGTTCTCGGTTTAAATTCTGTGGATTTTTAGTCTATGCACACCTGTCTTCTCGTAGGCTTTTAGGACGTGGAAGGGGATTTATGTTAAGGTCACCTAACTACAAGGCAAAGTTAGTAAGAGCTACGCTAAGCCCCCAAAGTGAGACAAGATCTGCAAACTGGTAACTGTAAAGCATTTGGCTTGAGCTGGAACCTTACAAGCTACCCACGATGTGTCTGGGTATGCGAAGTTGTGGCTGCCGTCCTGCCACGCGGTGATGATTGCTGCTTGGTGCTGTTTGGCCGGACGGCCGAGGGACCTTACTGATCCCTGGCAATGCCCAGCAGCCAAACTGCCCGGCGGGTGGGATTCTGTGGACTGGGTCAGAGCACAGCGAGGGGATGGCGAGACATCAGCGTGGTTTATAGCGTTTATCCAGAGAGCTCAGTACCACCAAGTGAATTTAACTTAGGAGAGTAAGGAGAGAATGAATAGCTACCTAAATATTTTTAATTACTTCAATGTTAAATCTTGACGCTTAAATTGGATGGAAAAAATAAAAGTAAGTTTCTACCACTGTTTATGTTGTTTAGGTATTCTTCATCTCCCTTGCCAGGGAAAGAAAATCTATTACGCTTCTGGCTCACAACTGCTCAGCCTATCTTTAGAAAAATGAGTTTGGGTGTAGTTATACAGGCTCTAACTGGATTATATCTTGCCACTAAACATCATGGAATATATGTCAAAATACTGGAGCGGATGAACAGGAGGGATCCTGAAGAGTTACGAGACTGAAGTTAAGCAACTTTTCAATTGCCTTGGATAAGTAACCAGAATAAACAAAGAAAGAAGTTGTTGCTTGCTGTCTGTATTAATAGAAAAACAAAGTTAAGACTTTGCACTCTTATTCTTTTCACTTCTGAACTTAAATGCAAGTTAAGCTTTTCATTATGTCCAGCTTAGGGTATACACCTGAAGAACAGCTTTACAAGGAGAGGTGTTTTTCTTTGGAAATGGCAGGGCAACATTTATATTGCCTGCACAGGGTTTGGCTCTAAGGTGATGCTGCTTCTTTTAGAAGCTGTATAAATGAATTGAAAAAGGGAGTTTTCTTCATAATGCAAACCACAGTGTTTTGTTTTGTTTTGTTTTTAAAAAGGAGGGGAGGAGGATTGTCAAGGCAAGGTTTTTCTAGAGATTCCTCAAAATCTGAGTATTTTTCTCCCTGAAATTTCCTCTGTTCTGCTAGCACAGAACTTCTGCCACAAGATTACCCCCTTTGGGCTGTTACAAGGGTCATGCTGTACACTGTAGAGCAACCAAGAGTGATACTCATGTCATACATATGCTGGGAACTCTATCAAGTGACCAAAAAAAAAGGCCAATCAGAACAAAATTTATCCTTGTAACCACTTTGCCTTGAAATTAGTCTTTTCCTGAAGTGAGGAACTGTGGTGAGAGGCCTCAAACGACCGGTGCTGTTACTGTGGTATCTCAGCTACCTCTAGTTTTAAGATTAGTGGTTCACAGTAATTCATTTATGAGTCAGGCTTGTCTTCACATCAGCAACTGTATGTTCTAGAGCAATATAAATCGCTAATTTTCCTACTGCATGAGATATCTTCAGTGTATTCTGCGGTCTGAGAACTAAATCAGGAATTTTTTTACAGAAGCAATCATCATCTCAATCTGACATGTGGTCCTGACTGTAAAACCTGTACGATTACTGGTCAACAGTCACGTGCACTTCAGTAAAATTCTAGTATCTCCAGAGATGCACATGGAAATATTTCTATATTTATTAATAAGATTTTATATATTTATAGACCTATATATAAAATGTTTATATATTTATTAATATTTATTAATGAGAATTAAGCATTCAGCATTGAGACCCTTAATTAGCTTTGCTTAAAACTTATGCTCTGGCACTGCTGAAAAAGGTATCAAAGGAGTTTCATCGTGTTTATCTGCTTTCTCCGAACAGATTTGTTGTTACAGCAGGAAAATCATGTACCCTGCTTCTCTGTAACCAGGAGTAACGGCCTGATTTGTACAGGGAAGCAGCAAAGACAGGCTACGTCTGCAGCGGTTGTTATGTAAAGTTAGTTTAGTTTTTATTAATTCAACATATTGCTGTGGCATATGGTGTCACAATACTGGTCTGTACCTAAACAGCCATCTTGGCCTTACCTTCATCACCCCCATTTAGAGATTCTCCCGGAGCAAGCATTTTACAGGACAGCGAATTATAGTATCTCCAGAAGTCATTAACCAACAGAACCACTTATCTGTGATAATGAAAACATAACATAAAGCTGTTATTTTGCAGTAGCATCTTTAAAAATGGAAATGAATGGCTCGGTGATTATTCCAAGCATTTAAAAAGGTACAGTTAAGATATTGTAAATAGATCCTAACATGAGATTCAAAACCATCTTCTGTTCCATGCACTGCTTTAATTTTGGTATCAACTCAAGTGATAATTTTTCTCAGAGTAAGCAAAATGCACTCTCTGATTATTTCATGATCTGACTTGGACAACCCCGATTCTTATTAGGTATTAACTTCTTAGGGTGAAAGGTGAAAATTGTATGTAACAAGAAAAAAAAAAAATCACATTCCTCAATGTTTTTTAGTAAGTTGCAAAGACCAATACTTGTTTCCGGCATAACTGATGAATGCAGAAATTGCAAATATGTATTTTAAGTGTTCGGCATGGGTCATGTCATAGGTCAGCTATACGCTCCTTGGGCTACAAAGGTGGTGTGCTTACAAAAAAGGACAATTGTACCCTGTGTACTTCTTAAATAACTGGGGGGCGGGAGGAGGAGTTCTGGAAAGGAAGTTAAGGAATAAAGACTGAAACTGCT
>NW_009647680.1:7244211-7249703 GCF_000708025.1 Charadrius vociferus
GACACCAAGATGCTGTCAGTAAGTTCTGCTGTGCACACCCATGAAGGAGTGCCCTTGAGGAAATCTGGAAACACTCCTTCCATTCTCCATTGCATACACAGGTACAACGTACCTCCTACAGCTCTCAAGAAGACAAAGGATGAGCTTTTACCAGTTCTGGGCCAGTGTTTGCAAGGGATTCATAACTAACTCCTTGCACATACTGCCTCCCTGTTGGAAAATCTGCATTAGAACAGGTTTTAGTTGTATCCCTTCTTCTACTATTTGAGTAGAAGGAAGCCAATATCACAACAATAGCTTTTATTGCATTCCTAGAAGAATGCATGAGTCTCATATATAACCTATAGTGGTGGACTTTTAACTACTCTCAAGTCTGAACTACTGCCAAATGAACCCCAAGAGACTGGCTATAGATAAGAATTAAAATTAGTGCTTTTTTTAGCATTTCTGTTATCTTCTCTATGTACCATTTCTTTGTCAGTGAATCTCAACATTACAATTTATTCCACACCCTCATCACCCCTGTACCTGCCCTAGTCCAGCTCCCGCCATCATCCTACAAATGAGCAAAGGCAGAATTATTTCTCCAAATCTACATGTCCCACTTAAAATGGGTGAAAAACTGTAGACTTGGCTACTGCCAATGTGCAGTTTTACACAGGGTGTTCTTTAAACACAGAGCCCGTTTGAACAACCCCCGTACCTAACATATCCTTCAGACATTTACAGCCTAACTAACAGCAAGTATAACCCTATAAACAGTATTGTTGATTCTAGCAGAAAACCTCTAACTCCAAGCTCCAGAGAATAGAAGTTTTTTGAAAAATAAGTAAATTTACAAAAGGCCTTTGCATTTTGCAACTGATATCTGTGTTTCACAGGAAAAACAGATTACGGTTTTGACAAGTGGCATGAGAAATCTGATGATCTGGAAGTACCAAGAGATGTACCAAGTTTTGGACGATGGTTCCCTGTGTTTACGTTAATACCATCTCTCTAGGCAGCCAGAGATCGCAGAAGCGCCCATTTGTTTTTTCCTCTCAGACGCTGCTAAGCTCTTCAGAGGAAAGAGAAGTTAGTTTAGAATGCTACTAAGAGTCACAGCACCAGAATCAAACTGTAAAGGACTAACAGAGAACTGAGCATAAAATTGTTTCTTATTTAAATGCTAAGTAGTCTCCAAGCGGCTGTGGGGTGGAGAAATACTAGAAAATGAAGGTAGCGTAGCCATGGGGTTTAATGCTGATGGCGCTTGGTTCTGTGGTACGTACAGTTTAACAAGCACAAATTTCAATGCTGAACAGGGTATTTTCTACAACTAGAGGCCAAAAAGGCAGAGCATGCCAATATTCTTTTAAATTTTTAAGCAATGTTTTCTGTTAAATGTTCCTTTTTATCAAGCTGCAGACTACCTGCATTAGAACGGCTGGATGCTAGAAAGCCAGCACACTATTTGAAACTGCTCTCAACAGATAAAAGCGTTTAAGATTTACAGAAATCACCCAGTACAGCGCATGGCTCACTCCAGAGCTTTAAAAATGTTGTCCTTTCAGCACCCTCAAACCTTTTGTTACACTCACTCCAGTGCTTAGCGTGGAAATAACAATTTGATGAAAGATTATGGTTTAACAGCATATTATTAACCAGTCATCAAACTTTAGAACCTAAAAATGGGACAGAAAGGAGAAAGATGCCAATAGACCACGGAAGCATTTATGGAAGTATTCTGCTCCTCCATGGTTTATTCATCAAACATAGCCAGCCACATTAATATAATATTAAGAAAAACAACTGAAAAATACAAGGAGTGGTGATTCTCAGAAGTACAATTCTATTTCCGTTTCAAGGAATAACGCCTTTGTTTTGTCCTCACCACAAACATGAAAGACAGATGAGTAAGAACCTTTCTCCTGTGTACTCTCATCCACTTTATCCTGTCCAACAGATGGCCCACACGGATAGAGCAACAGCATTTCCCCTGTTTTCCCATTTTGTGTAATGAACCACTCAATTAAAGCAAGAAAAAGATGAAAAAACATTTGAGCCCATAAATTGAAAGATCAACAAGTCTGATTTTATTATGATATTGTATTCTCATCTGGATGGCACATAATTACAAAGAAACATTTACAATATATTTTCAAGTATTAAGTTATGTCATTTCAAGGCTTCCACTTCAAAAAAGCTACATTAATAATACACCATAGAGATAGTACAGTCGGTTAGAATTTCAAATAACTTCCTCCCCTCTATTTGGTTTAAATATGATTCAGTAGGCACTAGAAATGCCTGCAGCCACTTACTCTCTTGGGACTTGACCTTGTTCTTGTACCGGTATACATCATTTTGCATGTCAGAAAATCAGCTACTCTCAGACACAGCTCACAGGTAGTTTCATGACTAGAGCGATGTGCAGGTTCACAACAGAGACCAGAACTACGTCCCTGACCTCTACCGTTTAGCAGTGATGCAAAAAGAAAGAATGCATATTTAAGTTAACTTAAAAAACACTTCTACACTGAAGTAACTGTAAAAATGCCATTGTAACATCCCATACTTGCTACATTAGTGTTTCTCTTTTCATCAAGCATGTTAAACTTCAAAGTGAAGCGTGTTCATGAAGTCTGATCTAGGCAGGTTGAGCCTAGGTTGAATCTAACTCAATTATTTCCATTTTGCGTATCAGTCAGTACGGGTCTTGACAGTTAACTTTGATTCCTGTGGCACAGGCGTAACCCATCCATTACAACAGGGTTACACAATTTAAGACTGAAACTTTGAGCAGTCCTGTTGATGGCACCACAGAGGTGTAAGGTAACACGTATCCCACTAAGTCTCTTTTGTGCTGGCAATATACCCTGAACAGATGGAATTCTGCATACAGTGGAGTAAAACCTGTTTGATAGGATATTGTCTTTAAAAAAACAAACATCTTGGATGACAGTAAATGATCCCAGCATTCAACCTTTTGGTTTTGTTTTTAACCAAAGACAGCAAAAGCCCTGTTACCTCTTTATTCTCATTTCTTATACTACCTTTTAAAATAAAGCAGGAAATGTGGCCAGCAGCTGGTCCCGTCTCTTCTGCCCCAACACAGCTGAATCCACTTTAGCATAAAGAAAAACAAGGATGCTAAATACACATATACTTTATCACACAGTGATGTTTCACAAAGAAGAATCAAACTCCTTTTGTACTGATGAACACTTGATAGCGTCTAGCACCAATAAAGCAAATGACCGAGAGAAAATGCTTTCACTTTCTACTTAGCCTTAAACACAAAATTTAAGGCTTTAAGAAACAAGACTTCAAAAAGACTAAATAGAATTACTTTTTTTTAAAGAAGTTAATAAATGAAACTGTTTTAGGAAAATCTATTCTTTGTGAAACCTCACTTTACATATTATCATTTTCACAAACCTTCTTCCCCCAACTGACATACATATAAGCAACCTCAACATTATAATACAACTGAAAAAACAACCCACTCATCTTTTGTGATATGGGAGAAACACTGACTAGTACAAGAAAACACACGCTACTGTTTGTCAAACTATTTTTTCCTCCTATCTCAGTTAATTATGGAGCATTTTTCAAATTGTTAGCCTCAAGATACATATTTGCTCATCTCCAAACTGTGCTTAATTATATAAAGTTATAGATTTCTGGATACTGTAAGAGGCTAAATTAAGAACTCTACAGTAGAATTAAGCACATGCATATACATGCAATATCTTTAAAATTTAAAGCTACTTTGAAGTAACATAAGAATTTCAGTGTGCGTGGGCACAGAGATTACTTATGGGAAGCTAAAGTAACGAGTTACTTCGATGCACTGCATTCTTCAAACCGCAATTCTCGTTAGAGATCCATGCAAACAAAAATGACTCCTCTGCATTAGGATTCCACTGTACAGATATAATCAGTGTTCAGGTTCTGTTTAATCGGGCAAAACTCCGCATCGCGAATTAGAGCAAGCTAGAGAAGGACTTTTTAAAGGTACCGTGCATCCCTAACACTAGACAGTATATTAAACCAACAGGTCACAAATTCTTTTTTTTCCATTTAAAAAGCAATTTACTTACACTTTTGGGACAGTCCCCTATGATAAAAGGCTGTACATGTCACATCCCCCTTATTAGCATTTTTCCCCTTTCAGCTCATCGGATTATTTAGTTCAATAGAAAACTCCTATTTCAAATGGCAGAAGCATTTCTTTTTAAATAAAATGTAGCTCATGTATCAGCTACTCTGTGCATATTCATTTATAAAAGGAAAAGAGGAAAACAGCTAATTAGAATGACATGATTGTAATTTTCACTATCAGTTATCATCCAGAGCTAGAAACATTTTGGCAGAGTAGGCCAAGGACCAGAGAAATCATTTCCTGAACCAGTCATTACAGGAGACTGGTCTAAGCAAAGCAAGCTGTCTGATACCGCATTATGGGAATATATTGATCCTTACCAGGTTGCGAGGTGGAAAACGACTGTTCTTTAACCCCTACACAACGGAGCCTGGCAGGGCAAGCACCTAAAAGAGAAACTGTCAGAGAGGTTTTAATAGTAATGTATAACTGAGATGCAGTACAATTTTATATGCATGCTTTCTTTTGCCGGTCATTACTATTTTCTTAAGTCTGTCCAGTGACGATGTCTTAATGAAGTTTTTGGTTTGGTTTTCTAAGCAAGCATTTTCGGCTCCTCAGGATAAGCAGGCTAGACATTATCTGACTCAAGACCGGGTAGTCAACGTTATCTTTACTGGCAACTGCGAAGCAGAACCGAGCACACCTTCATGCGTCAGGTCGGCATGATCTTTTCACCCAAGTGCTGCAAACGGGCTCTGGCGGCACCTCTGCGTGTATACGCACGTGTCAGTTTGCACGATAATTATCGCACTGCTGTACACAGCTTTGCACGACTCTTACGCCAAACAGGCTCAGACCACTACCGTCCACACGCCAGATTTACATGACCTTTAACCAAGGCCACCATCTGGCTCCCAACGTGCCGATCGAGATTTAATTATTTTATTTTTTTTTTTGTTACCCTGGCCACTTACGTGCCAGGCTCCCCTCCTCTGCATCTCCCCCAATACCACCCCATCACCACTGTATTTATTCTTTTCCTCCGCACCATCGCCTGCTTCCTCCGCCGCGACGCGAGGCCCCTAGGGGCGAGAACCCCACGAGTACTTGCAGCAGGTACTTGACCCTACATTTTGAAGGAGGCCGCTGCTCGCCGAGCACAGATGGAGCAGAACTCCACCGACACCTGATCCCGGTCCACGTGGAGGCAGATCCCGCCGGGGCCCGCCCACTCCTCCTCCGTCTCCCTCACCACCGCCGCCGCCTCCTCCAGGCCGGCGGGCCGGGAGCTGGGCAGGGCGTAGTCGTGGTCGCTGCTCTCGCCGGCAGGCTGGAGGTGGTGGTGGTGATGGCGGCGGGGGCTGCCCGTGTCCCTGAAGAGGCTGGTGCTGAGCTGCAGCCC
>NW_009647680.1:7251036-7269402 GCF_000708025.1 Charadrius vociferus
GCTGGGCTGGGTGTGCGTCACACAGTGACTGGGTGGCTCCTGCCCAGATTTAGACTATTTGGGTGCCTGGTTTTAGGCACTCCTGCAGGCACCAGAGGGAAACGGGCACTCCTTGCTGCATACCGACTAATTAAAACAGAGCAGCCAACTCAAGTCCTACTTGTTCTTTCCTACTTATATCCCTTCCTCTCAGACCGCAGCCCTAGTTTGTAGCCTGGATCTGTTGGTGTTTGCACTGCAGATGCCTGCATTTAGGGCAATTTAATGTGCATTGGGGTGGGCACATTAGGGGGAAAAGATGCTTGAAAAGTGTGGATGTGGTCCATAAAAGTGGTGTGGAATGACACCCGTAGGAACCAGGATCTAAAGAAAGGCTGTGGTCTGTCCTGCAGCAGGCAGTGGAGCAGTACTTCTCACCTGGCTTTGTTCAAGGAGAGTCCAGAGAAGTTCAGAAGACAAGTCCGTTGAGAGCTACTACTTATTTAGAAGCAACATCTGGTTCAGTAAGTCCTTGAGATGAACTGGTCGCAAGCTGGAAGGATCTTCTGGCTGTTTCTATGCACTTCTGAACACGTGGCTCACCAGATACCAAGTTTAATGCAGTGCTGCTGCTCTGTAGGTGCTCAGGCCCAAGAGCTACCCAAACAACTGCCCCAGTGTTGCGTTACCCCACAGTATGTATACACACACACATGGGAAAGAACCTGGAAAGCTCTTGAGGCAGTTGCCTACAGCCCAGGTAGGGATGCCATTTGGCCCATCATGTTTTGGTTTTTCTTGTCGGAGAGTTAGAAAACAGGAGCTGAAACTCAGCAGCCAAAACCTCCTCCTTGGCTGGGCAAGAGGCACGAGAGAGTGCTGACAGTAAAGGGAAGAATTTTTTTGCCAAAAATTGTCAGACATACACCCTTCCATTTTGTGCATCACAACTATTTTCTCTACAGAAAACACCTAAAAAACAGAAAACACTTAAATGGGCAGAACATCTAGAACCTCAGCCTGTTTCAAAGACTATTGAAATCACCCAAAGACCTGTCAATTTATTTTGAGCTGAACAGGGATATAAATAATGCTATGACATTCAGTCTGGAGAAGAGAAGGCTCCGGGGAGATCTTATTGTGGCCTTCTGGTACCCTTCTGGTACCTAAAGGGGGCCTACAGGAGAGCTGGGCAAAGGACTTTTTACAAGGGCATGTAGTGATAGGATGAGGGGGAATGGCTTCAAACTGGAAGAGGGGAGATCTAGAATAGATACCAGAAACAAATTTTTCACTGTGAGGGTGGTGAGGCACTGGAACAGGTTGCCCAGAGAAGCTGTGGCTGCCCCATCCCTGGAGGGGTTCAAGGCCAGGTTGGATGGGGCTTTGAGCAACCTGGTCTGGGGGGAGGTGTCCCTGCCCATGACAGGGGGGTTGGAACTCGATGATCTTCAAGGTCCTTTCCAACCTAAACCATTGTATGATTCTATGATTAAATAAGACTAAAACAACTGTGGAAACACACAAGGCTACTAGATATACACAAGAATTTGCTTGAGTGTCGGGTGCCGTATGATATTAGTGCTCTGACGTGTTAAGCTGCTGAATCATGACTGCTTATGACATAGATATTGCTAGGTGGGATTTCTTTCTTGGAGCCTCGGTGTTGCCACTTCCATGCCCGCCCTCTGTTGAACTTCAGTGGAGAATCAAACGCAAAAGGCTAAGGGTTGGGGCTTTGGTCTACCTTGGAAAATAATGTGCTTTTAACTGTAAAAAATTAAAATCTATGATACAGCACAGGTTAGGACCAAATAAATCAAATTAATGTTTTACGTTTTCCACCCTAATCTGTCACGTCACAAGTTTGACTAGTTCAACAATCCCCGTTCAGATTTAACAGTGTAGAGCTCTTACTTAGGTAAAACTGTAACAAAAAGAAAAAGGCTAGAGAACAGTCCTTTGAGGAGGATTTAAGCTGGTAAGTACATTACAGAGAAATCAGAAGATGGTCTGATGGAGAGGAACAGAATGCAGTGGTGTGTTACAGTAGAGGCACCTGCTGAGACGAGAACTGCAGTTACACAATAAAATGACGGAGTTTGATATTCAGCGCTTTTTCTTTAGTCAGTAAATCCATACTGTGCTTTCTGTAAGCGTCGAACTGCAGCGAGAGCTCGTTGTATGCCTGCTTGCTGCTTTTGAGCTGTTGTTGGAGCTCTTGGACCTTCAGATCATTGTCCACTGCTGCTGCCTCTTTCACGAGGTGCTTTCCTGCTCTCTGCTTGGCTTTTTGCGCAGTCTCCAGCTTCTTCCCCAGCTGCTCGATTTCCCGTTGCTTATCTTGCAGAGCTTTGCCCCGCTCCATGGCCAGGTTCAGTAGTTGCTCTTTTTCCTCGTTGGCCCTCTCCAGCTTGGCCTGGAGCTCGCTGCCCTGAGCCCGCTGCTGACTCTCTGCGTGCTGTAGCTGCACAACAGTTTGTTGGTGCTTCTCCTGTAGGCATTGCAGCTGGTTTTTTAGTGAATCGACTTCCCAGGCATAGGCACTTGTTTTCTGGCTCTGAGCTTCCAGCAGCTCCTTTTCTCTCTCCTGGGCTCTGCAACTCTCAGAAGCACATTTCTTCTGGAGGGAGTCTAACTGCTGCGAGAGCTTTCTGGCCTGGGCAGCGAGCTGGAGCACGTCAGCTTCCTTCTCCCTCACTGTATGGCTGAAGAGCACTTCGTTCTCCTGCCGCAGGCGCTTGTTCTCCTCCAGCAGCTGCACATGACGTTTCCTATGTTCGTTCTTGAACTGGATCATTTTTTCATGATTGTTGGCCAGATCCATGAAGCGCTCCTCCAACTGCTGGATCCGTTGGCTCTGGGTTTTCATTTTCACTGCATCCTCTGTCCTCAGTTTCTCCAGCTCCATGTTGAGCTGCTCCAGGTCTCTGCAGCGTTTGCGTGCATCATCTGCTTTTTTCTTCAGTATACAGATAAGGTGATGCTGCTGTTCTAGGCGCGAATGCAGCAGGACTTTCTCACTGCTCTTCTCTTCGGGGCTCTCATGGAGTTCCTCCAGGTCTTTTGGCAGATCTTCCATGTCTTTGCCCATCTCTGGATCACCTGAGTTGACCATCCCTGCCTCTCTCTCATCCTGAGCCATGGAGCCCCTGTCTCACACAAAGAGAAGATAAAATTTTATAGTGACCGCTTCTCTTAGTGACATTCAGCATAATTAAACAGTACCCAACGGCTGTATGGCCAACACCACTGCAATAAGCTGGTGGAGTGTCTCTGGAAGTCCAGAGGAGACCAGTGTGAGGGGACAGGAGCTCCTGGAACCATGGGCAGCCTGTAGCCCTCCCCGCCTGCTTCAGCCAGGCAGACTGAGGAGAAGGGTGCCAGGCTCGATGATGCAGGAGCAAAGAATGTAGGCTTAGTATTTATGCGAGCCTATTCATTTGCTGATTACTAGCTTTGCTAATTATTCTTTCTCAAAGCACTGTTGTTGTAGCTACAAGAAGTACTATTATATTTAGGTAAAAAGCTTGTAAGCAGTAAAGCTGTAAATAATTCCTTAAGCAATCCTTTTCCTCCGCCTTTGTTTTCTCCTTCAGATCTGCTATTATAAATGCAAGTAAAACATGTTACATCAAACTTCTAATTGATTTTTTAGATTTTAACAGTATATTGCTCATTAAAAATAACTGAATAGCCTCATCCCATGATTAGCGATTTATGAATAAAATAAAAGATCTATACAATGCTCATAATTATTGAATGCCCTGTGGTACGAAGGCTTTCTGCCCGGAGGAATGGTTCATCATTTGACACTCATTTTGCTGCATTATTTTAGGCATGTAATTTCAAAAGTTTGGTTCCTTGTGTAAAATAAGGGAAAAATAAATATTACATTGGCACCAGGATCATTATTGGTGCCTAATCATACGGCACGCCACCCACACGTATGAAAAGTTAGCCTAAAACGGATCTGCAAGTTTTCCATTCAGGCACGGACCTGGAACTACACAGCACATGAAACAGCACGCTGACAGTCAGGTTTTGCGAATCCCTGGGCTTTGACTGGACGTGGGAAGGAGCCAGCTTAAAGGAAGGACAAAAAACAACGTACAACCGAAATAAGCTAACGCGTGTGAAGCCTGGGCAGCCTCAGAGCTGCACAGCGCTGACCGTCGGTAGGGACGCTAACCCTGTCTCCACCGTCCTGCACTCCCCCACCGCTGTTGCTCCCTTGGATCCCCCCAAAACATTTGGAAATAATGGAGGAGAGGAGGAAGGACTAAAAAGTTCAGGCCATCCAGTGGAGACACAATGAAGAGCAGCTTTTAAGAGGAGAAAAATGTTTTCTTACCAGGTGTTTTCTTTCCCCTGACCGTTTGTTGCCACTCCTGCTGTGGGGTTTCTGTCTCCATGGAGATAAGAGGCTGATCCCATCACCCCAGAGCTCGTGCCTTCATCCAGGCCAGCTGGGACTGGGCTACCCCACAAGAGAGCAGCCGGAAGAGCTGGGAGCGTTTCTTAGCAAACAAACACTGCTGACGCTCCCAGAAGTGCCCAGATTTGGTGGACAATTTCCAGAAGTCTCTCTGGGCTCACACCTTGCATGTGCCAGAGGAGATCAGAATAGTGGGCCCCAACCTCCTCAGAATGTGCTGAAGGTCTGCGGTAAGTAAAGACACAGCCCTTGCCCTGAACAACCTGCAGCTTTATTCAGTAGTTAGTGAAGAATCTGGCAGATAGGATTGGGAAGGGGAAAAAAAAATTGGAGCTGTAAGAAAAAAAAAAAAGTCAGATGCGGGTTTCGCTGACTCCACTGGAAAAGGATATGAAGCAAAGAGGAATGAGTGATGTGGGTAAAGGATTTGAAGCCAAGAAGACAATGAGGGCGCAGTACCAGATCCTTCAAAATGGGTGAAATCAAAGTGATGTGAGTCACCGCACCGGCTCAGGCTTATGCAGAAATGGTAGGTAGGAAAAGGAATGGGAGGGTTCCGAACATGGAGCATGAAAGGAGAGCTGCAACTTTGAAGCCTGGTTTATAGGAAGTAAAGATGGTGTAATTTAGAACACACACGCATATAGATGTATGTGTACCAAAAATACGCCATTCCAGCCTAAAGCAAAGATGAGCTTGTGAAGTGAACGCGCAGGGGGAAGTGGTGTGTTTCTCCCGTTTGTTTGTCTGGGCAAGGAAGAATATACATAAAGACATTTTAGCAGTATGGCTGCTGTGTCATAAAGGCGAATGGGAATTAAGAATCAAAGCAAAACTATTAATTTATCAAACTGCCCTTTAGTGAGTAACTAACTATACACCTTTAAAGTTTTGGTTATGGAGGACTAAAACCTTTCCTTTTGACTGTAGAGCGAAGAAACTAGTTTCTTAAAACCTTTTGTCCTAATCGACTCCTTAAACTTGCATTTCTCTATCAGCATATTATCGATCTGGAAGCTACTGCTGTAAGTAGGAATGACTAGGAATTTGGTGGAAAGCTGTATTTTTTACATAAACCATGTTCAGAGGAATGTCAAAAAATACCAGTAACTTTTTTAAATAAGTACATTTTGCATTACTTTAGGTGGATGTTTTCAATACAGAATCCCTGCTGTTTTACATGATTAGATGCAGCCATTACCTTCAAGCACTTCTTTTAATAAATCAACATAATATCCTTTAGCGGGAGGTGAAATTGTAATGTTTCTACTCTATAATTAAATCCTACAGCATGAATAGGGTGATCAAAGTACTTTTTCCACGGATAAAGCAGCTTGGTTTGTAATTTTACCTTCTACTGAAGTTCATCTCACCAGGACAGCTTTGACTTTTCTTGTGTATGACAATAGTAAAAAAAAAAAAAAAGTAAAAAGATAAGCACAGGTGCTAAAGCTCTGTTAAAAATCTTTAAGATCTATAGCTTGATGCAGACTCACCATGATAACAATAACTTTAAAATATCAAGTGTTGTTAAGCGCTGGTATACTTTTCACAGACACCACTGTAACTGCCTCCACTGACCTCCGGTAAAATTGGAAGCACGAGGAAGACTCACTGGCGTGTGGTGACAGCTATCCTTATAGGTTTACCTGTAGTAGTCTCCACTTTCTGCATATGCTGAAAAAAAGGTATTAAGAACTAGGGAGGAAATCTGAATTTTTGTACTAAAGGGCCCATTTTTGTTACTTGTCTCAGTTTCTGGATTAATCTAGATGAGTACATAATACTGCTGTGCCATTAGTTAATAACACTAATTACAAGTGCAGTGCAGAAGTAAATCTTATTATGTTCATGTTCAGGTAGGTTTTTGAAATTTAAACCTAGTTTTGATCCCTTCTGTGTAGCAGTAAGCAGCGTCTTCTGAGATACTGACAAAGTGCTGTGTCTGGCTCCTAGGATGGTTCGAGAGCAGTGAGACAGAAGATGTTCTACTTTGCCAAAAGACAAAGAGATGGACACTGTCACAAACCAAATGTTTGATTTTGATGCCAGTCAAGTTTACACTGTACAAAATTTTGATAGTTAGAAGACAGCAGATTGCCTGCAGATCTAGAGCCCCCGACCCCACCATCCCTACGGCTGAAGTCCCAAAGCCGTTTTGACACAGCAATATGCATTTAAGCTTTGCAGAAAATGCAACAACCACCAAAAAACTTTAAACCCGTGAAGTTGTAGGTCGTGTTCACAGCAACCTACTTTTTCAGGGGAAAAGGGATTCCTATAGGCAGTGAATACAAGTAAACGAGGTGCCTCTCTGCTTTTCCAGACTCACCACCCTTTCCGAGGTGGCTGTTTAAGAATACTGTACCATTGAAGTACAAATACCTTGTTCCAAAGCACAATATGCACACTGTTCCCCAGTCACACAAGAATAACGTTGTGTACGTATCTGGCAAAGCGGAATCTGCAGAAGCACTGGCAGCAGTAAGGTATCAAGCCTGACAACTGCTTTTGGCATCGGTAATCTCCCCAGGCTGCCTGGCTGATGAGAGAGAAAGCGGGTTCCCCAGCAGGTTGAATAGCACCTTTCCTTTTTTCCATTCATAGTGTATAATAAATACTGAGGAGCTTTTAAATGTCTGTGATTAAATTAAGCGACTGAGTTGGAGCTGGGAGGACCCCCCTTCTCTCTGCTCTGAGGTGCAAGATTTCACCAGCTGTTAGACCTACACACTTGGAGCAAATAAACACGCATTTATTGTCTGAAATGTTCTGTCTGCATATTGTTATATCGCATGCTGAATTGCTAACATAAGCACTGCATTTTAATAAACAACGAATTCCTATTTAGCTTTAATAGGCCGCTTTTATTTAAAAAAAAAAAAGCAATACATTTTGTATTTTATGCATTTTATCTATCTTTAGTAGCATGCATTTCTACAGGTTACGCATCCCAGTCTTATTTGCTATGGTGCAAAGCCCGCGCCACCACCACCACCGCCATCCCAGCGTTCTCCTGACGGTGGCGCTGAAGCACAGATAAATTATTTCCTGCAAAAAACCCCAAGCTGATAGATAGGGTACAGGCGCAGTACGCTTTACAGAATAAATAGCCAACACGTTTGTCATCGCTAAAATTGGCAGGTTTAGATTCTTTAGAGTAGCATTTGAATAAAAAAAAAGTTTGCCCCCTATGCCTTCAGCATTTAAGGGTGAGGTTCGTATACGAGCAAGACAACACATATAAGCAAACTTTTCATTACCCTGATTTCTTATAGTACATTGGAATGAAGTCCTCTGCACCTCACAGAATAGGACACCCACAGTACCACTTCATGTAATGCCTCTTTCCTTATAGAAGTGACTTTCATATCTTAGAATGTACAACTACACATAAAGGAACTTTCAAAAAAAAAAAAATATTCTTCATGCTCATACTCCTTGCTGGAGAGATCTGACAGGCTGTAACGAGGATACAGACACTGACTAATAAGCGTGAAGGCAATGCACCCTGCTATCTTATTACTAATGCTCCATGAGCAATCCGAGCAGTATACAGAAAGAGTTGACTTGTGCATTTTTGGGGGTTTTTTTGTTGTTTTTTTTCCCCTGTAATTTAGATTTATATATGGGATCAGCAATGCTTCTGTTCTCCAGAACAAGCCTCCAGGTATCACAGCTCTGCCACTGAATTCTGTAAGTGCCTTCTTTCTTGAAGTCATTGTCAGTGAATACGAAATAAAAGAATCCCTTAAATTTACATAGTAATCTGCAGGCAGAAGTTTAATTTGAAATAAAAAGTGACATTTGACAGTACAAAACCAGAACAGCAACGGAGCAGAGACTGTCAAAAGAGCTCCTGTGTTCTTCCAAGTCTCACCCCCACACCTTTAATTTAATTCCCAAGGTTTCTTTTTGACACTAGCAATTAAAACACCACCTCATTTTGTCAATTTTGCCACCATTAGCATCCTGAGAGGAAGCGTATCTTCTATCCATGTGTTTGGCGAGTTTATCATCTTCTCCCAAAGGGCGGTTTCCTCTGAGGTAGAATCCATCCAGTCCACTGCAGTTCCATAGCTTTTGCCTAGAAAAACATCAGGTTTGAGAGAAACATTAGTTAACATGCTGCAGAGCTGAGAGCAGACAAGCAAATTTGTCTGTCTTCTAGAACAGTTTCACCTCCTCAGGTAGCTGACCTAGTTCTTTGAAGATCCAATTCTACGTTTTTACACTTGAACAATTCTGTCAAATACAATGTTTCACAGGGAAACTTCACCTTTCTCCAGGTTTTTTTTCCTCCTTGTTATCCTTAGTCTTTTTTCTACAATCCCAAGGAGAAAGATGTATGGGCGATTAACATCTGAGAGGGTTTAAGAATAAACAGGACACTGATTTTGAACTGAAATACAACCTTGGGTACACTACAATTCAAATTGAGATTTACTATCCTAATTTGTATTTTAGGTTATTTGGGTGATGTAAATTTGGGAAGAGTAATTTTTTCTTGCATTTGCTTGAAAAGACTCCAAATGCATCCTCCCCTCAGACCAGAGAGGGCAATGAAAGGGACAAATATAACGATAGGGAAAACATACAATTCTATCTGCACATCTTATATTGCTAAAAACTTGTTTGCATTTGTAAGTTTTCCTATCCAATGACTTCACATCTTATCATGCGTTCCCGGTCCATCCTTTTAGCTCCACCCAATACTGTCTGCACACCACATACAAATTCACACATGCAAAAACTGGGTAAGATGTTATCAAGATTTTGGATGCAGGAATAGCATATTCTTGTATTTCAAACAGTACCAGGTACAACACAGGGCAGACAAAGGTTTATTTCTAATACTACTTCTTACTTGTCAGTCATCCTAACCCCCGTAACACTGCTGTTATTTACATGTCAGGACCTGCACTGAAGAACAGGTAAGTCACTGAATGAAACACTTCAGTAAATAACTGAAAAGCTGTTCAGTGATTTTTGCAAAAAGAGAAGGAACGGAAAGTAAGAGGAACAAAAGGAGAGACTGTATTTTTTAAATTAAAGATTAATGTGTTAATTGTCCAGTACCTGTTCCAAGGCCTATCCTGAGACCTCCCAGAAAGTGGTTGGCTAGTTTGTTGTGATCCCAGACTGTGAGTTCTATGCAGGCTTCTTTCAAATCTTCGGGTCTAAAGCCATCGTAGACCATGGTGTGGTTGAATACTGGGTTTGTAGTTTTTGCCACGGTTCTTGTTTTCTGACGACTTTTTCTGCTAGTATCTGGAAGAATGGTACTTCAGAAAAAAAAAAAAAAGCATTGTCAGTTGGCACTTGCCCAGCATAGCCTGCACTAAACATACTGAATAGGCAAAACCTATTAATTAAAACTGTCCTTTGCTGTTAGAAAGTGACCAAAGATGCATTAGCAGCATGGAGATGAAGTCAAAGGTTGCATTTTCAGTCCCTTCCAAGAAATACTGGCAGCATGTATCCACCCTTGTGCTCCAGAGGATGGGCGGGAAGGGGAAGTCAGGTGGGGAAGAGGCACAAGTGAGTTTATTTGCTGTATTATCACTAATGACACTGAAACCTTTTTGTTGCTGCCAGAGATTTCCCAACCGTCTCGTTATTCTTGTCTCTTTACATTTTCAGTCCGTATGTGGAAAGGAAGGAGGAAGAAATACAGCTATGCTTCTTGCTTCTCTCCCCTCCCACAATTTGCTAAGCTAAACCATACTCTTCCACAAACACGCTTTGTTTAAGTGCAAATAAAAGGAGGTAGAGTTTTTGACTAACCCTTTCACCAAGTAACTTGAGCAGAGAAAATGAAAGAGTAGCAATTACGCAGTTCTCCCAGTATGATTTACTTGGTGGAATATACCCAGCACCTTGAAGCTGTAAGCCCAGCAGGAAAATTTGCATTACAATGAAGGAGAATCAGAAAGTAATTAGGTGGGTTTTAATTTGAATATAGAAAAATGGAGATAAGAAAGCACAAAAGTAGCATCACTAGGCCACCCTGTTTCATGACTCCACCCACAGTTCTTACCACTTAATAAAAGAGTTGAGCCTGTTGCCTCTCAGAAGAGGAAGGTCATGGCATTCCTTCACCCAGATGTGGACCTCACCAGTAGATAGAGTCTTCTTGCCTGTAAAAATAAAAGAAAACATCCGATTAAGCCTTGTAGATCCCTTTTAAAGGTAATTTCTATGATGCAGCAGTTCCTGCCCATTTGTGGCGGTGATATTCGTCCTAGGTTCTCATTATCTCAAATCTTAATTCAACGTTCCTTGCTATACCCTTGAAGCTGCAATCTTCATCCCATCAAAGTACTGCAAGATCACACCGTGTCTGTATACAATGACTTTTCTTCTGTTACAACTAAACAAATACATGTTACTGGTCTTCTCTTTCCAAGTCTCCTAGATAAGATCAGCTTGTCTTCAGTTTATGTGATGTCAGCATTCATTGCTGCTTGTACTTTCCAATAAGCTCCTTCGTGCTCTTAATGTTTGACTCTTATTGACTGACTGACTGGATTAAAGACCTGACTCCACTGTCACATCAGCCAGTTATCAGTTGCCAGACAAGATTAAATTAAACAGATCACACTGCTATAAAGTGCTGGGTTCTAAATACTTAATGTTATTTTCTACTTCTAATATTGCTTGAATTTTGTGTGTTGTCATTGTTTATTATCAAATCACAGCACTTGCCTGATGATTTATAATCTCTAAAATTACTAGCGTGAAAACAGAATTTGGTTACACATACAGACTGCATTATAAATCTAAGATTATAACAATGAGGTTATTTCTTCTGTAGTAACATTAACAACAAAAGATCCTAAAGTGATCTTTGGATCCCAAACCAAATTCATGACCAGAGCGACTTAATCCTCTAGAAGAAAAACCAAATTCTACATTCATGTTAAAACAAGATGTCAGGATTTCTTAAGAAAAAAAGGAGAACAAAAATCCCAGAGGCCTGACAAACCCAAGCAAAGCAGCAATGCATACCTCCAACAGGGTGTGGGACATACTGGAGGGCCAGTTTCATCTCCCCTCTGTTTTCTAATTCAAGAGCCATTGTTGAAGCCTGAAAATTTAAGAAAAAAATCCCACAAATCTCAAACCTTGCAGTTTATGCACACAGTTTCCCATGCAAAGTTTTCCACTGGGACAAACTTGACTTCTATATGAGGCAGGGTTTTTTCCTCTTGTTTCTTTATCCATTAGTTTTCCTTCAGTTTTGAAGGACATGAGAGATTCTAGGGCAAGTTTAACCACTTGGCATCGCCTCACATATGCTGCTCTTCTACTAAAGCAGATAACAAGACCCAGGAGAGGCCAAAAGGCTTTGAGGGCGCATCTTTTCCACAGTTGTACACTTATTTAAAACTAGAATATATGCTCGTTCTATCAGGAAGCTTACTCTTTGTGCAACAGAAAGCGGACTTTATTCAACTCATTTCTGTAGGAATGTTTTGATCTAAAAATCAGCCTCAGCAAAAGTTATCTTGCGAAAAGGCACAAGGATATTGTCACCACTTCAGAGAGTCATGGACCATCTGTAGGTGGATCGTGGCACCCGTTCACATTTGGTTACATTTATCTACCCAGAGGAGTTTTAAAATCAGTCGAATTAAACTACTGCTAAGGACTACCATGGGATTCCTGTTTTGCTCTACAGGTTATAAAACTTTGGATTGAGGTAATTTTGGAATGAACTAATGAAGTAAATTTGGGGGGGTGAGGGGTGTGCGTGTGTGCATAAAAACAATAAAAGAAACCAGAACCTCTGGTAGCGCCTTAGCTAAAAGTTTAGATTTTGGCTGAAACCCATTAACAAACAAGAGGCATACAGACATGGAAGACATAATTACATCTGATATTAAAATGCTGCTGCACTTGCTCCATATTCTGAGGAGGTTTGCTTCATATTCAGGGAACAAGTGTCTTCAGGTATCTGTGCCAGCAACACGATGTAGGTGAAAAATACCTTGAAATTCGTACTCCTTAGACTATGAGAAAGTTTGTCCTGCTATAATAGCTAGTTACTTACTAGACTAATAGAAACCTCAGAACTGTATGTTCCATCCACCAGCAAAGAGGTATTTATGATTATAACTACAACAAAAACCACAGAACACACAAGACCAGGCCTAAATAATGACTTCATTTTGCACTTACACAGCGGAAAATACAAAACAGCTAACCCACCCGTGGCTTGAGTGGAAACCAGTTGATCTGCTTGTTGGATTTATCATTCCAGTCCCAGGTTCCTAAATCCAGCTCCACTTCACCAAGAAAGCTATTCCTCCCAAAGGTATCATTGTGCCAGACAGAGATATTAAGGCTTTGGTTCTTTAGGAGACCCTTCTCAATTTTATACTGCCAGGAGAAAGAAATGAGAAAAAAAAAAAAAAGTTAAAACAAGATGGATTTTCATCAATGCTGTGTCTGAAAGTGACAACGTTAGAGAAAAACTTG
The DNA here is from genome assembly GCF_000708025.1 of Charadrius vociferus. NCBI lineage: Eukaryota > Metazoa > Chordata > Aves > Charadriiformes > Charadriidae > Charadrius > Charadrius vociferus. The sequence continues at coordinate 7,263,938 of NW_009647680.1, forward strand.
TCTGCGTTTATGCATCCGTAACTGCTCACTTTATTTCAAAGCAAAACTCTCTTCATTTTTGACTTTTTATTTCAAGCACCTTAAGCTCATATTTAGCTTCTGTTTGCAAGAAGTATACAACCATCAGTGTTCTCAGTGCTGTATCCAGAGTACACTGCAGAGTTAACCTATCAATGGAAGGATATAGGTATTTATACGGAGCAATCAATCTCATCCTAACACAGATGTCTCCTCTGAGAACATCTGGACCTGTGCCTAAAAGGTAAAGCTCCTTATGCTTCATGCATACAGTATTTCATGTCCAGTAATAGTTAATAAATACCCGCAGTATTTCATTATAGACTGGATTAAAAGTTTTCTTCTTCACAGAGGTCTTCCGTTTGCCCAGCTTATATTTCTCTGGAAGCAGGTAGGTCTTTACATACCTAAAATTTAGACAGGCTGATTAGAAGAGCAAAAAAGACTCCACCCTTTCCCACTTCCCCTTCCAAAACACACAAATATTTGCTTGTAATGTAAAAGAAATTCACTCAACTAGCCATTATGTTGTTCAGGTGTTATATTTAAGAAATGGAACAGCAGTGAAGTATAACTATAGTTTCCAAAGTGGGACGTTAACCTCCTTCTACCAGGGGAGAATCTGTTGAAATGTTTCCTCAACACATACAAATACAGAATATTTAACTACAGTATGCCTAGATATCATATTTATAGGCTCTAATCCTATTGAAAACTTATCAAAACAGGATTTACTATCTGGAAAAGTTGAATTTTAAAAGAGAATTTCACATTCTTAAAAATTTGAGCTTCCCATGTTAATGTAAGTACCAATCTATGGTGACAATTCTATATTCAGTTCAGAGTAGAAAACCCCGTAAAACCTTTTATAGCCTCTTCAGTTATTTATTGGGTTGTTTACTCCAACAGGTTATAGAGATTAAAAAACTGATGGGTTTTTTCCATTTTCACATTAAAACAAAAAACTTTCATTAGGAAATAAATATGTTCACTGTACTTACGGGTCTGAACGCTGTCGCTTAACATCTGCCACTGCCAAGTCTTTACACTGGCAAATAAAAATGTGGAGCTCATTCAGCTGTTCTACGTAATCAATAGCAAACTGGATGTTGCCCTTCACATCAACATTGCCAAAGTCTGCACTATAGATGCTCATTAGACTGCCGCTCACCTGTATCATACAAGAACAGAAAAAAATTTCCAGGCATTGCATTTTACCAGACACTTCAAGATTAGGGTAGAAGTTGCGCTCAGAATTCAGACAGTAAAGAAATCAAATGTGTCCCTTTAGATTTAGTAACGAAATGTAGCAGACACTATTACACAAGCTTCTCAGCAAGCAGATTAACAAAAGAAAGTTATTTGTAAATCAAAGGTGTTAAGCCAGGTTTTCTACAAAAAAATTGGATGTTTATTGCATTGAGATAAAAGAAATAAAATGATAGGATGCTGTAGATGTGGAGATTGCCTGTGATCGGGCCCTTGACATATTACTTATATATCTCTTGAGCTGATCTTCCTTGCAGAAGGCAGAGGCTAAGGGTTTAGGACAACAGGCCTTCTGAAAATGCCAACAAAAAGATTAATGATAAAGCCTGTATGACTGAATTACATACTTAAAGAAAACACCAAAAATTAAACACTAAATATGTAAAAAAGAGGAGGATGTACAACCTTTTTTTATCTCAATATCCTTTCCCAAAATTCTACTTTTCCCCCATAAAGTCCACATAAACTAATGACCTTTGGTTAGCTAGTTCATGGACCTGATTACGCACCCCACACATCAACACTGTCTCTTTCTTTCACTTATTTCTACCCCACCCCCCCTCTCCTTTTCTAAATGTTTGTTCTATATAAATCGATCCCTACTTTCAGCTACAAAGGTATGCTTGTAGCGTAAAAGCCACCTCTTTGCTCAGTGTTTACAGAGTAAACTGCACAACGGAGCCCTGAACAGGTTTAATATATTACTAGAAAAGAAGAAAAAGTGAAACTGATTTATTTTCTTTTTTTTTTAGGCAATTCCATGCAAGGGTTCACATAATAGAGAGGGAAGGAAGGAGACAGATGCCAAGGGAAGAAAGATGAGAGGAATAAGGAGGGAGCAAAACAATCCTGAAGAGACTAGCAAAAGCGAAGTGCCATTAAAATGAGGCTTTGGTTTACATACAGAGGATAAGGAGGCCATGCCAGAAGAGCCGCTAAGATTGGTTAGAGAGCTGGGACTCTTCTTGATTCTGCCAAGGGAATAACTGCTTTCTGATGCTGTATCTGTCTCTCTGTCATCACTCTACAAAAACATCACAGAAAGAAAGTCTGTGTAGGTTCTTTATAGTCACAAGGAACATTAAAAAGCAACAAACAGAATTTTAATGTAGATTGGGACTCAGTGAAAACCTCAATTTAAATCCCCTTGTAGTGCAACGTAAGTAATTAATGTTTCTTAAATTAGCTCATGCACTTAAAAAAAAAACGTTGAAAGGGAATTTTTCTGATGGAAAGCCTACACTGAAAATTTTTTAAACCAGCAATGCAACAAGGTTTTTTGTTTGGTTTTAAATCTCAAATAAGAATGAAAAAGTACCTTAACTTTATTGGGACAATCAAATTCAACTTCTCTACTTCACTCTCTCATGCATAAATTTACGCAAGTGATAACGCTCAGGTCTTTCACCAGTCCCTTTCTCTTATATAGTGAATACCATCAATTCTGTAGCCTCTATCTTTAAGGCAGTTTGCTGGAAGGTAACAGGCCCAATAGAACAGCGCTGGATATAGTGAACAGCTTTCACAAAAAGCCTTTCTTGCAAGAGGGCAAACAGGGCACTGCTTTTGCACCAGGGAACTGCAGTTTTGGTTTACTTGGTCATTATCGGGTTATGGGCTTGCAACCCCGTTCTGTCTCCATGCTATCACTGTGCTAAAGAATCGATGCTTTACTTCCCATGTGCGCTTTGGCATCTTCCTATGCGAGCTGTTACGGAAAGCATAATCTCCCTGTTGTACTCCACCTGTGAACAATTTACAAGGCTTCCCCCCTCCTTTATGCAGTTTTGAACTGCTGTCATAGATCTACTAGCACATGCAAGATTAGCAAACAACAATTTCTACGTCCATTAAGAAAATGAATATTTAGCACGTAATAATATCTAAATATCTAGCACAGAATCTATTCAGTTTGAGTAAGTCTTTATAAAGATCCGTTGATTGCAGCTTCTCTGGCTACGTCTATACCAGGATTATTCCCCAGTTCAGAGGCCAAAGGTAAGGACTGACTAATATCCACCCTACCTAGGGCAAGGCTGCTCGAGAGAAAAATTGTTTTGGAGAGCGCTACTTGGGAATGTCCACAATAAATCCAGGGAGTGAAATAACAGTCAGCAGTGTGAATAATCAGACCTGTTACATGGACTCTTTGAAAGACAGGAAATTCTTAAGCCCTCTTATGGAGGAAGGATACACGGTTTGCCTAAGACCATTTTAGCTGCTGTCCATGCAGTGCGTCAGCAGAAAAGACGCAGGACTGAACCCAGTTCTGCTTGCTTTCAACCCTCTCCTTAATTCACACAAAGCCTGCTCTCTGGATAGGAACAGTCAAAGCTCTTCTCGTGGAGGTTTGTGGAGTATCTGGAAGTTCCAAGACAAGGAATTATTAAGCACTGGGGTGACTGCATGCCTCCAGAACACACTAGACGTGTGATTTTTCTTCTCTCTTTTTTTTTTAAAGTTAATTCCAAATGTTACATAAGGATATTGTTACTATTCACAAGTAGAGAACCCTTAATTTTTTATGCTGTTACCTCTTTTAAGCAGAATGAAAAGAGGCTGGTACCCTAAGAGATAGATTTCTTTGTATTTCTTCTTTAATTAGAAAGTATGTTATTATCAGATTTCATTATTTTTAAAATAATTCCGGAACTGAATTAGCACACAGAAATGAGTGTTAATACCACAATGTCTACATGGTGTGTACAATGTTTATTTCTAACCTGTTATTTCTACCAGATTTATGTTATCCATTCATTAGTTTCATGCTTTGTATCGGCCAAATGGTACTTCAGTGACAATAAACTTCAAGGCAGAACCAGCACACAGTATACATACATGCAATTTTTATAGATATACACTCTATCTGTGAGTTTGATAACTCAAGACAGTATTGTGACTAATCACAATTTTAAAGATAAATTTGGGGGGCAGAATGAACAGATTTGGGCGCTGACAACTTCTTAGAATATAAACATGAACCATCCCCAAGCCCCTTCTACTGTGACCAGTACAAATATAGTCCATATCGTCCTTTGATTGTCAAGTATTTGTCACTGTTTCATTCAAAACCCACGTAAGCTTTTTAATTGGCTGAAGATAAAAATTCATTTAATTGTTCTGAAGATAGAAAAGACCTGTTAGTTTAAGGATAGAGATTGCCTTTGGGAATAACAGCAAGCATTCACTATGCTTCAATCTCCTAGACAAAACATGCTCTGTATGTTTAGCTGTACAATAAGAATAAAGCTCTAGTTACTGGACTAAAGCTTCTGAAAGGTTAATTAGCCACAGGTTGTTTGGGATCATCTCTTGACTGTTACACCACCAGCTAAACTCCATGCCATGGTCCCACAGTAAACTGACTCGGCAGACCTTGGAAAGCACTACTTGACAAGCGCATAATGCCACAGTAATCACAAGTTTTAGTTACAACATTTCAGAGATGGAACTTGCCTCTTCCTGTAGGAACGATGGTACTGACTTGCTCAGGCCTTTGAGTTTTTCAGGATTGGAAACCCGTTTATCAGGCTGTGAAGGCACTGTGGAAACTGAAGAGCAGGAATTCAAAAGGGTTCAAAAATAAATTTTTACATCAAAACAGTGAGATTCTCTAACACGACACAGTTAGAAACAAACTTCAGATGACATACATGCACATGCACAACCAGTTTACAACTTGGATGCAAGATCTCCACCCCGTCCCAGGACTCAGAGAAGCTACCATTAGGAAGAGAAATCTGCTATAACACTGACCAAAGAACTTTGGCAGGAGCAGACAAATGTAAACAAGTGTTTACATTGCTTGACGTGATGCAAAAGCCTGGGTGCTGCAAGCAAATTCTGATCAAATGTAATGAAGAAAACATTTTCAGTTTACCTTCTAGATTTTCTTCCTAGAACAAGGATAAGTGCAGTCATGCACTAACTATACCATCATTGACATTAGAGTCATCATAAGGTTCTTGGTAAGAAGTAGCGTACAAGCCAAACTCTGTTCTTTTATTTACTCAGTCTAATTAATTGCAATAGGAATATGTGTGTAAATCAAGCAATTTCTAGACCTGAACAAGGAAGTTTCAAGTATTCCTAGTTAATTATAAGATGTATATCTCATTAACGATGCACCTTTTTGCAGCCCATCTCTTCAACTCTTGTATACCTCTACTGAAGTTCAC
>NW_009647680.1:7269414-7304652 GCF_000708025.1 Charadrius vociferus
TCTTTCCCTGTACAAAGGTTAATTGCACACGCCAGCCTTGCAAAAATCCAGTTTGCAGTAAGCCCACAATTCTCAGAATTTTCCATGCTCTAACCCCACTTATATTTAATAATGCGCTAGAGCTCTGTGTCTTTGGACTGGATACACATTGTGAAATGCACCAGCGCTCAATATCGTATGACAGACAATTATTTGGCAACAAACAGCCAGCTACAGGGGCACGTATCTATTGCATAAAATGAAACACTGCACATATAACAGGACTGTTTGCAAGGCATGAGTTAAGCTTTTGCAAAGCTTTTGTTGTTGAAGCTCAAATAGCACTCAACATACCAGTTATTGTGAGTATGCAGTTAGATGCCGTTTCACCATTGAGCAAGTATCCAGTCCACATGTATAACTTGTTAGTTGTTAAATAAAAGAGGATTTTTAATGGATTAGTTTAAATATCAGTGGAGAAGTCTCTCCATTGCCTGCTGGAAGAATCCTATTACTCACTTCCTGCTGCATTTTCATTCCTCTCTTGATGCTGATCAGGCTTCGGACCTGCTCAGTATTGACAACAGTCATTCAGTAGCACAAATAGCTTTGCAATGTCACAAATAGCATCAATATATTTTATATGTGGGGAGTTTTTGACTTCCCTGGACCCCGTATGTTTCTGTATTTTGCATCGCTGTCCTCCTTTAAGGAGCTGGATCATAACAAAGGTAGCATTATGCTACGATCATCCTATTTATACTATAGGCCACTAACGTGCAAAATGCTTTAAAGCATCTAAAACATGACAACGAATGCAACTGTCCACAACTTCATTTTAAAACTGTAGTGCCTTAATGCAGTAAATAAAGAACTGTGTGCTATATTCCACCATATTCAATGTTATTTGCTGGTTTTCTATTGCGTTCATCCTCACACATTCTTGGAGCAGGTTTGCTTTTATTTTGTATAGATTTGGAATGTCTAAAGGCATAAAGAAAAATTTAACAGTAAGGCATCTGTCATGCACTAATGGATTCATGATACCAACAGCAGCTGATCTGGCAGTTCATCTGTTGCTTAGAGTAATTCTACTTTGCTGGATTGAGACAGGGATTATAAGCGATGTTCCTTTTCCACTGATATATTCTGAAGGGTGTTTTGCACAAGCAAAAGTCATCTTGCATCTTATAATGCAGCAGGTGAACAAACAAATTCAATGTCTACCTACGCTAAGTCTTTCAACTGATCTAATATTCAAAGTTCTCAGTGATTTCAGTAACCGTTTCATAGGCTGAATGACCAAAGGCCAAAATAATACACTGGCAGGTGGCACAGAGTTTTACAGATATAGCAGGATAAGTATATTCCTTAAGAATAGAACAACACAATAAAATTCTACAAAAGCATTTCAGTCACGCTTAAGTTAATCAAATGTAAAAGTGCAAAACAATTCCCCTAGCAAGCAGAAGCCATTGAAAAAACAAACTTCCATGCAGACACAAAAGATATTTACCATCTTCAGCACTAAGAGCTAATTCTTCCTTTGATTTATTTATTTTTCCTTTATCTGTGCAGGAAAAAAGTAACACACAGTTAGAAATGTTGCTGTTCTGTACAAAATGGATGGCAGTGGTACTCACAAAATCAAGAGTAATGTGGACAAAAAAACCACCCCAAACAAACCAGCAGAGCCACGAGAATGGTTAAATTCAAGAGATGCTTTCTACTTCACACACTACTTCAAGCCTACATCCAAGCAGCAGTCTCACGTCGATAGTTTCTATCCGTGTGCTGTTGCAACAATGTTAGTGCATACCTAAAACCTAGAAACTAGTTAGAAGCAAGCAATAGCGTCAGTAGTATTAGAAGACTAATTTGCCAACAATAGCCAACATCTTTCAAAATCTACACTTCCACACTTCAGTTTACAAATGTAAGTGCAATTTATGTCTTCTCCATTAGACATGAGATAAGCATGAAAACACTCAGGGGCAGGGTGAAGGCAGACAGGAATAATAATTAAAAAAAAAAAAAAAAAAAAAAAAAAAAACCAAAAAACCCACCCCAAAACAAAAACAACAACCCAACCCAAAACAAAAAAAACCCAACAAAATCCTAGGAGTTTACAGAGGGAAGTCAGGAATGAAGTTTAAGTGCAATCTCATCTCACAGTGTTCTCTTAAAGTGAGTTTGGTATATTAACTGCCAGAGTACACAGGTGAAACACTGCTAAACTAAGATGAATTTTTTCATGCTTTCACTGTCTACTAATTTGACCCAAGCAAGCAGCCAGGTCACAATGGCAGTTGGTGCTCATTACTGATTTGGGTAGTTGCCAAAACTTTCACTATTGAAAAACTATCCAAGACAGTTGATCACTGATTAACAACAGTGCATTTTTGGAAGATGTCTGCTTCATAAACCATTGTTGTTTCAAAATTAACACAAAGAACTGAGAACTAAACCGTATGAGAAAAGAATTCACTTCTACAGTACAAGCTTCATACGGCTTATTGAGAAACAAAGACAAAAATACTACTTGGCAAAGCTGTATGGAAGACCAGCATGAACACATTTAAGCCAAACTGGGGGTCATGGGAGACACACACAAGCTTTGTGCTCACTTGAGGTGGCTGATGGAATGTCCTCTAGACTTTTGGAAGGCATTTTCCTATCTGCACTCCTTTTCAAAGCCATCAAAACAGGGTTTAATTCTTCTTCTGAACCTGTTACGAGACAAAACACATGAACACTGCACACACAGACATGCCATTTTAAGCCCATCACTAAAAAACCAACCATGGATTTCTAACGAGAATCTATTTTGATAGTTAGCAAAGACAGTGAATATTCAACGAAAATACAAAATAAATCCAAAATAAACAAAGTAAATATCTAGTTTTTGAGTGTCCATTTGCTCTCTTTACATTCTCTCAGCCATCAGCAGAGAGAGGGAGGTTGGTTGATTCACCCTATGTAGGTATCTCTGTCTATGCTGACTAATAAGGGGGTTTGGGACAATTATGGCACTTAATTGTCTAAGAACAACATAGGATAAACTCAGACTTTAGCCACTTTGTAACCATCTGGTGATGAATCAGCACACAAAAAGTTAATACCCTTAGTTTTTCCCTCTGTGTAAATTAGTCCGTTATATTTTCTTTCCAGTAAAAGTAATTTTGTTTCAATACTTGAGTAACAACCACCAAAAAAAACCCCAAAACACCAAACCACCCAAAGACAGCTGTAGAGATATTTGGATCCCTGAAAATATGCAATTGTCTCCAAGGGCAGAATCAAGACAGACCTAGCTGCTTCAGAAACCTTTAAGACTCTCTCTCCTCGGTACCTCACCCCTTCCTCCCCATCAGCCAACAAACAGGCCTTACGCTGTTGCCACCTATAATCATGGGTAAAAACAATTTATGTTTCATTTTTCCTCATTTGTCTTGAGTTTTCACTGACTTCTACTGGAATCTTACTTTCACAACAGGCTCAAGAGCAAGCTGGCGGGCCCTGGAACCTTCACATATTTCTCAGGTTGTGCAGGTGAAGAAAACATTCTCAGTCTCTCAGCACCAGATTAAAAAGGTTAAATTATCTCCTCTACTTTAAGCTCTTTGATGACTATCACGCACTATACATTGACTAGAGCTGCCACTCAACCAAATAATGAGAATTCTGGTAAACAAACCACTTCATTTATACTGCTGCTTTCTAGTGCAACTGGCAGCAATGCTAAATTAGATAGCACAGAGTATTGGTGTTGTCTTTATGTCCAGCCATTCCACTGACAAATATCACCTTTGAAGACTAGCTGGTGAAACTAAAGAACAAACTCAGTCAGCCACTGATATTTTTCTTCCTCTTTTAATCCAGGATATTTAAAAGAAATACCAGGTTTTAAGTGTTACAGTGTTATTAATTTGAAGGCGATATCACAGGGGAGGAAGAAAGGAGTAAATCATGAAGACTGATGCGATTGATTCATGCTGCTAAACTTTCCTTGCTGAAAAGGCTTACCCAAATATAGTACGTGTTTTTCAAACACTTCCCAATTGAAAGACTTAATTAGTTCTTCTCATCCTTCCCAAACAAATATCCGAAGCACTCAATTAAGACATAAGTATCACACGGACTTTATGGTAATGTATTTCAAGTTGGCTACCAAAAAAAAAAAAGTAGCCATATTTAACAACCCAACACCATGAATTTTAGAAATCAAACGGCTCACGAGTTGAACTTCCAGTTCCAGAGTGGGAATCAGAGTTTTCATCTGAAAACTTGGATCCCAAATTTGAGCTGTCCCCTTCCTCTTCATCATTCTCCCTATGTTGAGACCTTAGGCAGAGTTGAGCTTCTTCTGGCTGGGGGAAGTTGCTCTCATCTTTAAGTGGTGTGCTTGCTCTTCTGAATTTCAACACTGCTTTAAATTCAGAATTATTTTCAGAGGCTTCCAAGGATGTGCTTTCATCTCTCCTTTCTTTTTCATTTATCTGGAATGGCTTGATTGCAATCATATTCGTCTCTCCTTCCAAGGGAGAGAGATCAACTGGAGCCATGTTTCTCTTTTCTTTTTTAGTAATACCTCCATTTCTTTTAGGAAAATCAGAAGCTTTAATTTCACTTACTGCAAGATCACATATTGAAGTTTTGATATTTCGCTCTGGAGTCCCCCCTTTGATAGCTATCTTCATCTGTGTATGATGGCTACTTAAATCATTACATGGCTGTGACACTGTCATGAATATAGTCCTTTTTTGAGATGGAAACATATGATCCCCAAACTTTTCTTGTTTATGTAACTGTTTGGATACTGGACATGAAACGTCAGATGCTTCTTGAAGAAGTTTTTCTAAAGAGCTACTGAATTCACTGAATTTTGCAATATTTGAAACAGAAGTTTTTTCTATTGTTTCTTGTATTTCTTGAGGATGATCTCTCTCTTGTTGATGTGTGGCAGGCATGCTTTGACTAGTCTGTATTGTACCTTGCATATTTTCCAGCACAGAAGCTGGTGTTTCAAACATCTCTTTTGGTAGCTTCTGCAAATTAGCATCAAACATTCCATATTCAGCCTTGGACAGTGTAGATCTTTCTATGGTCTCTCCAGCTTCCTGCAGCAACTCTCCATCATTCTCAGGCATCATGTTTTCAACTTCCATCTCAGCAGCCCTCTGTACTGTGCCGACAGGAGATGGTGGTTCAGAGGCCTCCTTCAGCAGCTTCTCTAAAGCAGAACTCAAGCTACTGACTTTGGACGGGGCAACAGACTTTTCTACGGTCTCACCAATTTTCTGCAGCAACTCTCCATCATGGTCATACGTCGTGCTTTTAACTTCTATCTCAGGAGTCCTCTGTGCTGTGCTGTCAGCACATTTTGGTTTAGGAGGTGGCATCTCAGAGGCCTCCTTCAGCAGCTTCTCTAAAGCAGAACTCAAGCTACTGACCTTGGATGGGGCAACAGACTTTTCTATGGTCTCTCTGATTTCCTGAGGCAACACTCCACCATGCTCATAGGTTGTGGTTTTAAATTCCATCTCAGCAGTCCTCTGTACTGTCCTGTCAGCATGTTTTGGTTTAGGAGGTGGTGTTTCAGAGGTCTCCATCAGCTTCTCCAAAGCAGAACTCAAGCTGCTGAGCTTGGATGGAGCAACAGACTTTTCTACGGTCTCACCAATTTCCTGCAGCAACTCTCCATCAGGGTCATAAGTCGTGCTTTGAATTTCCATTTCAGCAGCCCTCTGTACTGTGCCAACAGGAGATGGTGGTTCAGACGCCTCCTTCAGCAGCTTCTCTAAAGCAGAACTCAAGCTACTGACCTTGGATGGGGCAACAGACTTTTCTATGATCTCTCTGATATCCTGAGGCAACTCTCCACCATACTCATAGGTTGTACTTTTAAATTCCATCTCAGCAGTCCTCTGTACTGTGCTGTCAGCACGTTTTGGTTTAGGAGGTGGTGTTTCAGAGGCCTCCTTCATCAGCTTCTCTAAAGCAGAACTCAAGCTACTGACTTTGGATGGGGCAACAGACTTTTCTATGGTCTCACCAATTTCCTGCAGCAATTCTCTATCATGGTCATAGGTCATGCTTTTAACTTCTGTCTGAGGAGTCCTCTGTACTGTGCTGTCAGCACGTTTTGGTTTAGGAGGTGGTGTTTCAGAGGCCTCCTTCAGCAACTTATCTGAAGCACAACTCAAGCTACTGACCTTGGATGGGGCAAGAGACTTTTCTGTGGTCTCTCTGATTTCCTGTGGCAAGTCTCCACCATGCTCATAGGTTGTGCTTTTAACTCCCATCTCAGCAGTTCTCTGTACTGTACTAACGGCACGTTTCGGTTTAGGAGGTGGCATTTCAGAAGTCTCCTTCATCAGCTTCTCTAAAGCAGAACTTAAGCTACTGACCTTGGATGGGGCAACAGACTTTTCTGTAGTCTCATTGACCTCTTCAGGCTGACCAGTACCTTCTTGACATGTTGATTCTATGTTACAATCAGTTTGTGATATACTACTTGTGTCATCGGATGTTTTAATTCCCATCCTTCTATATTCAGAAGGTTGAGATGCAAAAGTTTCTCTAAGCAGGTTCTGCAAATCAGCTTGAGGCCCCTGAGAACCCGCAAGAGTATCATCTTTTTCTGCTGCCTGATGTTGTAGACAGAAAGGTTCAAATTCCCTAAACAGTCTCCTGAGGCTTTTTTTGTTTCCATGCTCATATGTTGATGGCACATTCACTTTTCCTGTGCTTTTGCTTATTTCTTCTCTTTGATCAGCAGAAGGAATGTCATGGCTCTGTTCTATTGTTTTTTCAGAGATCTCACACCAATTTGAGGGAAAAGTTGTCTCTTTCAAAATGTTTTCAATCAGGTTCAAGCTAGATGACATCTCAGAGGCTTCCTTTTCTAACTTCTTTAGGCCTAATTTAAATACATCAAGCCCAGCTTTAGGTAGAACCACCTTATCCACGGTCTCTGCAACTTCCTCTTTTGGAAGACTGATATCTAATGGAGCAGTCTTGCTCTCTGCTTTTTCTATAGATGATTGGCTATGTTCACCTACTGCTGTCGTCTTTAAAGCATCTCTATCACCAGGCGATTGGAGCAACTGTAAGGAAACATCATGTTCTTTTGATGAAACAATACTTTTTTCTACACATTCTTTAACTGCTTGCTCTGAAAGACCCACCTTTTGCTGGGGTTTTGAGATAACTGGTTTTCTGTCCAGATGGGCAGAGTCTCTGGTTTTTGTGTGCAGACCTTTCAGGGGAGGAGATCTTAGAGGCAGTTCACATAACACAGAATCTAGTTTCTGTTTTTTTTCTCTCTCTGATGTTTGGGTTTGTTGTCGAATTAACTCTTCCTTGCTCACATTATCTCTGCCTTTTTTGTCTTCCCTTGATTTTCTTTCATAGGTTATTGAACTAGTATTATTTGGCAAAGAAACATCTCCCCTGTCGATGCTACTCTGCAATTTAACTCCGGTATCCCAGAAGTTTCTCAAACTCTGGAACTGTGAAGGACTTGAAATTTCATTCTTGGACTTTTCATTCATTTTTTCTTTTAAAGACAAAACTTGGAAGCTGGACTTCTGTTGGGAACAAACAGCAACTTTTCCTTTATGTGTTTCTTTCTCATCTTTGTCTTTGCTTTCTGGGGAAGTTGAAGTGGCACCAACACTTGGCTGCAAGTTACTGGCTTTTGGCAATGCTGTATATTCATCAAGTTCACCCTCAGATGGAAGTGTTCTTTGGCCTAGTCCAAACTCAAAAGAGTTTTGATGTCCATTTCTTGAAGCCTGCCTTGCACAACTTAGTTCAGTACTTCTTAATGTATTCTTGCTTTGATCACCCAGTCCATTTGATTTTATTTTATCACGTTCTCTGAGACCTTTCAATGCACCGGCACCTGATACATTGCTATTGATACCAACTTCTTTCTCTCCATGACTGGGGATAGTTTTATCCCCTTCCCAGAATGCTCTGATCTCCCTTATTCTTCTTTTTTCTCGTATTGCCTTCTCTGATTCACATTTCTGAGCTAGCAGCTTGTGTTCTTGATGTTCCAAGAGATTTGATTTTTCATCTTGTTGCCTGATTTCTTGACCATGTTCTTTTTCTTCAACTCTTGTACAGTCAGATTCAGTCAGTGATTTGTTATTTTGCTCCTCATTCTCTTCCTCTTTCTTAGGTTTCATCCTCTCTTTTATCAGTTGTACATCTTCTGAAATAAATGAGGTAGATGAACTACTGTTCCGTTGCTTAATCTGTCCAGACAGTAACTCTTCTTTAACTTCTGGTTTTCCATCCATGCTAGGCCCACTGCGTTCTGTAGGAACAACTGCTGTTCTGGTTGAGAAGTCCACTTCCTCTTTGGGTTCCCTGCCTTGGGATCTAGCTGATACATGTTTCCTATCTTCAGTATCAGAACTTCTTTTAAACCAATCTAAAAGTTTTGATACAGATTCATTGGCCACTTTTATGAGTTCCTCAGCATGTTTGTCAGGCTTGAAAGTGGTTTTGGCATCTCGCTCCTCAACAAGATCAGGCTTACCTTGTTGAAGACTTGTAGAATTGGTATTTGACACCTCATGTGCTTCTGTCTTAGCAGAAAGCTGATGTTCATCTACAACATAAACAAGCTTATCAGAGTTAGGAATCAGACACACGACTTCACAAATGTTTAATCTGTCTTGAAAAAATCTCTCAGACTTTTTTTTTTTTTTTTAACCCCTTAGCAGAGAACAGTTCTCTGTCCTTGTGTTTTCGGAAAGAACCATACTGCAGGCAACAGAGCAAAAATTAAATTCCTGCACTGAGATATCCTACTGGAAGATTAATCATACTACTTTCAAGACTGCAAGCAGGTAAAATTGGTTATTCCCATTCTAAAGGAAATGTCTGCATTGAAGAGGGGGGCAGGCCAGGGGGGAACAGCCCAGCATATTTGTATTTAGTCCCATGAGCAAATCTCCAAGTCACAACTGGATTACTACTAAGGACAGTCGATAGCGGTACACCAAAAATTCTTGAGTTTCCATGCAGACAGATCTATCAGGCCTTTTAAAAGGAATTTTATCCTAACGCTATCCCTTTACCTCCATCATCCATTAATAAAAGTGCCTATCCAGGCTCTGATCCGATTGTTAATTCTTAAGAATACCAATAGAAGATCATCTAAAAATACTGACTACATTAGAGCATTAAAATACAAAAGAGTGATTTTAGAATTTAATTCTGCCATATGTAGCACATTCCTACTATTTCTGTTTCCTAGTTGTTAATTCTTAGGTACAAGTGATTTAAACACCAACGAATATGTGCTATATGGTATAGCATTGTGTTCCTCACTTCCGTTAGTCTCTTACCAGTATCGTTTTTGTGTGACCTTGATTCAAGGCTTGATAATTGGTTGGCTTTATTTTCACGTGTCTCATCAACACTCAGTTCATTATTGCTATTTGGCAGGATATTGCTGGAGGTCTTCTGTGGAGTTTGAAGTTTCTTAGGAGCAACTGTCTTTGTCTGCAAGGCTTCATTAACCAGGAAGTCTGACCTATTAGTGTCACAAGGACCAGATGCCGGTGTATCATCCTGTAAGCCATCTATTTTTTTTACTTGTAAAGCTGATGAATCAGTTCCCAAAGGCTTTGCAGCAAAAATTTGCTTATTCTCAAATGAATCTGATCTAATAGCATCACTTCCACTACTCTTTATTTTGTCAGATTCTAACAAAACAAACTCCCCTTTTTCTCTACCATGGTGTAGCTGTGGGCTTTGTAGAGGTTCTCCTTTACCTGTGCTAGATGAGAACCTCACTTGTTTTTGTTTTTCCAGTGAAATTTGTGTGGAGTCTTCCATTTCTTCCATAAGAGAGTTCTTCTCAGCTTCTCCTTCAAAAATAGTTGCAGCAGGAAGAGCATTCTTTTTCTGAACATCTAACATCTGACTAGCACGAACTTCTGAGTCAGTGGAACTTGAACTTGAACTGCGCTTCAGAATGCCCCTGGGCGGTGTACCAATGCCATTAATCCTCTCAGTCCGTTTGGCTGGTTTTGGAACAGTGTCTTCTTTTTCTGAGGCAGCATCTGCTGCTTTGTGAACTAATTTTCTAGCTTTTGGAACAGGACGCTTAGCTAGTCCTTTCTGTGATTCATCAGTGTGTTCTACAGAAGGCTTCTTATGTTTCTCTGTTTCTTCATTTTGTAAGTTTGGTTTGGGTTGGCTCTCTTCTGAGAGTGACAAAATTTCTGTAAGACACACATAGAGAAGAAATCATGAGTTCAGATGACATTCAGCTTCATAAACAGAGGAGTATGAGCATGCAGATCCAGAATGCAGCGATTATATTGAAAACAACTGCAGTAAAACACAGGTGGAAATTCAACGTAGGTGTTGATTTCCTTTGTATGTAATAGGAAATTTTAGCAGATGAAAATCCTGCAGTTACTTCTTATTCTAGAAATACTAACTATTTGATGATTCCAAAGACGGTCCGCACACCAAATTTTTGATCAGCATTATTCTTGCAAGGGACCAAGTTTGCAGGGAAGGGCAGCTTTTGAATACACATACCCCTCTTCAGGTTCAGAACATAAACAGCAGCCTACAGAAATGGAAACAGGCTATTTCCACATTCATAAGGAACAAGGTAAAATGCAGAAATGATCTCCCGGTAGGGAGATTAAAGTTTTTTTTATTCCTCATGTGTAAGTCTTCCTTTTTTTCCTGCTAGCAAGCTTCATAACAGAGACAGGAGAGTAATTTCCACATATAAGCCTTTAAATTACAACTTCAAATGCCTGCGTTGTGGTATATCATCACTCATCTACCTTCTTGCAGAGAATACTGTGGGAAAGGGAGGATTCAAAAATAAACAAGACTGAGAAAACAAAGGAAAAAATAAAGATCAAAGAGAGTTAGGCTTCTCTTGAGCCAATAGCAGCAATGACTGGAAGGTCATAAAGACAGCTATGCCAAACTCAAGGAAATTTCTCTGTTCTCTTAACAGCAATTCAGGACAAACAGCCCTCTCAGATGGAGTGCTTAATACTGACTAGAACTGTGAGCAAAAGAAAGGAAGCAAAACCCATTTACTCACATAAACAGCCATTTCCTGAGTATACTAACATTTTACATGGGGTTTCAAATTAACTAGTTGATAACTCCGTAGTTAAGATAAAACAGGTTTTGATATCTTACAAAAAGAAGCAACGAAAGTAAAAATAATTTCCGTATAAACCACCAAGAAATTCACAGTCTTATGCTAAATAAGTTTATTTACCCTTCTTTGGTAGCTGAGGTAGAGTGACTGGTCTGTTTTCTGATTCCCCACTGTTCAAGTTATCACCTGACGCTGTGGAATTAAATGGATTTCTCCTTTGCTAAAAAAGGAATGAACATTATAATTGTAGTCAAATTGTTATATTGGTACAGTCTTGGCAAAATAAATGAAAGCGCAGTGATTTCCTCTGCCTCACTACCCTGTCAGCAAAGAGTCTGAATGCACGCCTCTTAAATTGGGTACATGACAAAAACCTAAACAACATGAACCAGGGAACTATCAGAAGTGCTAGTGATGGCGTCATCTTGTTCTTTTTGAAGCAGAGATAAACCACGACTTAAAAGACACTTGAAAATCTCCAGTTGTTTCAAATGAAATAATTTTATCTCTAAATCTGTGACTTTAGAGCTATTGGAACACAGCAGGACAATTTTTTTCAGTGGCTGAAGAGGTTGGAAATAATGTCAAGCACAGAGAGCCATTGATGACAGTGGTGACACCACTTTAGTGCTGAGCTTTCAGTGGTTTCCATTATGTCCCTCCAAAACAAAAAATACTCATTTTTTTTCCAATTTATTATCTTTCTTCTTCAAATCTTTAATTATCTGTAGCACTGAAGCAAAGAAACACACAAAACGTAAAAGATAACTTCTGCTATATTCAACGTGAGTCATACCTTCACTGGTGAGATTGCTGCTTTCATAGGTCTTTCCTCCGGTTTGTCTAACACAGAGGTTATTGTTTTATAACTGCAAAGAAAAAGCATATAACAAAATCAGCAAACAGGACATTACTTTAAGCCTTTTTTTAAAAAAAGCAAAACAAAGATTCATTTGTACATACTCAAATATAACCTCTTGGCATTTAAAGATTTCTATTTAGCCTGTTTATCATCAGATTTAGAAGCAAACCTTTTCTTTTTCCAGAGCAAGGAGATATTCTTGCTGCTTTGTTTCCTTGCAAAAATTTCTTTGCTTGTTGAAGAATTCAATGCAATTTCTACTTGGCATGACAGAACCCATATTTTTTTATAACTTTTAGATTTTTGAAAAAGCTTTATGTAAATATAGGCACCTCCAAACAATATTAGTGCTGCTGTCTCCATCCTTGTCCTACAGTTATACTTCTAGGACTGAAATCAAAGGGAGGAAAGTGCAAAAATCTGATAAAAATGGCTTTGCAAAGTGTCCAAGTCAGAAAAATCAGAGGAACGCCATCACCACTACAGCAAAGATGTGACATGCCACAGACAACAACACATCCCCTCAGAGGTACAGTTTATAGGCTATTTTTTTCAATTAAGATCTGTAAAATCTGTAGTTTGATAGCATAAGTGAAGTATGTTATTACTTGTGATCCTGACTAAGTATAGCCTGACTAAGGAGAAATTAAAACAACCAGGAGAGACAGCTCCTACATTGGAGAGACAGCTCCTATATTATATCAAGAAATATTTCATCTATTTGCAGAACGATGCAAGGGGTTTTTCTCCCTAAACAATTATAATTTTATAATTTGTTTATCTAAACATCTCAGATATTAAAAAGCTTTTTTTTTTTTTGAAGACTGAAGTCAGATATGGATTTAAATATGATCTTCATATAACAACAACATTGAGTATCTTAACTTTACATAGAAAATGCTGGCATCAACCAGCTTACATGCTTATGATTTGGGGGATGGAGGAAACGGTACAAGGCAGGAAAAATGAATATCCTCCAGGTAGGAAATAAGACCTCAGACTAGAAAGGAAAGCAACTCCTACAGTTTTTTCCAATATAGATGGACATGGAGATTCCAATACCGAATATTTCTTTGGTCAATTATCTTTGGTATGGGTGAAAAGACATTCAGATATTGACTGGTAAGCAGCAGAGCCACAAGACAATGCTTTTGAGGGCAGGTGTGGTATCCTGGGACAGAAAAAAAAAAAAAAAAGCACTCCACAAAAAACCCCCAGCTCCCAGCTCTCATCAAGTTCTAGGTTCAAACAGGAGCTGCCTCCTCACACAGACAAAGATCCCTCCGATCAGGTAACTGGCACCAGTCTGCCCTGTTGAGGAGAGAACAATTGTCCCATCTTCTCCAGGGAACAGTACAGTTAACCTTGAAGTTTAGAAAAAAAGTCTGGCAGCCACCCTTGAAAGGCTACTGTCCTCTGGACTGCTAAGTGTGTCTGAGAAGCGACATCATTCCTGTTTTATAAATGGAAAAATATCATTACAGAAAAGATAAAATGAGACAGTAAGGAGCAGCCTGAACATAAGGCTAGGAAAAAAAGAACAGTTGTAATCTGAGCCATAACTTCTGTATCTCTTCCTTGCTCTTTTGGATCAACACTACCTTAAGAAATATACCATCATGCATAGTGATACAAAGTTAAGGTTGCTGATTTTATAATGAAAACTATCCCATAGGTGAAAAAATAAACTGTTCCTACATTTCAACACCAGCTGCTGCAGCCTCCTATATGCACACACCAGGTATAACATTGTTATTTTTCTTTTTATTCTTCTCTGATACTAATAAGAAAAAAATGTTTTTTCTAAATCTCAAAGAGCTCAATATTGCAACTTTAAATTTCTTTAAAGAATATCATTCCACATTAGTTTTTTAACCTCAGTCCTTCTAATGCTTCTTAAAAAAAATCTGCAAATACATATATTTAAAGAATCTTTGTTCTGCTGAACTGAAGTTTATGTTCTTGCTTTTATAAGACTTGAGTTTGTGTTTCTGTTTTTATGAACACCTGTATACTCCTGCACTGTGTCTCATCTACACCACGTACTACTCAACAGGACAAAAAGGGTGCTTTTTTTTTTTTTTTTTTAAGGTCTAGGTCATGAATGTCATGAATGTTTCAACCTTTCCCTCATTTTAAACAAGGAAAATACTGTTATGTACCCTGTGCTGCAAGAAACCAGTAAGACATTCTTCAGTCTGCAGTTTTTACAGATGGGGAGGTAACTTTTTTAGGTCTCATTGAACACACACAAAATCCAACAATATTTTAATGCAATGCTACTGCAGACTTACCATACAACAATTAAAGTCAATCTGGCATTACATACTGAAAACCCTGCTCTAAAAAAACAAAGTAGGGGAAAAAAAAAAAATCCCCCACACAGGATTCTATAACTAAGTTTCACAACAAAGGATCTGAAAATATGAGTTTACCTTCAACCCATACAGATAGGAAATATAAACAAAAAGTTCCCAGATATACCCCATTTGCAAGGCTAATCTAAGAGAGTGTATGAAGCCAAACTGATAAATAGACCCAAATTTAAAACATCCTGCATTGCTATTCAGCAAAACAAAGTGCTGAGAAGCACAGTGAAGGCCCAAACTCAACACAGACTGGACAGCACTGGACAGGAACTTAGAGGCAACAAGGCAAAAGCAGGAACAAAGCTGGAGAAAGGGCTTGTAGATTTGCAGACATTGTCAATACAGTCCACCCAAGAAATGGCCTCCCATTCAAACAGATAAGCTTTCCTGGGCATGTCCCAAAGGGTAGAGAATCTGGTGTGAGTAAAGCTAGTGAAATTTAACAGTACTCCATAAAAATGTCCTTATCTAGGTATGACAGCATCCCTATTATTCCAGAAAAGTTACATGGATTTTGAGAAATAGATCTTTTGTGCAAATTTTCACCTTGCAGAATTTTAGGACCCACACTTGTCACCTGTTCAATGTGACTATTTTCTAGCCTAGGGAAGAAAACCTACAAATCTTAATTTGAAACATAAAACTCCCTTAACATTGTCCTTTTTTGAGATTCAGCATATAGACAGATGGTATCACTGAACAGAGGCAATATTGACAGTCTGAGTCACCCTATGAAAACTCATTCTGTGCCAGGTTACACCTTCAAAGACACTTCACACACCTGCCTTGTCAAGGCTATGGTATGCAAGAAAAGTACCATGGTGATATAACACCCAAGAAAAAAATTGTTCATAGCTTCATTACTGAATTTAAATATTTGAGGTGTGGGGATGAAGAACACCACGTTAATTTTAAGAATATAGCTGCGGGCTGACTTCTCTTCCACCTAATATAGCAGCACCCTGACTCAACAGCAGTTGAACTAGCTCCAGGGCTGGATTTGACCCTCAGCAGTTTACAGACATAGATCTACCAGAACTGAACTTTATTCCCATTTGGTAAGAATTGTTTTGGTTTAAGAATAGGATTCAGAACAGAAAAGGTCTGGGTAATTTGTTATCATATATCTTCCGTTCCCAATCTTCAAGTTAGCAGTTCAGTTTATGCACAGCCTACAAGCCAGTGCTGGCCTGAAGCCTGCTCTTAGCAGAAGGGAAAAAAAACCTGACCCAAACCCTAAACCTCAAAGCTCCCACAAACCTACTCTTAAAGTAGCACTTTAAAATGTTTTAAAAGCCCAAATGCTTGAACCGTGTGTAGCATTTGGACACTAGAAGCTGTTAACTCACTTTATGCAATTCCAAGGTCCGGAATAATACTCTGTTTCACCCTCTTAGTTCGAGCCATGTTGAGACTATTGCATTGCAAGAGAAAGAGTCAACAGAAATTAATTTCTTGCAGGTCTTCTATTCTAACAACCAAATTACATGTTTGCAGTGTCTAGGCCTTCCCTTCCCACCCCAGCTGGTAGGGTTATTGCTTCCCCAGTATTGTTTCCTCTCAATTCCTGATCAGCTGCTGTCATTAGAGACGGGCCCACAGCCACGTCAGACCAGTTTCTTTCAAAGTCCAGTATCAAGAGAACGGAAAGGAGGAGTATTTTAAAAACATATGGCACCTCTTGCAATTTCTCACATGCAATGTTGTATAGACTAATCTCAGTCACAGTGAAACAAGCCCATACTAAAATCATAAGCAATGCATTTCACATAGTCCTGCCACGTTTGCTTGCTGCAGCTTTTGACATTTTAGAAGCAAATAATCCGAGATATCTAATAAAGTATTTATGCAAAGTAAATGCAAGTGAGCATCCAGCCCACATATTATAGATCACTTCCTAAGGTCCACTTCCAACTGTCCCATAAATCCTGGACTGTGACGGCTTGCTTTAGAGGGAAGATCTCGAGCTATTGATGAGAGTATGAACACATGAACAAGGCATACACGCTGATTAATTTCTAGCACAATTTGGAGCAAAGGGCAGGAGAGGGTCCTGAACAATAATTATCAAGTTTTGCATGGCTGTCACCTGAAATAAGTCATCAAATCACCTCAAGTTAAAGACTACTATCAAGTTGGTTATATTGCAAACAATTGTCTACATGTTCTTAAATCTCATTGTGTTCTATATTTTTGAAGAGGTTGCCTTGGCAGTTTATGAAGTGTATTACTCTTTGTCAATCACACACAATTTGTGGAGTTGTAATGGTGAGAGTAACATTATAAGGCTGTACTTCTTTTAAAGTATCATCCTCTTTTCCTGACATGCAAGATGACACACAAAATATTCTAAAAGATATATTAAACATCAGCGTGTCTTGTGTTGCCGATAAAGAGATAACTCCATAACAATCTCCTGAAGGTAAAAACCACCTGTAAAAACACTACATTCAGTAACAACTAACTCTGTCACCATTATCATCTCCCTTAAGAGGAAAGGCTGAGAGCGCTGGGACTCTTTAGCCTGGAGAAGAGAAGGCTGAGGGGAGACTTTATTATTGCTTACAAATATCTAAAGGGTGGGTTGAAGGAGGATGGAGCCAGACTCTTCTCGGTGGTTCCCAGTGACAGGACGAGGGGCAATGGGCACAAGTTGGAATATAGGAAGTTCTGTTCAAATACACGAAAAAACTTCTTTACAGTTGGGGTGACAGAGCAGTGGCACAGGCTGCCCAGGGAGGGGGTGGAGTCCCCTTCTCTGGAGATTTTCAAAACCCGCCTGGATGCAGTCCTGAGTAATGTGCTCTGGGCAATCCTGCTTTAGCAGGGGAGTTGGACTAGATGATCTCTAGAGGTCCCTTCCAACTCTGAAAATTCTGTAATTCAGTGATTCTGTGATCAGCCACCTTGGCCGGGGGGTGGGGGGCAGGGCTAGGCTCTTTCTTGTGATAAGCAACCTTTATCATCCTTATTGTACAACTTCTTTTTTTGGGAAGTCTGAAACAAAGTCATTTATTTGACCTTTTTCAGCACGATTTCAGATGCGGGTAAGACAAATACACCTCTGAGTTCACTGATAATGATACGTAAAGGATAAGAAAGACCAGAAATGCAAGCCAAAGTGGTTAAGACTTACACCAACCTTTGGTGCCATTCATCATGAACGTGCGTGCCCAGTTTGCAGACCACGAAAGTGAAAGATTCAACTGCTACTAGACAGTGTACAAATGTATAGTAGGAGACAAGCCTTGCTGCAAAGAAAAAACAGATGATGTACAGAGAAGGACTGAGAAGACAGACAAGAAAGTGAAAGGTTAGAGCGCTGATCAATGCCACAACCAGAAGTAAAACAGTCATCCTAAGAAGTAACTTTGGCTCTTACCTCACTCTGTTCCCTGAAAGCACAAACAATGGTTACCTGTGTTACACCCTGGTTCTTGTTTCCTCAAGGATGTTGAGGAATCTGGCCATTTAAAGACATTTCATCTCCACCTGCTGTCGCCCTAGCTCAGAGATCAGCACCTCCCTTTTCAAACGCAGGCTTTTTGAAAGCGTTTCACACAGCCAATGAATTACTACACATAGGTATTTTTAAGAGAAGACATGTCTCCCTCAGAAATCAACTCTGAATATTTCAAAGAGCTGTTCAGGATGTTTACAGACTTGAGATAGAGTAATTTAATACAACATCCTCTGTAGCTCAGAAACTACTTATCACCCAGCTTTCCTGCAACTACTATTGCCATTCAGGTATACCCAAGCTGACTGTCTGGCCTTACTCTGAATGGAAGCCTCTCCCTTCCAGAACAACATTTATTTTTCTTGGTAGAACCTGACTTATTTTCTGCAAGCATCCAAAGATTCTGGTTCTTGCCACCTGAAATACATTTGGTCTCCTTAAAACGCCTGAGAGATCTTAAACTGTGCACCCAAAAATCTGGAAAATTCTAAAGAGCAATTTCTCAGTTTCTGATTCTTCATATGATCCAAGCTCAAAATTCAGGCTGAATCACTAGTCTGGTCTCATGAAGTGACTGAAGAGATGCAGAGGTTATTGTCCCCCTGTTACTAACTGCAGAGGACTGATCATGGCCAGCCATTCTAAAATGGATGGTCTCACTAAATTGTGACATGAGAACATGTGTGGGACCATTCTATACACCATTGACGACTTTTTCCTTGAAGAGGTAAGCCAAAGACTGTTCTGCATTTGAATGTAGAACAGTTATCAATGCACGACTATGATTTGTCAACCTTTCACATGCACAGATTCCTTAGGCAATTCTGAGGAAATATTAGATGACCTTTGAAATAAGAGGCAAGTACAATATTTTGGATGGAACTTACAGCTCACAAGTTTCACCAGTCCTGATATACACATATTAAGTGTGATTAAACAGACAGCTTACCTTGAACTAGATTTCAGTTGTTGTTCTTCTTCTTGATATTCCACAATGCCATGTAGTTCTGGTGACACAAAGACTTCTTTATTAACATTGCTCACCCAGCTGTTCTTTGCTTTGTTTGATTTGTTCTGACTCACTTCAGCTAAAACACGAAACAAGAATATTGTTGTCTCCCATATGTTCATAGAGGACTTAAGAAGCAAATACAAGTATTTGCATTCAGACCTACAGCTGTTTCAGAAGTGAACTCTACTTGAATTGTGTACAGAAACAGATCTGGTGCCTTCTGAAGAATAATTTTTTTTAATGCTACTAGGAATGTCACATACTGCTCTGAAAACTTCACTCTACTACTCCAGGTACATCTGCTTTAGACCTTAAAGTGATCCTAAATTGAGGAGTTTCTACAACTCTGGTAAAGACTGGTGCTGTAGTTCTTGCAGCTAGATAAACACTGAAAATTCAGCCTCAGTGTCCTGAGGAAACAAAAACAATTAAACCACAGGAAACTGAAAATATGTTGAAGTTCAGTTAATCAAGTGAATTTTTCCTTTCCTACACCACTAAACTGGAAGTTAGTCATAACTCTCATTTAAGCAGGTGGCTAATCCTTTATGGATAGAATTACCACATGAAGTTAAGAAGGTAAGTATAAAAAAAACACCCAAGCAAAAAGCCCCACCTAATTTAGCAAATGCAAACATATTTGCATTTCTTTCTGGGGTGGGACAGAATACTATTCTGATAACCCCTTTCAGAGTCAAAACATTAGTTTACATTGTTTCCTCTAATGCTTTTTGCACTTCTCCAACAGGTTAGAAATGAAGAATTTCTCAGTGTGCAAAAATAAACAAGATTTTTATTCTCAATTTTGCGATCCATAACCACAAGCAAAAGTATCTTGACATCTAATGAGTCATTGAAACCAAGCAACTGCACATAGTTCTGAAGGTAACGGTACGCTCCTTTGTTCAAGTAATAAGATGGGCAGTAATTAACCTTCCTTTAAGATAAAATGGCTTTAAGAGCTTTCCTTTAAGCTATAAGTTACTGTAAAATTTTACAGCTGATTTTCATAACTTTCAAATCTAAAACCAGCCCAAACCACAAATACACCGCACTAACCACCTATGAATTTTTGCATTCTTTTCTGTTTCAGGCCTTTTCTTGTTAACTTAAAAACCCAAACTCATCACACACAGTAACCTCAATCTGACTGAACTGCCATTATCCAAACTCATCTCTGGGAATATAGGAATTGAGAAGGTGTAACACTGCAGGATTAGACACAGGAAAACAAGGCTAAATTGTAGTTACAAAACCTATAGAAAGTATCAAGCTGTAGTCCATCCACAGTATTGACAGAAGTACCTGACTTGCTTCACTAGAACACAGCAAAACCCCTTAAGAGAACTTAAGGAAAAAAGAAAAAAAAAAAAAAAAGATTACAAATATCAGTACAATCTGGTGAGACTAATAAGAGTCTTGCCCTTGTAAGTCAAAAGGGTTTAGTAGAACTAAAGAAGGTTAAGAGGGGATTTTTCTCAATCAAGAGGTCAATTTCTCTAAGAAAAAAAATCACTTTCTGCACAAAGAATGACAAAATACACCAGGAATCTTCAGATTAGAAAGCCAGATGCTGAGAGGTTTATGATAGAAGTCTATGAAATCCTGTATATCATATATTATATGCTTTTGTGAATATAGATCGACTGTTTACTTTCTCTCTCAGGGATAATAGTAATGGTGATCAGTTCAAAACCAGAAAAGGAAACGGTCACTTTCTACGTGGAAAAGCTTCATTTTAAAATGCCTCAATACAGGACATGGTGAATGTTAAAGAGGCATGGCTTTAAATAATTTCTTGAACAAATTAATGAGGGAAAAAAAAAAAAATAAATCCAGAAATACCTCCTTTCTTTCAAAAAAGTCTGAGGTGCAACTGGCTGCAGGCTGGTCCTGGCCTTGGAGCCTGAACACGCTGCCAGGCACGCTCAGAGGCACGCTCAGAGGCAGGGTGACGCAGAGACAAGCTTTTGGTCTGGTCCAGTAGAGCAGCTCTTATGTTCTTCTCTTTTGTTTTGTTTCTCTCCAAACAAACCACTGTATTTACTTCTGATGTTGAACACAGTGCATTATCTTCCCACATTGTAATTTTTTTAATAAATATTATATTCTGAAACTCTTATTTATCGATCGAGCACCAGGCTTGTTGGCATTACTCAATTTACACACAATATACTACTCCCTATCTATACTACTAATTTAATGTCTGCAACTGTTATCTAGCACATAAAGACAGTTGGTGTTAACAAACATTTCTAAAACATCATTTGAAGACACCCAAATGTAGAGGATGGTAACGTGGACACAGGAGGCCAGTTCTAGCTGCCAGAGCTCCTGGAACATAGATTTCAGTAGTTACAACCACTAGCTCTACCTCATGGTGCCTACCATTTCAAATGAATTTGAAGTACCTTTGGTCTCCTTAAAAATAAAAAAATAAATTAAGCCTCAGAGGTCTCAAACTGAGCACCCAAAGACTTGGAAATCCATAATAAAGAGCAATTTCCTCAGCCTCTGATTCTTTGCACATTCCAGGGTAGCTCACAGGGCCTAAAAATGGACATAAGAACACAGTCCAGGACTGCAAAGGGCTTTTAATCCTACACATGAACACAAGCTAGTCCCTCCTGTTAGCAGTCACCATACAGAATTCTGTCTTTAATACATAGCATTGGAAAGCTTACACTGTAAACTACACGGCAAATCTCTCTTTTGCATCACTTTCTGCTTGCAGAGATAGCAATATTCTTGTATTTCACAGACAACAGTGTCTGACATTATCTAAGTAAGAGCCAGCCTTTCCAAAATAAAATATAAACCAAATGCTTACCAAGAGTGGCAGGCTTCCGGCGCATGGAAGCCCTAATAATATCTGCTCCATGTATCTTATCTCTGTGCCTCTTCGACTTTGCTTCGTAAAACCACTGCCCGCTCATATTCTTTAGCTGAACATCATCTTTGACTTTTTCTGGTAAATGCCTGAGGAGGGAAAAAAAAATAAAAGAATATGAGATATACACAATCTACTTACCTGTGTGAACAGAATAAAAGTTAGATTTTTGGGTTTTTTTGGGGGACAGTTGTGCTGTTTTGTTTTGGGTTGGTTTTTTTTTTTTTTTAAATGCTGTCTCAGCACACTATTTCCATCTTCTGACCTGTTACTCTCCTTATTTAATTATGAAGGATGGCAATGAGCTGGAGAAGAAAAAGCCTCAGCCCTGTTACCCTCAGAGCATCAGTCAAAGGAACTCTCCAAAAAAAAAAAAAAAAAAAACCCCCCCCAAAAAAAAAAAAAAAAAAAAACACAAACCCAACCAATACCAAAACAGGAACATGCTTTGCTATGATAAGCTCTCAAGCAGAGACAGCCCTGGAGAAGTCTCCAGTAACTGCAGATCTTGACTTCTTGCCTCCAAAGGTCAGTTTTCCAAGGTTAAAATTGAGAGAAACTAGCAGAGTAGCATAAGAAATCTGTGCCAAAATTAAGTCTCTGGCTGTTTTGGGGCTCAGAAGGTGCCTTTTCAGGCTGTTCATATGGCACTACTTTTACACACATATTAGAAAAGTGCACTGGAATGATAGTGCCACTTTTTCCATAGGTTACACAGAAATCCTTATATGAATATAATGAGTTACGAAGGAAGACAGCATCAAATGAAAGAAACAACAAAATACATTCGTGCAGTTTATTAATCTACATGTATCCATCACGTGAACTGCAGCCATTTTAAATACCATGATGCAAATTTTTAATAATTTGATTTCAGGCTTCAGGGTCACCCTGCTTTTATGAAGCACACTTTAACGGAATAAGGAGTTGCTGTGTGCAATTTGAGAGGTTGTTTACTTTCCTTGTTAGGCATATACTTATACATAGCCTGGAGACTAACCTGCAGACCAGGAAAGTTACTACACAGATCTAGAGAGTACTTAATCAAAAGAGTCAAGTCAGGCTTCATCTGCCTTCTCCATTTATGTCCTTTCCTTCAGCAAACAAGCTAATAACAGAGCCCAAGGGAGAAATCAAAACAAATCAAGTTACTCAAGACACTTTTAAGGCTAAACCCAACCCACATTGTTGTGGGATGGTGCTATCTTCCACAGGCCTGATGGCCAATCATAGAATGGTTCGGGTTGGAAGGGACCTTTAAAGGTCATCTAGTCCAACCCCAAGGACTAGACAGTCCTTGCACTGGCACTAGACTGGCCAGTTTGTGCCAGTTTTATATTGCTCATGAGTTTAGGAGAAGGAGCTTCCAGTGCAATCAAGTAGCTATGATCACAGTCCATCGTTCACAGCAGAGAAAGGACACTGAGCCAGTCTCAACCACCACACTAAGATAAGCCATTCTCACCTATCACTCAACTTCTTCATCCTTGTACGGCCAGAAATGAAAAGATTTATTTAAATGTATCAGCATATTATAATTCGAATTCCTAAACTTTTTGAAAGTACTGTCAACAGTCAGTCCCTCCTAGGCATGTAAACAAATTCTCTGTCTCAAATCAGCTACACGCAGTTGAGGCTGCCAGGAGTTGAGGTCACCATTGGTGTTTTTAATGCCAAGATTCAACAGTCCATAGCATTACTGGGCCATTTAAAATTTGGCCCTCCCTCTTGCTTATAACTGTGCTTCTCTAAGAGCCAAAATACACACTTTTCATATGCTGCAGGTCTTCCAAGTTGAAGCAGGAACACAGCAGTAGCTTCCCTCTGTCCTCAAGCAAATACATTACTCAGGTATGAGCCAACTCCTCATTGCTCAGCCAGTTTATGAACACAGCCAACAAGAAGAGTGGAAATACGGCACACAGGAACTTTTTACACGGATGATTGCTTCTCCCTTTCACCTTCTTTCCCATGTGTTATTTGCCTTCTCAGAACAGATGCTCCTTAGGGCTAGGGACTGGCTATTTGCACAGCCTGCAGGGCAGCAAAGCTCTGACCCCAGCTAGTGCTTCAGGGCAGTATGACAACACATGCTGAGGGAGGTTCTCTAGCGGGAAGGTACTGAGTCACAGAACCAGTATTCAGTGCCCTCACCCTGTTTGATTCAACCCTTTTACCCCAGATGCTGCTCACTTCTTTCCCCTTTGTACTCAACCACTGAAACTAGGGTGTGGTAGGAGACCTTTTCCAGTTGGCTCAGACCAATAAACCACCACAGAAGCAGACAGGATCCCAGGCCTCTCAGCTGCGTCATCTGCTTTTGGACTCAGATCTGTGACCGATTAACATAACATAAGAAGGACAGAGACAGAAGCATGTATTTGTCACGGCTCTAGACTCTCACTGAATGTCACCCATAGCCAATGCAGCCATCATTTTGGCTGAAAAGTCAATGTCAGGCACCTTGCTCCCACCCCTGCTTGCTGCCTATGGAAGTTAGTGTACCTTTATTCCACCAGTCAACAGGCCTTCTAGACTTTGGGAAATAACTACGCTGCTAACAAAGGTATAAACGTGCCCTCAATCTCCCCAGTACTTTCTTCACAAATGACCTGTGTGGCTAACAGGACTGCCTGGTATGAAGTGACAGAAGCTCACAGCAGTTTACTTATAAACTACTTTTACCTTTTCTTCTCACCTTGATAGCACTTGACCTTTGTTAGCTTGGCTTACACACTTCAAGTATTCCGCCTTTCAGTCCCATTTTTTGAGGGACTAAGGGCAACATAAATATTAGAGCTACTCCCAAGCACTCTCTAGCCACAAACAAGGCAGCAGATTTCCATTATCAGAAAGACAAGTAGTTCTAAGTCTTGGCAGGGAAAAAGGTTTTTAAGAAGTCTGCATTCACCAACACATCATAGACTTGCTGCAAAAACAACCACTGAGGTTACAAATGGGAATTTTTAAAACACTACTTGAATTCTCAAGCTCTGTTATGAGCAGGCCTTAACAGTAATATCAAACTGCTTGCACCACGTGGGCCTGTTTGACTGCTAGGCATTAGATTTAGATTGTGCTTTACCTTAAAAGGAATTGCAGAGAAATCAGACAACAGTCATCGTTTTCCACCGCTACATATACCTCCCAGCACATCACAACAGGATTAGAACCCAAGAGTTGATTCTACACCCGCTCCCTAGTCAACAGAAAGCCTAAGTAAATTGTCATTACGTTATTTTCCTCTTGGTGACCAAAGAACTAGTAGGCATTCAGATTAAGATTTCGATTGCAAGGCTCAGTTGCCAAGTTTGCAATTAGGAGACAATGCAGTAACATTGCAGTGGTTTGTTAAAATGCCAGTTAGCCTACGTTGCAGTTTTCAGAGTGAAACAGCTTAAAGTTATAGTAAAGCTAGTGCCTGTTTCTTCTATAGGCACGCTAAACTCAAGAAAATGAAGGTATATAGTTAAAAGGAATTCACTTTAAAATTCACTTTAAAAATAAGCCTGAGCTCCCCCATTACTTAATATTTTCCCTCTATACCTAGGTAAAACATTTTTGATAGTAAGATGACAAATTTTTCATCCCACTAGGGCATTAAGTACTTGCAGAATTACATTGCTTGGGCATACAAAGTAACTGTCTGGCACTCTCCTGGCAAACAGAAAATCTATGCATGCATTAATTGGGCTGTTTCTCCCCACCTGCGGAACATCTGATAGTGGGCTAAATCACATGCAAGGCAGGAAATCTGCTCTGATATAATCAGTCTCTGTCAACCTTCCTATCAGCAAATCCAGAATCGTTTATCTTAAGCTTTCTAGGCTAGTGCAATAGCTCATTGCATTTTAGGACGGAGTGATAGTGACTTCGGTTTCTTTTCTTGAAACAACAGGATCTACATACCTGTATCTAAAACTGTTCAGCTATACCTCCTCAGTGTCTTAATTCCTTCCACTGTACCCCCCTTATTCATAATCTGTATTACAAAGCACAACAGGATTTGCAAGATGTAATGACTGACATCTTAATAACGTCTTTTATAGCCTTATTCTTCAATTGACAGCTTAAACTGAGCTTTTTGGACAGGGAAGTCTGTGTGGTGCCAGCACATTCTGGGCCTTCTTGTGACAAACACACTGGAGACATGCAAAACCCACCTGGATGTCATCCTGTGCAACTTGCTGTAGGTGAACCTGCTCTGGCAGGGGGGTTGGACTAAATGATTTCCAGAGGTCCCTTCCAACCCTGACCATTCTGTGATTTAAATCAGGGTCTATGTTTGGCTCAAAGAGACAGATTCATTAGAGTCTCACACCCTCTATTCTGAACATATGAAAAAAGCACCCCAGTGACTGGCAGCAAAATGAAGACTTTTTAAAGCCCGATACCATCACCTTATCTATAAATTCACTTCCAAAACCTCCCTCCTGCAAATGAAATACCAAACGAGTGGAGAAGGTGGAAGGAGAGAGACTTTTGAGGAATTTATCTTCAATTCTATTTGCTGCAAGCATAACAACAAACCCCAAATCAACAAAAAGACAACAAAGGATTTAGGTTCTGCATCACCTACCATAGACAAGAAACTTTTCATAGTATCACTCATGCAAGAACAGGAGTAAAAGGATATTACACCAGGCATTATAAGTGTCAGACTTGCTGATCAGATTACTTTTTTTTCCCTTTGAGAATGGGAAACAGCCATAAAAGCTTTACAAGGCAAGAGGAGTAACTGTTTAAACATTCCACTTTGCATGAGCGTGCCTCTTTAGTCTGCACATCTTTAGATAAGGTGCAGGGAAAAAGTCTGTTCTGGCATTTGTTAGAGAACTACACCCAAAACATTTATAATGGGCAGTCCTGAGTTGGGAATATGGATCATTCCTTTTGCATGGTAGCTGCATACATACGACTTTCAAAAAAAAAAAAATCAGTTACTATTTGATTGGTTTAAGCAATAAAGCAATATAATTTTAAACTGGTTGAGGGCTTCACTAGAAAGAATAAATCAAACCAATGGTGTTTTGCAGCCTTTCCCCATCCTTGTCATCATGATACCTCATCAGCAACACCTCTAATTCTTGCCTTTGTGGTCTCTTTGGATAGCAAGGTTTTCAGTAGGTAGAAGTAGGTGGAGACACACGAAAAAGGCAGTCTAGTTCTGTTTGTAGTCCTGCATGTTCTTCCATTTTATGCCTATTCAGAAGTCTGGGCATGCTAGGTCTACTAACAATATCCTGATGAATTAATCTCGGCTAGCATCTCGCTTTTGGATCCTTGAAGAACTAACTAGGCTGTAGTCAGCACAAGTCTTGATGACTAACAAGACAAACTGACATTTATTCTGAAGTCAGAAGGGAAGACAGACACATCCAGGCCTGAACCATTAGAATGAATGAGTTATAAGCTCGTAGGTGTGAGACAAGTCAGCTAATTCTGGAGAGAAAGAAGTGAAAGCAGGCAGCTCTGCTGCCCATTGAAATATGGTCTTCACCAGAATCTGGAACCAAAACTATGATCCTAACTCCTGTGCTGAGCAAGTGACTGTGAAACACACTGACCAGATTAACCCTGCTATACATCATTTCTCTCCTAGAAGACAGCCACATGTGGGGCATCAGGCTGGCATGTTGTCCCCATATTTCATTTAGAATCGTAGAATGGTTTAGGTTGGAAGGGACCTTAAAGATCATCTAGTTCCAACCCCCCTGCCATGGGGGGTTAAATCATATATACATTCTGCACTGAAGACGAAGTCCTTTATTTTTATATGCTTTTCAACTACGTCACCTGCACTTAGCATGCAGGCTTATTCTCCTATTAGTAGATACTTCCTAGGCAGGCATACAGAATATGTAAATTTGTTTAGGCATTTCTTACTGTACTGCTTAATTTTATTCCATTCAGGAAATCTGCAGCAGTACTGTTGAGGTTACAGGGTATAGGAGGTGGGAGTCTTTAAAGGTCTGCAAGCCTTCACAGTTTCTATTAGCTTCCACTTGTCTAATTTCTAGAACAGCCTTCCAGTGATTAGTTTGTCTGCTTGTTTTAAGGGGTTTGCTTAGAGGCCTCCCCTCCCTCTTTATACACAACCCAAGTAAACCTGCCATGGAAAAAACCAACCACACAAGAAAACCTTCACAGCGAAGGAAGAGCTATCCTGTGACAATATACCTTTGGTATTAGAGTCAGCCTGGACAGCAGTACAGGACGACCTGAATCTAGGGAGGAGAAGTTGCATGAAGTACATGCATTCCCTCACAGGTTCTGCTCAAACAGCATTCCCAGTACTTTATAAGCTTCTTGATACTACCAGCAAGGGCATCTCCAAGAAATTGATGCTGTGCTAAAAAATAGGTCGCACTTCAGGATTTCAGGCAGCTACAAATCAAGGCTAATCTACTTTGAAGACAAAGGCTTCAGTTTGGCACTCAATAATACAACACAGTCCCAGGCACAAACAAGTGACAGATCTTACCAAGATAGTTTTTGTACTGTAGGGAAAAACATACTTACTGAGGGAAGTACTCAATTTAGAGGTTAAAAAGCCTTACTAGTATCCACTTTTTCCCTTAAGCACACTCTTCTACTATACAAAATGAGCTCCATCCAGCCTGCTTCATGAGCTGTTTCAAACAAGCATCATCCAGTCAAATAATCCATCTGCTACTAGTAGACAAGTTAGCAATCGCTACTGGGAAGAAAAGGTATCAGCCCAGTTCCCAGTATAGTCCAATGACATGTTTGCTACCAAGACCTTGTAAGTAGGGTCTCTTCCTCAACCCCACTTATCTCACCAGATTAAGATGAAAACAGTCCTGCTTTCCTTACTGGCTCTTCACAAGGTGCACTGAGACCAAGGGAGTTCACTGTTGCTTTGTTCTGGTGAACCCAGCAGAAACCATAAAGGATTCAGAAAAGCTTTCTGGAAGATATATCTCCCCTTATTTTTTTTGTCTGTCCAGTGACAAATGGAGACTTAGGGGAAAAAAATGAGTTTGCTCAGAATAGGGGAGGAGGGGCATTGGGATTTTTTTTTTTTTTTTAAAGAATATATGTCTGGAGAGCAACTACCAACCTCCTCACCAAACCCAGTCATTCTTGGGTCAGTTGGCTTTTTTAAAAAGTACACATGCACATAAATGGCGTGCGCATTTGCTAGAGAATAAAATTGCTCTATTTCCTGAACGGTCACTGTATTTGGAAAGCCACATTTGGTGCTAAGCAATGTCCACAAGGGGGAATTAATCCAGAAGACAGGAGCTTATCCTTTTCCACCCACACAGACGCACCTTACAGCCCAAAGAGGACCATTCTCATCTGGGTGTATTTAGGTGCTTACATACCTGAAATATCAGGAACTGGGAGTGCCATTTGATACTTTGATTTTTGCCAAATATCTCAGAAGTCCTGCCCCATTAACACATTAAACCTAGCATTAAATATATATATACACCATTTTTAAACTGCTAAAGCCAAAAAAGGAAAAAAAAATAGACCAAGTTTCATTTATTTGAAAAAAAGGTTGTTGTTGAATTGACATGCTGGATCCCCTCCATCTTTGGCAATGGGAAGTGCCTCTGAGCTGCTTTCATCTTATGCAACCACTACACAAAGCCAAGCAAAGGAAGGAAGGAAAGTATGGGCAGCAGGGCAAGTGTAGTCTCATCCACAAGCTCCTTTGGGGGAGTACTCCAGGTTGTCCACAGTGTGATAGAGCTCCTTCTCCTTCAGCTGATCTGCCCAGCTACAAAGAAATCAGTCAGCTAAGGGCACAAGGAAAGAGCTTACAGGATATTCCTGATTTGGTTCAAGGCAATCTCCAAGCACACACTCTCACGTATACACTTTGACGATCCACACATTATACTTACAAACAAGTAAACCCGATAAAAGTTAATCAGAAGTCCCTGGTATGACCATTAGACACAGGATTTCAAAACTGGATATAAAAATGGAATGCGTTTCAATTAATAACATCTAATTTCTATTTCTCCTATAATATATTTAAGTAGTGCACGAAAGCAGATTCGCTGTTTGACCAGAGCAGATACTAAGATCTCTCAGCTTGAATTTTTGTCAAGAGTTCAAGCCGCCTAATTCTTAGCCTCTTACAATAAATCAACCTGCGTAGATTTTTTTTGTCACTAAGGGTAGAATTAACTTCAGATTAAAAAGCTTTGCTCACATTGTAAGCAAGCTCCTTGTTGACACAAATGTATGACCTAAAAACACAAGAATTAAAGGTGCAGCAAAGTGAGTTTAGTCTTTTTTAATGTTTTTAAAGTCAGCTCCACAAGAATTGTGAGCTTTATTTTCTTATTAGTCATGCTTGCTTATTACTAGACTAATTTTAATCCACTGAGGCTTAAGGATAACATCAGTACCCTGAGAAGAACCTCAGAATCATGTTGCTAGAAGGGATGCTCCAACAGGATCTTAACATATGCTTAGCTCCAAATTTAGAGAAAGTTATTGTTATTTGTGGCATCCCCAATCCAGAGCCCAAGCAAGCTTTCAAAAAAATTCAGCATGGATGAGAAGGGATGATGGCCAGCCTAAAAGACCTCAGTTAGACACACAAAGTGCCGTTCCATTTACTGGCCAGGACAGAACGCAGAGCACAAACAAACATAGTGTGTTCTTGTCTTGCCTGTAAGCCACACCTCTTCCACATCTTATTTTTCTGTTCATTTACAAATGCCCAAACTTTTAATGTGAAATAGTGCAAGTGATATATATTAAGGAGTTTATAAGAAAAAGGGGTGGAGAACAGGTAAAATTAACATTTTTGTGGAGATTTAGCTTTAGAAAGAGTCCCTAGGTATTGTATGGCAATTAGAGGAGTGATCATAGAATGGTTTACGTTGGAAGGGACCTTGAAGATCATTTAGTTCCACCCCCCCTGCCATGAGCAGGGACACCTCCCACTAGATCAGGTTGCTCAAAGCCCCGTCCAACCTGGCCTTGAACACCTCCAGGGATGGGGCAGCCACAGCTTCTCTGGGCAACCTGTTCCAGTGTCTCACCACCCTCACAGTGAAAAATTTCTTTTAATATCTAATCTAAATCTCCCCTCTTCCAGTTTGAAGCCATTACCCCTCGTCCTATCCCTACATGCCTTTGTAAAAAGTCCCTCTCCAGCTTTCTTGTCGGCACCCTTCAGAAAGCTGCTATAAAGTCTCCCCGGAGTCTTCTCCAGGCTAAACAATCCCAACTCTCTCATTGGGGTCTATTTACCAAACTATGCAGATACTACCAAGCTGCCACAATCATTTGAGTGGATACTGAGGACACATTTTGAAAATTTCTGGAACATTTGGAAGAAATATCCTAGAGGCAGAGTAGGAAAAATTGGTAATTCTTCTCAGAAATGAGAAGGTTAGCTTTGACAGCACCTCTAAGACATCTCTAAACTCTTCCATCTTCAATCAGCCCTTTAAACTTGAACTGGCACCCATGTTCAAAACCATCTCAACCAAGAACCTTGCCCCTGTTAAGTGTGCCCTCAAGATTGTTACATCTAACAGAAAAGAATTTAATGAAAATTTTAAGAATGTATGCCTGTGACAGTTGTTGAATATCATTTTCACACTATAGTGTTAAGTCTGGTTCCCCCAATACCAATATTCAGCTCACCCAATACCTTAAATATATCCCATCATAAGAAAGAAAAAACACCACAAAAAAGCCTTGCTTCTGGCCATCTACAACATAAGGAAAACTGCCTTGAAGAGTGACAGAAGAGGATATCTGTTAAAGCTGACCAGAACCAAAGAAGAATTTACACTAGGTTTTCAACAGCCATGCACTCCCACTGAACATGAGAAAGGTTAAGTGTATGTAGCATCCAGCAGAATCAGATCCCTGAAGCCTTCTATTTTTTCACAATGCCAGGCCAATGTATATATTAAAGGGGTTTGGCACACAGTAGTCACCACCCACCACACAAAGAACTCCACATCAGAATTTCCCTATCACTAGCCTCCTTCAATTTATTCAACGAGCAAACAATCCCAAGCACAGCCCACAACAGCATTGCCAGGAGGTTCTGCTGGAAAGGACCGAGAGCCACAGCAGGGAACCCTGTCACAAAGTCAACCACAACAGCTTTCTGCCTCAGACACGCTGGTGCCAGGGCCCAGCCACTCCACCACAGAAGAGTCACCCAACCACAATGGAGAACTGCAGATATATTTCTGTTCCATGTTACTGTGTCCAGAAACGGCCTGAAACTGTGTTAATTCTGAACTACACAACTGTAAAAAGAGTTAGGGGCTACGCTGAAGCCATTGCCAGGAAATTCAGCTATGTGTTTAGCCCACCCATTTGTTCAATACCTGAAGCCCAGCTGGAGCAGGGTGTATCAGAGATCCCTGGACAGGAATAAGGACAACAACAAAAAAAAGTCAGTCAGTAATACGATGAGAAACAGCTTCAAGTCTTGACAAGCTGTCACTCAACTCTTCCATTTCTTGCCATTTTTCCCCTCCTCAGCAACACTGCCATTCAGGGGCTGGCAGCAGCTTCTGGGGTAATGAAGCAAAAAGAGGCATCTTCTTGGCCTAGAAATAAAAAAGGATGCGACGCCGTTTGATTTCCTTGCATCACACCCTCTTGTCATCTGAGATTTCTTCATCACTCTTTCGCAGAGAAGAAAATGTCAGTATCCCCTTTCCTTTGGGATAGACTTCAGCAGAGGTCAAAGAGGAAGCAGGCATGCTGTTCCCAAAATGATGCCGTTCCTAAAACTATCAGCCAGATTCAGAGCAACACAAGAGGAGACACAAGATGGGGCAAACACCTATTACAGCACTCAAGCCAAGAATTAAAGCAGACCGCTTGCTTTAGCCAGATTAATCAGCACAATTTTACTACAGATAAGCAATATTAGGAGCTGTTAGCAGAGAAGGGACTCCATCAGGTGATTTGTAAAATTCCACTAGGAAGTTGCTCAAAGAGGATTTTGTCATGTTACCAGTTTGTCCACGCTCCAGGAACACAGCGCAGATTATTAGAACACCCCTTCAAACCTCAGAATTTCTGCCAGAGGGAAAAAGATCACATTAAAAGACTTCCATTAAATACACATACAAATAACACTTTGTCAAGGTGTGATGTTTGTATGATGACATTTGATCCCAGCTCTTGGAATCTTCCAGGTATGCAAGGCTGTAGAATTCAAACTAAAAATACCCCATCTCCTTGGCTGGTGATATCATTCAGGTAGTGTTTTAATCCATAATATACAAAAAGCAAGCTCCATGTGCCACATGTATTCAGAAAAATCAGTTTCAGATGTAAGGTTCCAGCTTCGGAGAAGCTGTAATATTCAGAAACCAGAAGAGACATTTTACTGTAGAAACAAACATGCCGATTACAGGCTGCTACAGCCTGCAGTCTCTGACATTTTCCACCACACCCTCTTGAACTTGAATTACAAACAGCAAAAGTGAAGTTATACAGACAAAAATACTTGTTGACAGCCCTTTCAGACCACTACTGAGAGAGGCTTTTTTTATTTTCTGTTCCACGAAGGGGAAGGGTTCCTTCCTACTGTTTTCAAACTCACATCTACAGTTACTTTCCCTGAGCGCTTTCAGACCAGGTAGGGTATGCCTATACAGAGGGGATTTGTCAAAAAATAGTTCTTAGCAGAAGAGAAGCATCACAGATGCATCACGGTTGGAATGATTTCAAAACATTTAAATAGGAAATACATGTCTTCATGAGGAACATCACTAGGAGAAAGAATCCTAGAGAAGATTACTGAATCAATGAGAGAAAATCCTGCCTCAGCAGAGACCTGTAAACATTGGCATTACAGCGCTTTGACCTTTCAGCATCTGAGGGTCCTTTTTTCATTATTCAGCCACTTGTCATTTTGTGTACCTGTAACCGATACTTTCATTCACACTGAAAAAAAGCCTGACTACTAAAATGCTCATTCTTGAGCAGGTAGCTATCCATATTAGCTGAAACCACTATTCAACTGCTATTTGTACCTGTGCAGACAGCTTTCTCAAAGTCAAGTCATCTGGGTAATGCTGCTCTCCATGCATACATGTCTATTCATGGCAGTTACCCTAATAGTAGCTCTAGGAAAGCCTCCCAGCACACAAAACACTCCAGAATAACAACACATCGCTCCGTCTGTGACACCACAAAGAAAATAGGGAACAATTTTCTGCTTTAGCCATGGATTGCAAGGACTTCTTTTGGCAATGGAGCGTAGCACTGGTACCTCCTCTGGACTGCAGCTCCAATGCTCTACATATTTGAGGTATAGCTTCACCAGTCAGACATATTGCTGACTGCATCCATACTGACGTTTTGTTTGCTCGGAGCACTAGTGCTCTTTTTGAAAAAAATCCCCTCACTTATTATGCATTAGTTTACTTTGCAGAGGTTTTGATACTTGCAAACTGAATCCTTTTCTGAGGATTCAGAGGCCAGAGACATGTCAAACCAGACGTGTACTAAGTGTGCTTGGCCCTTAGGGAATTGTAAAGGCCCAAATCAACAGTTAGTCTTTTGGCCAGTAATGAATCATTTCTGTGGTAGAGGCTTTTTATCCACAGACTGTACTAAATCTAAGTCCAGAGTAAAAATCTCCAAACCACATATACTGTGAAATATGGGGCCCCCAGCAACAACTGTTTTTATCCGCTCCTATGCTCTGAATAACTCAGTATACGAAAGGTCTTCCCAGGACAACCCAGGGTGCTAGTTCCCTTACCTGACTCTCTCTTCTTCAGCTCTTTTAAGCTCTGCATCCCGTTGCAGCACCTTCATTATTGCCTCTTGTTCCTCCTCTGTTAGGAAACTTAGGTCAATCATCTTGTTGTGTGTGTAGGGGCTGGTAAAGTGTCCAGGAAGATCTTAAATCCTGCTGAGGAGTATAGTCTTGTAGTCCACTTCAAAAGTATGGAAGAAGTCAAGTCTTTTCCAGCCGGCACTGAGAAAGCTGGACC
Organism: Charadrius vociferus; assembly: GCF_000708025.1. Classification (NCBI taxonomy): domain Eukaryota; kingdom Metazoa; phylum Chordata; class Aves; order Charadriiformes; family Charadriidae; genus Charadrius; species Charadrius vociferus. The sequence continues at coordinate 7,304,131 of NW_009647680.1, forward strand.
AGGTTACAGTCAGTGGTTTAAAGAGCCCCAAATGTGGCTTTCTTACAGTACGGTATGTGCATGCTTCCCTAGATGAGAGACTTTTGGGAAAGTGTTGCGTTCCCGCTTGCCATCATAATGATGTCTTCTCAGGTTGTCCTCTCAGCTCTGTTTCCTGGAGTAACAGTTCATTGACCCAGCAGATCCAATGTTTAAGAACAAACAAAACATCCCCTAAAAAAAGAGACAAGGAAGAACAAGCTGTAATATCAGGGATCAGGGAAGTAGATTATGTATGCATTTTTAATTAAAAGAAACAAGTTTTTCAGTGTGATTAAACTACTTTGTGAAGTTCAAATGGTCACTTCAAGTCAAACCTGTTTTACAGGCCTCTTGAACAAGGTGGCCATGAAAATATATTCCTCTCCAATATGACAACTCACACCCTGAAATGCAGAATCAAGTGTCACTCAAAAGACACATTTTAAAATAAGGACATTTTAAAATAAGAGCATTTTAAGTTATCCTTTAAGTAAACAAAAC
>NW_009647680.1:7304704-7320354 GCF_000708025.1 Charadrius vociferus
AACACATTTCTTTACAGAATAAGAAAAATGAACAGAAAAGCAAGAAACAAAATGTGTAGTCACAAGTATTATGGTTAGGAGCACAAATCTGTGTCTATGGTTATCATATACAGATAGACAAGAGCCAGGTATCTCCGAAGAAAAATTCATTGCTGCTTGTAGCCTTGATACACAGCAGAGCAGTGGACGGAGTGAAGCAGCCCAACATGCATCCATGGTGTTCACCTTCTGCATAGACTTGGATGACATCCATGAACTCCCTTCACAAGGGCTAGAAAGATTACCTGAATTCCAGGAATAGAAGACTTCAAGGAAAAAAAACAAAACAAAACAACCACTTGGGCTAAACTCACAAGCTTGCCATGCTGGTTTACTTATTGTTAGCACATTTCTAGGACACCATCTTTGGCAAGTCACCAGCCAAACAGAGCAAAAGAATGATCCCATGAGGGCAAGCCATTGAACTTTTGGACCCTACTCCCCTCCTATCAAACAGTGTGCCTTGCTCTCCACACCTGTCTTCCCACTCCAAGTCTTCAAAGACTCCTTTTCCCTTCCAGGAGATCAGAAAGGCAGCAGTCATCACAAGCCCCGGAGGAAAACCCCTGAGGAAGTCATCAGAAAGCTGCCAAACGCAACATGTTGCAGCAGTGAGATGGGAGAAGGCTGCATTCCCTTCCCTGCGTTAGAGGAATTTTTATGCTCTAGTTCAAGACTTAAGGATCGTTTTCTGATATTGGTACAATGCCTTTTTACACAGGAATTTGTCTTCTATTTGTAACAAAAATGGGTATTGCTCATAAAAGCGTCTCACATGCTACTCAGAACTAAAAGCAACAGGCTTAAGAGATTATTTCCTCAGAATCCCCCCAAATTGGAATCCTATAGCAGACTTCTGACCAAAATATTCTTTCCCCCGAAAAACACGCAATGCTCCTCAGTGAAGGGTCAGGTACCAGGTTTGCAAAGTCAAGTTCCTTACAGTAAACCTTTTAAACTTTCTAGAAGGTGCTGTTAGCTGCTGGATAGAGTCAGAAGTGTTATGTTGTTCTGACTCGTTACCTTGAGGTGAAGAGGAAAGGAATCATTTCAGTCATTTCCCTTTCCTTTGTACCAGCCCCTGCTTTGGGAAGGAAAGTCATAGAATCATAGAATGGTTTAGGTTGGAAAGGACCTTGAAGATCATCGAGTTCCAACCCCCCTGCCATGGGCAGGGACACCTCCCACTAGACCAGGTTGCCCAAGGCTACGTCCAGCCTGGCCTTGAACACCTCCAGGGATGGGGCCTCAACAACCTCTCTGGGCAACCTGTGCCAGTGCCTCACCACCCTCAGAGTGAAAAACTTCTTCCTAATGTTTAATCTAAACCTGCCCTCTTCCAGTTTATAGCCATTCCCCCCTCGTCCTGTCATTACATGCCCTAGTAAAAAGTCCTTCCCCAGCTCTCCTGTAGGCCCCCTTTAGGTGCTGGAAGGCCGCAATAAGATCTCCCCCGAGCCTTCTCTTCTCCAGGCTGAACAGCCCCAACTCTCTCAGCCTCTCCTCATAGGAGAGGTGCTCCAGCCCTCTGATCATCCTCATGGCTCTCCTCTGGACACGCTCCAGCAGGTCCATGCATCCAGAGCTGGATGCAGTATTCCAGGTGGGGTCTCACAAGAGTGGAGTAGAGGGGCAGAATCACCCCCCTGGTCCTGCTGGCCACACTTCTTGTAATGCAGCCCAGGATACAGTCAAGGTATCTATGGTTGCCAGAGCTTGCAATACAATTTAATTTACAAGATATAAGTGTAACTTTTACTCACAACGTTTTACCACTAAGCACGTATGATTGTGTCAGGAATATGATCCCATGGAGGCCCAATCACTGTCCTACAGAACACATGCAATAAATGAAAAATAATTTCTACATAACCATCTTGAGTATGTGGAATTAGAAGTCATACGGTAACACGAACCTCACTGCTTTATCCAAATCAAACTGTGTCTAAAAGCTGTAATTTAAAATACTGGTTTGCCTCTGTTTCATAGGCCATGGTTCCAGATCTCTAAAAAAAGCAGAGGACTATCCACTTAGAAGGTAATCCCAACTGTCAAAAGCAAAAGTCTCTTCTTCAAAAAGCCTCAGAGGAATAAAAGAGGAGGCAGGACCAGAAGTCAGATGCATCTAGAGTTGAGTCTCTTAGTGCCTCAGGGTAACACCATGGATGTAATGAAACCAGAGAAAAAGAAATCAAGAGCTTGAATTTAATGTAGGCCTCAGAAGCATCCCTAGCGACAAACCTGGTGAGAGACAGAAGAGAAGCAGATGCAGTTATTGGACTGATCTCTTTATTAGGCAGCTGCCATCACAGTCCTTTAGGTACGTGCGTGTCTGCCTTCGGTCCTTGCAGTCTGACACTACCATCTGGCAGACGGGATGCTGACATCTTACTGATCTAATGAACACTAAAATCATGCAATGAGTCATTGCGCTTGATCCTCTGGCTACAATGTTCAACCAGGAGGTTAAAATAAGATATTGGCACTACTAAAAGGGAAACTTCATCTGTAAGGATAACATTTCTTACACATGTAGAAGGCAGCTGCAGCCAGGTTAATGATTATCCCCCCAACACCCAACAACCTTCTGCATATGGTTATGTTTGGCTGCCATATTTATCTTCTCCATGATTCCCATTGTGATTTTGTTCCGTGAGGCTGATATAACAGTATCTCAAAAAACCTGCCATCTGTAACTTTATTTATATTTAGAAAATGACAATTTTACAATTAGGCAAAAGTAAAAAGGGCTACCAACAAACATAACAATCCTAAATTTGTTGAGGATCTACAACAGTACTCCGTCAGCTTATGAACGCGTATGAGTATACGTTTTGACTATTGTGTGGAAACTTTTCACACCATTTGATACACCAACCAGCATCCGCAGCGCTAATCCAATGCCCTGGGTGCTGACTGAAGGGCATGTACACAGCTGCCAACAGGCGCAGAAGCTTATGTTGCAACCACAAAACCTGAACAACTGTGAACTGGAATCATGAAGGATTTTTCTGGTATATTGGGCAAGTTTCTTGCCTCAGATCAATTAAGACTGTAAGAAAGCTGTTGTACAAATCATATCTTACAATGTCTTTGTCTTTATGTTTAGAGAAGGCTGAGGGACAAAGTGTTATATTGTCTATTAGATTCATTTAAAAAAAATGTAGAAGAAATAGTTTGACAGCATTTATGAAACAAGCTGCAGACTTCATCAACGTCTCAAAATATTCAAATTCAAAGCTAGTGGAAGCAGAACTTCAGTCCTCCCCAGCTGAACAACAGTTTGCAAGGGCTGAACATCTATGTAGGCTGTGGGAGCTCACAGCAAGCTGCACTGCTACTAAACTTCCCAGATACCATCATCCTGTAGGGCCATTTCTGCAACTAAGGTTGCACTCCCACTTTGTTGTCAATCAGGTGCAAGACACCACCTACCCTGGCAGGCTGTTAATCATCCTTTTTTCCTGGTAGATATCATACAACCTGGTTCCACAATTCACAAAGTTGTGTTTTACTAAGTTTAACATACTTACTACATCTCCTCCCAGCTCTTCAGAGGAGAATCCTACATGAATTCTGATCCACTTGCACTCATCCTGTATTCAGATTTACATGGCATCATATTAGCTGGTTTTGCTCTCACCCTAGGTTATGATAAAAAGCTTCCCCAGTCCTGAGTAGTGCAGCTGAGACCCTTTATGTTCCTCTGCAAAGCTAACAACGTAATGCTTCACTTAAGGCATATCTGACTACCTGAAAAACTGGCCCCTGATCTCACTGGGTAAGTAGTTGAAAAAAACAGCAATAATCAGTTGGGGGTTTTCCCCCCCTTTAATGTGTTTCATCCATATAGTGCAAATTGTGTATTTCACTATGATAATGAGTCTTTAGTCACTGGAACCATGCCAGTTACAAACTGAAACCAGAGCAGTTTTTTTAGTCTCTGCATAAAAAAACCAAACCAAACCTCATTCTGTGTGTGGCATGCTTGGCCAGCCTCATGAGACCCGCTGATACAAGTTACTGCAAGGCTGGCTTTCTGCAAAAGATTGTTAGCACTGATTCCAAGCACAGAAGGTACAAACTGCCAGCTTAAAGTAGAGCCCCTGTTATAAAACTTAAGGCTAATTTAAAAATTCTAAAAAACTAAAAAATATTCAATGCCTTCCTCAAAGTCACTCACTACCACCGCCCCAAGCTCAATTATTTTGATTTCTTTTTGACAATTTATTTTCTTAAAGCCCCCCTCTTAAACCTCAAAAAGAACTGAGAAGTCTCAACAGCTTGTTTCGTGCCACTGCAAGTTCAATGGGGAAGTCTTCCTTTGGCAGGAAAGTTTTCAGACCTAAGTTTCAAATAAGACTGAAAGATCTGTGTCAGACTGATTAAATCACAGAAACTGATAGAAATACCACATTGATTGTTTTCTGGACAATGGCTGCCATATGCTGTAGACTAACGTTTGTGAGTCTTCGGATATTTGGCATGATTTTTGTTTCTTAAACCTTACATTCAAGTGAAACCACACAAAGATCTTCCCTTTCATAAAAGATTTCTAATCCCTGTAATAAACAGGCATCTGAAATTATGTTTTATGTAACTCATGCATGAAAGCTTCTATGTTTTGGCAACAAAAGAAACAGAAAGAAGACACAAAATCTAGTTTCTCCTCCTCACTCTTAAGTTACTCACAACTTCCAAGTGCTTTAGGCCAGGCACCCATCCAATAATTTTATCTTATAACACTTCTCAAAACCTTCTCAGGCAGTTATACACCTCAATTCCATTAAGGCTGCACATTTTTCTAGAACACAAGTCATAACAGAAATACAACCTTGTCCACAAACTTGTTTGCCCTACAGAGAGCTCTGTTCCCCCACGCTCTCCCCGGCTGCTTTTTCCCCTGGTACAAAAGGGAAAATTCTTTCCCCTGCAAATTAATTCAATTCAAATATTGCATTCCAAACATTATGAGATATCACATTAAGAGGTACCAGAGTCATAGCTTATATTTTAAAGTTTTTACTCAGTGTATACATATGGGATGTAATGAGGGAGAGGCAAGGAAGAGGTTGGAGCAGTTTACCATGACTGACATTAAAGTTCATCAACAGGATCAGAAAAAAAAACCAAAAAAACCAAACAGCAAAACCCCAGTCAGCTGTTCCATCCAATCAACAAGACTTCCTTTTGCATGCAGAAGTCTTATAATGTCCTACATTTACATTGCAAAATTACTTTAAGTGCTTCTTGTACAGTAGACCCAAGCTGCTAGAGCTTTGCTCCATAGAATCTGTCTTGCAGCCAATGTCTTCTAACAAGAGGAAAAAGGTGACAGCCAATCCTACAGTTCTGGCTGCTTTCACACCCCTACTTGTGCCAGCTCCTTCAGTTGAACAATTACCCTGCAGGCCTGGCTGATCAGCGACTCTCATCTGTATACATCTTCATCCCATAAAGCACTCAGTAACAAGTAAACTATTGGCTCTTAAAAACCAGAGGGTTTGGGTTTATGCATTTGAAAGCTATGCATATTCCTAACTTTATTTCTTCACTGCTACAACATATCAGCGCTAGCAACAAGGATGAGTTGGAAGCCCAAACATAAGGCAACAGGAAGCTGAGGAAGACAGATAAATTGAATTGTGTAATATAACAATTTCCAACTGCAGAGAAACTCATCATTCTCAGAAAAGATGTAACTAAGTTTGTCCTACAGCTATGCTCAGGAAATAATAAACCTTTATTCTGAAGGAAGGAAGCCAAGAAGAATATTAGGAGCAACAAGAGCTTTGTAGAATTGGCCCCCGTCCCCCGGGGAGGTCACATTAGGCTATAATGGTACCTCTGACTATAAGGCCTACAAGCTACAGCTTTGGGGATAAAAAAAAATAGAAAAAAAAAAATCACGCTGTCCTGAGCAAACTTGATTCTCCACTGACATTTATGCAGTACAGTCACAGGTAACTCAGCACCATCCTAGGCTTACAGAATATAATTTTTCTGTAAATATATGAGGCAAATCCCATGAGGGGTGAACAGCTAATTAAGCTAAATGCCAGTGTTGGCGCAAGCACAAATAGTCATGAACATATTTGTGCAGAAGGATCACAGGATTACAGATTTTAGTTTGAGCAGTGAAGAAAGAAAAACTATTAACTTTCAAGAGGGACTTAAGTCATCATTCAACAGAGTTTTAAACATGGTTGCCTACAACACTAAGGACCTGAACTTAAAACAAACACAAGAAGGCCTGTTGTCATTTTAATTCTTGAAGGGGCAGAAAGGAAGAGATCATCCAGCAAGATATGCCTATCTGTAGCCAATCCAGCTGCTCTTTCAAGAGGTGTTATCAGAGCATTTTCAAAATGGTAACATCTAAATGTACACAGTATATCATATTTCCAGCAGTCCCAGAGATTAATTTGGAGAACAGTATTTGCCAACATATATGTTTAATCAGTGGGAGGTAGTGAAGTTCTTATCTAGCTAGTTGTGAAGTGGAAGGTTTTGGTAGAACAGGGATCTTTGCAGAAGTGGGAGATATCTATAATAAGGCAACACCGGAGTTGCTCTTACAAACACAGCAATGCTTTATTTCATTCCAGTAATAAACACACCTACGTGTTCCCTTGTGGAATATTCATTACAGTACAGTTAAGGGAAAGAATCTACTTATCTGCAACTATAGGTCCAGACAACTGCTCTAAACAGCCACAATGGGGAAAAATATTAAAAATATGATACACAACAAGCTTTCCTCAATAGTACCAAAAATGATCCCTGGTTTTTTTACCTGCAAGATAGTTGCAATCTTAAAATATTCTCACTGACAGCCTTATATAATGATCTTCAGCCAGCTGGAGAGGAAGAAAGGCAGCTATAGTAATGCAAGCACTTGAGAAAAATTCCACTTTTCTCCAGTAACATCTGCTTTGCTGGTCCACATGCCTCTGGCTGTAATTTAATTTTACTCGTTTGGTAAGAAGTTAAGACCTTCATTGCTTTGAAGACTATACAGGCAATTATTTTGTTTTACACAAAACTTACTCTGAAGAAGAAAGCAAAATGTTAAAACAGAAAGAAGAAGATAAAAGTTAACAACTGAAAATTGGAAGAGAAAAGAATAATTTGCTTTGGTTGTGGCCTAATCCCTCTAATCACATATGGCAGCTTGCCATTTTCTTCAGAGGGCTTGGATATTGGCAGCAGTGCCTAGGAGTGTCGATCTCTATACCTATTATGACATACAAGCATTAGGCCAGTGGTTTCAAGAGAATGTGGTCTCTGGAATAAGAGGTTCATAAATTAAAAAGAAGTCTCAGAGAAACACACCTAAATTTTTCTTTTCCCTGCGACCAGTGCTTGTCAGACTAACTATAGATTCCACACCATTTATTTTACACTACTCAAAAAACCCGAATTTTGAGGTAGCTTCAAAATTAGAGATTCCAGCAAGTTAACGCAAATAACATCAGCATACCTCATTGTAAATTCTGAGGTTCTTCAAATCTTGTTGTATTTCCTTGCACATCATATCATTGGCACTTTGTTGTGGTTTAATCCCAGTAGGCACATTGTTTGAATTAATAATAGTCCATTTGCAAGAACTTCATTTTTCTAGTTGCTAATTCTTTTCATCAAGAGTTACAATACAAAGAATATTTTCTCAGGGTAAGGGACTTGAAATATAATAATGAAGGTGGCTCAATCCTCTACATCTCTGGAGGCAGAACACTGTCTATTGTGTAACAATTATTCTCATCTCCCTTTAGAGGGAGTAGGCTCCCTCCAGAAATAGAAGTGGGGGGGGCTCACAAGGCTCAAACTCCCATTGTCACTTTCTCATTCCTCATGTCAGCAATGTCAACGTTTGCATTAGACCCACACAAGGTCAAGCTTAAGAGGGTGTTCTTATGTAGTGTTTGAAGAGATTTAAGTAAAACACTAAAATGTTTAAGAGAGATTGGAGGCAAACTGATTACTTGGTGGGAAGTTATCTCCTGACCTCCTGATATGCTTATCTGACACACCTCTGCATTTAATGGCTAGCTCTTTCTGAATGTTTTCCCAACATAATTAAGATAGATTCAAATCCTAGCACAGAAGTTCCACAAGAAACAGCCAACAGATTGCCGCCCCCCCCGACCTGAAACTCATAATGCAAGTAATTTATTAATTCCTTTAAAAAGCCAATTAAGATGCCAATGGCTTCCTTTCATTTTACAGGAAAGAAGTGCTCACTCTCTTCCATCCCACCCACTTGCCATCTTAACTGTACAGATTCAGTACAGAAGATAAAAGCGAGAAGGGGCCGACAGCACCTCCGTTCCCTTCGCACAAACTTTTATTGTAGAGTGGAAGATACACCTGCTCTTCCTTTCACCCCCAATGTCCCATAGAGAGCATTTGCATATAACCAGGACCTGCTGAATCCCCTTCCTTTTCTCCCCTTACCTTATTCTTCCAAAAAATATATGTATTCTAGTTTGAGGTTTGGCATTCCCTGCAGGAGGCCAATGAGCATTGTTTCTTGATGGAAGTTAAACAAAAACACCTGTTATGTACTAGCAAGTCCTTAAAAAAATAATAATAAACACACCCAAACAACCACCACCCCCCCAAAAAAAAAAACCAACCCAAACCAAAACAGAAAGGCAAAACAAAGCCTGAAGTGTCAGAAATCGCCCAGGAAGACTACTTTGAGTATACTTCTCCCTTATTCATCTTGGGCTTTTCTTCACTTAGATGCTTGTATATGAGAAATCTGAAAAGAACTTTCCCAAAAATATCAGAACAAGGAGTCTCCGCCTGACTTCTACTTTTTCCTGCGCTACTGCAATTTCAAAAAGGCAACTCACCCTGTATTCCCCTCTTCTTTGATTAAAAAAATCCCAGATTCTATGAGTAGCTATAGCCCTCAGTAAATCATAACTAGTGATTTACCCCTTACTTTGTTTTCTTCCTAGGCAGGTGTTCACAAAGTCTTTGTTGGACTTGTAGGATGTTTTCTACATTAATTCCCTTGACATGGATGGTCAAAGAATACTGCTGTGGAACTGATAAAAAAACCAAAAAACTGTTGTTAAACATATTGTTCTTGGTTTAAGCAAATTTTATCCTTAAGCAAATCAAAGTTACAATGTTCCCAACGTAGAGGTGTCGACAAGTTTATAAATTGGAGACTTCAGAGGATCTATCCTACCTCTACCCCGTTTCCTTGCTCTCCTACTATTTAGCAAGTAATCGAGTACTTTTCAGCTAGGACTGCGTTCTGGAAGTTGTACCACTCAAGAATGGAGGTGTGCAAAACTGTGTGTCTAATTAACAAGTATTTCCTATCAGTGGCTACTGGGAAGTGACACACTTCCTGCATCTTGGTTAGATAATCTTTTCTATATGAAAGCAAAGAACACTGAGGCACAGTTTACACAGTGTAGTCCTGACTCTTTCCTAATGCAGGCTTTCTAACGAGGACTTTACTAAGGGGCTAGCAGTGTTGACACAAAGAAATTCATGGTACAAATAGCAAACATGGATTTGCATTCAAACTTAGAGTAATTCTCACCCTGTTGAGCTGACATCAAGCCATTTTGTAGACCAGCTTCAATCTTGGACACCAACTGGAAGACGCTTAAGTATACAGTTTCTGAAGAAACTTTGGAAAAGGTTCATTTCAAAGCCTGTCCACATGACTTCTCTTGTGATTTTTATCCCATCATTATAGGAATCTGTTAGTCAGTATCTGTTGCATCCCTGTGAGTTTAAGAGACCCCACCCTTACTCCTCATTTGAGTCAAGGTGATGAGCTAGTTGAGCAAGGACAGCCACCATCACTGACAGACTGATTTTCCTCCACTATGCTTGTAAAACAAGGAACTCGTGGGTTAAGAGGTTGCCCCCCCCTTTTATGCATCACTTTGATTTGCTCTAAAGCACTGCCACAGCCAACTGCTCAGGTCACTCATCTCCTCTGCAAGAGAGTGCACAATACAGATTTGTGGTACAGGTTGAGCACAAAACTGCCAAACCAGGAGGGCAACCTTTTATGTCACCTTTGCCTCCCCTGAGGGAGGCCACTGATCTCAGCTTCACCAAAGCAGCTTTGCCTGTAGCCCAACGCAAAAGAGACCACGCAGAACATTGCAAAAGGTACTCCACTCTCAGACACAATCAACTGTATAAACAAGTAGCTGTGGGAAACAAAATCATCCCTTACTCACCTAAATCACTCTAATTTGTCAATGCAGCCCCCCTGCTTTTCAGCCACCAACCTTGTTATTGTAACTACCGTTCTGTTTAACTGATTACTAATGTGCACAAAGAGTCAGTGAACAAAACAAGGCCTTTGGCTGTCCTTTCTCACAAGATGACTGACCTTAGACATTCACTCATGCAAGTTTTTAAGGTTAAAATTACCTACCTAATTAACTGATGTAATCTGAAGGCTACTGAGAAAGCTTGCGTCAATTAATCTCTACAGTAACTGAAGCGGACACATATCTGAAAACAGGGCCTTACACAGAATGCAATTATCAGTAAAAATTAGGTGACAGAAGAAAAATAATGTTCTTTGTGAGTCCTGCAATCATAGAAACAACAAGTAAGCTAAGGAGAGAGGTGAGAGAAAAGCACTTTGGAGAAGTTTCCAGATAAGTTAAAAATCAAAATGGTTAAAAAAAGCTAGCCTACAGTCTGCAGATAGAACAGGCAGAATCAGGTCTCATCTCAGTCCCCAAAATTAATTTACCTTTGCAATAAAGTTTTTATTTCAGAGTTATTGTTGGTTTTTTAGTAGATACATTAAAAAAAGATCTTACTATAGCTTCCGATTGGGAGGAAAATCGCTCATCTTCCCATGCCTAACCATGTTCTAATGGATAGCCCCATAATACGAATATTCCATCCGACAGCAGCTTCCTTCTGGTGAAGTTGAAACCAGCAAGCAGCAACGTCAGTCCTCCTTAATAGTGATATTCAATTGCAAGAATAACAGGAAGTCTATCAGCCATGAAAACTTCACTCACAAGATTGTTTGCACTGCTGGGCTGGGCCATATCACGCAAAACCCAGTCTTTTCCCTTACTGGTACCAGTTTCACTGATCTGAACAGAGCACTAGGGCACCAAAAAGCAAGGTGCACTGTGATGCAAGGAGACTAAAAGGGCATGGTGAGAGCTAAACCTGGTTGCTGCACATGACAAGTGAGGAGCAGAGAACAATTTCTGTAGCGGCCTCCAGTTACACTGGATGAGGTGTGCTGTCAAACCACACTGCACGAATGGGATTTGCCCTATAATGCTGCTGAATAGCACAGGAATGGGAAAGAGGGAGAAGGCAGCTGTGACTGAAATTGTTTCTCACAAGTAACTAAATCAGGAGTTTAGAGTTTGTGAGGCTTGGGTTTGGAGTGTAATGCCTGTCCCTGAACAGGTATTTAGTTTTGCAGGAGTGGCACATTCTTTAAGAGTATAGCTATGCAAGGTGTTAGCTCTCTCTTGCCCAATGGCTACAACACATACCCAGGAGGCGGCCAAAACCAGAGCCCCCAAAACCCCTTAATCCAAGAGGATTCAAACTCACATCCTCTCGTTTACCAAAAACATGACAGTCTCTGAAGGTTTCATTTGGTTCACTGCTAAGCATTCCTAGGGCTGCACTACCAAGGATTAAACCACTCACCTCACAGAAGGCCTATTAGTTTAAAGTGATGTCACAACCTCGCAAGCAGAAACAAGAACGCAGGTCTACTTTCTCTCAGTCAGGCCACCACATTACAAATCAAGCTGTCCCCTGACTTCCCTCCTCACCCAGCCAGTCCTGCATTCCTGGCTGCACACCAGTCCAGTTCTAGTGGGGCAGAGGGAACAGGAGAGTAACCCGAGGGTATTAATTTTTAATCCAGGTCTCTACCTCCAGACAAGTACTCCAATCACTATGAAACAAGACAAATTTAATGACATTTCCATGAACATGAATTATTCCAGGCTTGAAAAACAAACAAACAAAACTAACCCAGAATGCAAAGAGCTACATACTCGTGCAATACCTAGGTGGAATATAGGCAACCTGCAAATTCAGCAGTCAAAAAAAAAAAAAAAAAGACCATAACAGTTTTGTGTGGGCAGGACCAGAATAGAAGGTCAAGGGCTCGCTACTTCTGGTTGGTTGTTAACATTTCTGCCTAGGACTTTTTGCTTACATACCTTGTGCTTATGGTGCCTAAAGTGCAATTACACAATGTTTTTGGACCTTACCCATTATTTTTCATAACTGATGTTCTATTTTTAATACTATTTTTGAATCACATAAGCCATTTTAATTCAGTAGAGAAGAAAAGCACATGGGGAGATTGTAACATCTAAAAAGCTAATGGTCTGAAACCATTTCTAATCCAGGAGTTCTTGAATACGCTGCTTCTGGAGCTCTAGTTACATAGCTGAGATTACGCAGGCTAACTGTAGTCCATCCAGCCTGTACAGAAGTAAATCACTGTCAATCAGTATCACAGTTATAGTAACACTGGGCAGGCAATTTCACATGGAGTTTATCGATATTCAGTTTGATCCTTTTGCAGAACAAAAGCATCTGGCAATGAGTCTAGGACACTCATAGTGCTAGTTACTCTGCAAGTAAGCGTCTCCTTTGTTCTTACTTTTATTATTATTTATACACACACACACACACACACACTTTATATATAGAAATAAACAGAGACAGAAATGCAGAATCTCCTTGACTAGGAGAGAGAAAGGAAAGAAAAAATTACTTTTCCCTTGTAGTATAAATCTTTGAAAAGAAGTAGAGCAAGATGGAGGAAAAAAATGTCAAGCTTTTCGTTAATTTGGCGTATTCGCACAGGATACTGAGTGGGATTCAGGTGCAAAATAGTCTGGAATTAACATCGTGATAAACAGCTATAAAAGAATGAGAGAAGTATTCTTTTCCTCCTCCTCACACATACATTATATCTCTTTCCATTGCTGCTCTCAATGCAATAAAAAGAGTCAAGTTACATATAGCCAAGAAACCTTATACCATGAAGTAAGAATCTAGCACAGCCAGTTGCTGTACCCAGGTGAATTGGAATGACTCCCTACCACAAGAATGAAGCATGAATAAGTCTGCTAAAATCAGCTGTCACTCACTTTATGCCTTAATAAGCTTAAGAACTTACAAGCTAAAGACTGCAAATACAGCAAATGCAACATCACTGGTATGATATAAAGTATAAGTGTTCTGCCATTGGAATCATAGAATCATTTAGGATGGAAAAGACCTTTAAGATCCTCTAATAGTTAACCTAACACTTCCAAGTCCACCACTAAACCATGTCCCTAAGCCCCACATCTGGACCAAACTAAGGAGCCTCCTTAAATTGACTTATATTTAGCAACCTAAATAAGCTGACTTTAAATGCAACAGGTGATGGACTTTGAGCACCAGAAGGCTACCTACTACTTTTAGCAGCTGCTAAGTCACCGTCACCCATCCTGGATGAACAACACTTGCTGTGCAGAGAGACAATGGTGCAAAACAAGTCACTATTGAATGAAGACAGACTTCCACAGGACAGAACCATCACTTTTAATTAAAGAGAAATAAAAACAAACATTTTTTTCCTACTGAGAGACTATGAATTACTTTTAAGTTTCCCTGTAAATAACATTTTCTTAGTAGGTTTCTGTTTGAAGTCTGTTCTATTCACCACTGGGAAAGCTGATCCCTTTCTGTCAGGAGCACAGGAAACACGATACAGAGTAGAAAACATAATTCCTTCAGCTTCATCCCACTGTTTAGCTTCTTGGTTAAACACCCCCCCCGATGCAACAGTTAATCTCACCTTCTTTGTAAGCATCAAAGTTTTTTTCAAAGTGCTAAACTGGAGCAGTACTTCCACCTGGGAATCTGGCAACCCCCTGCTTTAGAGAAAAGACAAATTCACCTTTCTAGCATTAATTTTTGGGGTCAATGAAGTGTTGTTTACTGTGACCTTTGTCAGCATTGGTAAACAAGAATATGAATACCCATTTCACTGAATTTTAAAATCCTGACAGTGAAACTGACAATACATTATTCTGGGCTGAAAGACATGCAGGGAGGAAACTTCTTTAACAAGAGACAGGTCCAATGACAGCTTCAGAAAATTCAAGAACATGCTTTGTAGCCAAAGCAGAGGCCTGCTGCACCCGTAAGTCAGATGCAGAGTAAGCAAGATGCTTATTATTTCGCTGCCTTAAACCCAGACACAAGCACACTAATATATGGTAACTGGTAACAGTGCACAAGCATTTTTTTAACATTGTAACATTACCAGTGTATTTTATAACATAGCTATGCATAACTATATAAATAACACATAAGTGCAAATAGACAGAGACTTGCAATATACTTGCCCAAACAGTGCACAGGAAAACACGCAAATAATAAAAGCTGCAAGAGCAAAGGATGTAGAGTGGGCAGGAAAGATGTCATGTGAAACCAAAATAAGCCTGCAGAATGAAGAGGAAATATTTATTTCGAAGGATTATTCTGGTTCTATCAGGCATAAGAAAGATGCCTAGCAAAACCACGGTAGTCTTACTCGCAAAAATAAGGTGAACTATGTCAAAGGCAGATGAAATCACCCTGTTTTCTTCCAGGGAGGCAGCAAGGTGCATAAAACACTACCAATAAGCATAGAAAGATGGTAATTTATGAAAATCACAAAATGCTCACTTTGATTCCAGCTTCCCTTGCCAAGGAGCTCTCAAGAGCTTTACTTCTACCTCAGTGACTGATACTGTCAAGAACTATTGTCATGAGCACTAAATACAGGGCATCAACTCCACTGCATTGTATACTCCTAGGTTTACTGCCAATTATGAATGTGATTGTTAAGAACTGTTTGGACAATGTAGTGATAATGACTGATGGTAATTAAGAACTAATGACTGGAAGTCTGTATTGTTGATGCATATTAGTTTAGTAAAGCAGTTTGATCCATCACTCTTTTAAACACTCCATCACAGAGATCTCAAATTCTCTGATATATGTAAACACACAAATATCTTGTTGCAACACTCTGATTGCTCTTTTTATCCAACAAAAATCAACTTTCTTTTCAGAGCACCCTGTCAAGCATGTTTTAAGTCCCCTCCCCTTACACTTTTGGGAAAGTTCAGAAACGTCTTGCCACTTGACAATCCATTCCCAAGTTCAAGTGACCTTCATCGTGCAATGGCAATCTTACAAACAGATCCTTCTGCTCACATAGGAAAGACACAACCGACTTTAGGGCCAAGCTCCACTTCTGCAAGTCACTCCACAGACAGCGTGAAAGATGCAATTACTTCAGTGTTTCCAAATTAAAGTGTTTACTATTTCCATAAAGGTCGTTAACGTCTCTCGACTAAGATCTAAGCGCCCTCTTTAAATAAAGAGAGCCCTTTTATCAAAGCAGGCTCCTGCAGAAGGTAGGTGCGGGTCAGTCTGTACAGTTACTCGGCTCCCACCGCAGCCCCCTTCGGCAGCACAGGGGTGTCTCCGCGGCCCCCCTCCCGGCAGGGGGGGGGCTGCAGTTCCCCACATCGGCGCTGGAGATCGGTTCTGAGGAAAGCCGCCGACAAGCG
>NW_009647680.1:7321018-7327507 GCF_000708025.1 Charadrius vociferus
AGGGAGTATCAGCTTGGCTTGCCTAGCTGCCTTGAGGTAAAATGGTCAGTATTTCACTTTAGCTGGCGATAGGCAGCCGCCTTAAGGGTAAAATGATCAGTATTTCGCTTTACCTGGTGACAGGTACCCTAAGAGATGTGAACATACGCCTCTGTTTGCAGTAAGATACAGGCAGCGATAACAGAGGTTGCAGTCGTCTGTTTACCCAGGAAAATGCCGTAAGTGCTTTTCTGTTTAATTAGTGGCACAAAATACACACTCCACCATTTAGATAGGATGTTTTAGCAGCACCTTCCCCTTAAAGCACGTCTTGCTCAGCACCGCTGCGGTTCCTGAGGGAGCAGGGTGACAGCACCGAGCCCTGTCACAGAGAGCTGATGCGGTGGTGTTTGAACCGTTAAGCGTGTTCTTCTCATGGCGCTTGCTTTATATTTTAATTCTGTTTTGGGGCAGCTGGAGGGTTTCAGCCTCTGGAGAGCCCGGGAGCGGGGCCTGCTGTGGGCAGCCCATGAGGCGATTGCTGCAGTCCCATTTGCAGGAGCCCGGTTTTAAATGACCGCCTCTTTGTGTTCCCAGCCTGAGCCCGTTTGCACCCCAAATCCCACATCATCAGCGCTGGCTTCCTGCTAAACATGAATTCTTGTGTTTCCCCTCCTACACAAACTTGGGTATGGTGAAACAACTTAATGCTTTTTTGAGAAAATTTACTATACATGGCGTTGGTATAAAGGTTTGGTAAATTATGTGTCTTTTTGATTTCATGTATTTTATATGTGGCTCTCCTTTCCCGATGACAAAATTAGGGACTAGAGCATGCTTTATGCACTATCCAGTAAAATTCTGGCTTAATAAGCCTTTAATAAGGCTTTCATTCAGTTCACAAGGATCAAAGTGGAGACCTTGTGAAAGCTTAAAACTCAGTTTCTCCCCGCAATAATTTTCATTCAAGTGTCTCTCATCTACATACCTCGTTTACTCGTCCAAATGCAGCATACTAAGCTGTATCTATTCAAATCCACACTGAACTCCTGTTCAGTGCAGATCAATAAACATGGTTTGGTATGTTAATTAGAAGTGAGGGCCCTTTTGAGACTCTTGCTACATAGAACGTATTTTCCTATTGTGTTAAATATCTCTTTTTTTCCTCTCTCACAGCAGTCCCGAAGCAGAAGAAGCAAGGCAGGGGTAAGACTGAGCCTTTTTACACCAGACACACTGTATCTGCTGGCAGCTGTAGGTACGCCTGGCCTCTGCCGGATGGAGCTGGAACTGATGGGTCTGGTGTACCCATCGCCCAAACTAATAACCTCTTTAATCAAGGACTTTGGACCCAACCGTAGGGAAAAGCAGCTCCTCACTGCTAGGAAGTTCCAGGTGGCAGAGGCCTCCAGCATCATGACAAGTGACAGCTGCGAAACCGTCTATGGGGTGTGTGCTGTGTCTGTTAAAATGCATATGTGTTCTGTCATACTCACAGTTAGTGATTTGTTCTCAAACAGTCATGTGTAACCAGGGCTGGTCAGTGTGCTTGTCTGCCCATGCCCTGTGCCTGCTGACCATCGTCTGTCCTGTCTTCTATTAAACTCAATTTCTGCCTTTTTTTGGGGGGTGGGAGGGGGTGGGGAGGGTGGGGGGATGGGGTGAATGGTGCTCTATTCCGCATGCATGTATGTGTATGGGAGCACTACTTCTGACCTCTTTGCTGGGTCATGTCATATGGGATGGGCAAACCCTCTGCCACCTTACCAAAATAAGGCATTTCTTTACATCTTTGAAAAACAAGTCTTCAAAAATATTTTTAAAATAATTTAAGAATTATTTTAAAACGTAACAAGAAAAAGTATACTGAAGGTGTAAACTGTGAAAGGAAACAGTGTGGGTAATTTAGCTTTGTATGATGCTTTCTGTGGTAAGAAAGAGATTGGCTTGATAATAATGATCATGAAAGAGATGGCTTTAAAGAGCAAATGTGCACGAATAGGGCCCCATCCTTTTCCTGCTCTTTTGCCCTGAGACAAAACAAACGTAAGTCCTGCTGCCACTGACCAGGGCATCTTTAAATTTGAGCTATTGTACAGCATTGCGAGAAACTGCTCTCAAATGCCCAACTGAAGAAAAGACACGAAGCCCTAATTTCCTGTTGGATGATTTCTATGAATAACTGCAGTTTTCCTCAAGGGCTGATCAAAATAGTTTCTG
The DNA here is from genome assembly GCF_000708025.1 of Charadrius vociferus. Taxonomy (NCBI): domain Eukaryota; kingdom Metazoa; phylum Chordata; class Aves; order Charadriiformes; family Charadriidae; genus Charadrius; species Charadrius vociferus. Next base: position 7,323,218 of record NW_009647680.1, read on the forward strand.
CTTTGCAATTGATAAGAAATGCTGTCTCATGTTTAATTAGATAGTCTTTTGTCATTAAACTCTCTATACTAGGTGCTTTCTGATCCGTTCAGTATGTAGTTTTAGTCTGTGACAGTTGTCCTGTATGTGCACATATCTGTAAAAAGATGAATTTTCCATTTTAAACTTGATCAGAACATGGAGCCAAAACAAGTTCAGTGTACTAGTGATATAAAAAAAGGTTCTGGCACTTTGCATGGAAATTTCCAATCTCACTGTGGCTTTACCCTCTCTTATCAGATTTCCAAAGTTTAAAAAAAAAAAAAAAACAAAGAGAAAAAAAAAGTTTAAAGAAACATGAGAACTTCTCTTCCAGTTGTCAAGTCAGTGAGACAGCTCAGTGGGAAACTCAACATTAGGGATGGGGTTATAATAGGAACCAGCTCTCTGGAGTGAACTTTGCTATAAGACTTTTCTTTCAGCAGCACCTTCCGCAGCCCATTTTGGAAGGTCACTGAGAAGAAAACCACATTATCTGCATTGCCTCTTTTTGGAGCAATCTGTGTTTTCTGGCTTGCTTTTCCGCAGGGTGCAAGGCTGGGGATTCTGGAAAGAAATGCCCCAAAAGAGTGAAGGCTTCTCCTCCATTTCCAGAGGATGTTCACAAAAGGTTTAATTTTATTTCTTTAGTTACTTAAATAAGCAACTGCTCCTGCCCTTTTATCAATATCAATATTTATTGAATACAGCAGGACTTGCCAGTTCAAAACCAGTCCTAGCAATACTCTGCTGCCTTAAATCCTTTCTTGTGATGGACATTTTGTCGGTGGAATACAGGACTTCTAGAGTTATATCCTCTGTTTCTGCCTTGCTCCCAGGTCCCATCTCTTTCAGAGCCTTTCCCAGGTCCTCCATCTGCCTCCTCAGACTCTCACTGAGCTTTCTGTATAGCTCAAGAGAAGAAGGTCTTCCTGGTCCATCCTTCCTTCAATATAGCCAGAGCTGTTTGTTTCTTCGGCAGGAACAGCCTGTCACCTTCACCGCATCTAGGCTTCGCAGAGGAGCAGGTTTTAAAAAGAGCAGAATAGGACTCCCAATGCTTACTGCAGTATTCAAACACTTCTTGGGTATTTTGCAATAGAAGGATCAGGGATTCTCCTTCCCTCCTCAGACCTTCCCCAGGCTTTTCTTGGGCAAGCCCTCACTGTTAGGCAATATAAAAACCAGAGTTGAAACTCCCAGAAGTGGCCGAAGGCTGCACCTCCAGACAAGGTCTTGCTGAGATACCCTGGGTCCCAAAGAAGCACCCCTGGATTCTGTTCATGCACAATACTTTATTCTTCTCTGCTGATTGCACTGGCTCCCTGGTAACACAGCCAGCTCTTTGTGGCCTGGCTGCTATTTCCTTGCCTGTGTGGTCTTCCTATTTCTCACTTTCCTCTGGGAGGTGCTCTTTGATGAATTCTTCCTTGCTCTGAAGGTTTTGCAGGTCTGCCCGGTTGTCCCTCAGTACCTGAGCTGCTGCCTGCTGCACAGCAGGATGCTTGTCTTCCTGCAGTCAGTGGAGGGCTGAAATATGGCACAGGAAGATGCATCAATGACTGTGAAATCCCAGGTCAGAACGGTCATGCCCTCCCTGGCTTCCCGAGCAGAGCAACGCTTAAGAAAGCTTGAAAGCCTTCCCTGGGTTCAGTCTCATACCCAGGCTGTGGTCTGGGACAGGGCATCAGAGAGAAGAGGCAGCATAGCACAGCAGAACGTGGTGACATCTTTCCCCAGCCAAGGAGACAATGTAAAGGAGGAGGGGAAATTTTAACCTACATATCCTCAGAAGACTCATAACCTGTTCTGTCAGCCAGGACACCTGGCCATATAAATGCCCTTGATACTCTTCTTTGTGAAGAAGGAGGCCCCATCAAAGCCACCACAGCCCTGATGATGGCCTGGTTGAGCTGAAGTTTGCGCCAACTGAACTTCGCTGAACTCAGCATCCCGCAGGCACAACCTGCCTCTTCCAAAAGAGAATGGTTTCTCTTTTTCCTCTGGAGAAAAAGGGCTTGAGAGGAGAGGAAATATTTATCTTCTTCTGTACCTGCAACCCTTCTGACTGAAAGGCCACTGGGATTCAGCCGGTTCTCAACAGCAATTCTCCAGGCCCAGCTCATGGGAGAGGTGGGAAGCTGGAATCCAGAGAGATAGCATTTCCGTACTGTTTAGCACCACCAACCTTCCAGCTGCAGACATTTTTGTCGATAAGCTGCTTCTTCCCAAAGCACTTCTGACACACCGTCGTTACACATAAAGGCAGGTGAACTCCAGCATCGCAGCTACTGCTGAAGGGCCAACAGAAGCAGCAACTCTCACCGCTTCTTCACAGCCCAGCCGATTTCTGACCACATAGCAGAACAAAGGGTAAATCTTGTCACAAAACTTGGCTTCCTCCAATCAAGGGAAGGAGCATTTTTCCCAGTTTTGGAAGTCAAGATTTACACCTTTTGACTACTTTTCCAGAACCACATCAAAAGAAAGGAGGGGAAAGGTCCCTATGTAAAGTATGTAGCAGCGAGAGTATCTTGTATTGTCACCCATTTTAGGGAGCAGATCTTTGCACCCACATTCAAGCTTGTCAACAGAGGGTCAAAGAAGAGCTGAAAGCACTTCTGATCCTGGCAAACACTGTTAACCTGCAAAATAGGGACTCAAACGTATCATAATGTTTTGTCTTTCTGGATGTAAGACAAGACTTTCTAAAAGTTGTAAGTATTGTCTGCCCATGCAAATACAAAAAGGCAAAGGTTGCCCACAGTCAGGTTTAAGCACTGTTACTTTCTGGCTTAATCACATTTAAATATGTCCAATTTAAAGATCTTCTGCTACAAAGTATGAAGGTCAAGGCTGTGTTTTTCTTTGCCAGCTGACTTAAGACACTGTTCTTTCTTTTTCCCTGCCTTCTATTCAATGCCTGACTTATGTGTCAGCTGGCTGCTGTGTCCTGATAAGATCATCTAGTCCCGCCCCCCCTGCCATAGGCAGGGACACCTCCCACCAGACCAGGTTGCTCAAAGCCCCATCCAGCCTGGCCTTGAACACCTCCAGGGATGGGACAGCCACAGCTTCTCTGGGCAACCTGGGCCAGGGGCTCACCACCCTCAGAGTGAAAAACTTCTTCCTAATGTTTAATCTAAATCTCCCCTCTTCCAGTTTGAAGCCATTCCCCCTCATCCTATCACTACATGCCCTTGTAAAAAGTCCTTCCCCAGCTTTCCTGTAGGCCCCCTTTAAGGACTGGAAGGCCACAATAAGATCTCCTCAGAGCTTTCTCTTCTCCAGGCTGAACAGCCCCAACTCTCTCAGCCTCTCCTCATAGCAGAGATGCTCCAGCTCTCTGATCATCTTCATGGCCCTCCTCTGGCCCCGCTCCAACAGGTCCATGTCTTTCTTATGTTGGGGGCTCCAGAGCTGGACGCAAACAATACAGGAGAAGGAAATTAGAAGTCACTAGTTTTTTATGATTTGGATTGGGGTTTTTTTTTTGCTTCCTCATCTGAATGGTTATGTAGGGCCACTGAATTAACATGAAGAGCATTCTCCTACTGTCTCCAATATAGATGCATTGACAGTAATGATCTCTGCCTATAGGACTAAAAGTGTTTTGTCCTTGCTTTAATTAATATGCCTTAATTACAGAGACTGCTGTACTATGTCAAACAGGACTTGTCACAGGGTCATATAAGCTCCCATCAGACTGGCCAAAAACTCTGAACAGAGTGGGTAAATATGAATTTCACCCAAAACTGATGACAATGGCATTTATTATAGATTCACAATTTATTTCTGTGGTAGACTATGGCTCCCAGGGTTTGGCGGCTCAAGCACTGATGTCCTTTGAAGCAGGATGACATACAGAGCCCATCCAAAACCAATGGTCCACCGGCCATCAAGAGAGAAGCAGAAGTAGTTTGGGATCAGTCTCCAGACCTCCTTTCTGTCTTCTTATGCCCTGTCCCCACTGCTGGGGCATGGCTTTCTGCACACCACTGGCACCAGTATAGGTTAGGGGTGGACCTGCTGGGAAGTAGTTCTGAGGAGAAGGATTTGGGTGTCCTGGTAGATAGTAAATTGTCAATGAGCCACCAATGTGCCCTTGTTGCCAAAAAGGCCAATGGAATCCTGGGCTGCATAGGGGAGAGTGTGACCAGTAGGTTGAGGGAGGTCATTCTCCCCCTCTACTCAGCACTGGTGAGGCCACAACTGGAATACTGTGTCCAGTTTTGGGCTCCCCAGTTCAAGAGGGACAGGGAACTGCTGGAG
>NW_009647680.1:7327760-7328832 GCF_000708025.1 Charadrius vociferus
GGGTGACAGAGCACTGGCACAGGCTGCCCAGGGAGGGTGTGGAATCCCCTTCTCTGGAGATTTTCAAAACCCGCCTGGATGCAGTCCTGAGTAATGTGCTCTGGGCAATCCTGCTTTAGCAGGGGAGTTGGACTAGATGATCTCTAGAGGTCCCTTCCAGCTCTGAAAATTCTGTGATTCTGTGTGATTCTGTGATATGGGGCCAAGGGGGTTACAGGCAGTGGTGTACGGCTGCCTGTGACTAGGCTGAAGGAGTTTGCTCCCCCTCAGTGCCTTGGGTGGCTCAGAGAGCTTATTCCTGACAAAGCAGCCACGCAGTCATGGTTGACACAGCTCACCTTTGGTGTGGAACTGCAGCTACCACTGCGGCTTGGATGTGCTCTTTTTCTTTGCAGATAGCTGCAATTTTACTTCATGCTCTTAAGCCTGACACTACAGGTATCCATTTCAGTGAAACTCTGGCCAGACCATGACCTTTGCCACACAGAAATCCCTCTCAGGACTTAAATTACCCCTGTGCTATCGTTTCATAGAATCATACAATAGTTTGTGCTGGAAGGGTCCAACCCCTCTGCAATGATCAGGGACATGTTCAACTACATCAGGTTGCTCAGAGCCCCGTCCAACTTGACCTGGAATGTTCCCAGGGATGGGGCATCGCCCACCTCTCTGGGCAGCCTGGGCCAGCGTCTCACCACCCTCAGCGTAAAACAGTTCTTCCTTATATCTGGTCTGAATCTATACTCTTTTAGTTTAAAGCCATTACCCCTTGTCTTATTTCAACAGGCCCTGCTAAACCGTTTGTCCCCAGCTCTCCTGTAGGCCCCCTTTAGGTACTGGAAGGCCGCAATAAGATATAAGAGCCTTCAATATAAGAGCCTTCTCTTCTCCAGGCTGAACACCCCCAACTCTCTCAGCCTCTCCTCACAGTAGAAGCGCTCCAGCCCTCGGATCATCTTCACGGCTCTCCTCTGGCCCCGCTCCAACAGGTCCGTGTCCTTCTTGTGTTGGGGACTCCAGAGCTGGAGGCAGCACTGCAGGCGGGGTCTCACCAGAGCGGAGCAGAGGCCCG
>NW_009647680.1:7328911-7347878 GCF_000708025.1 Charadrius vociferus
AGATAGGCAATTCAAGTTCATGGCTGTGGCGGAGCGGGAACAGTGTGTGGGTGCGGCCAGGGCCGGGTGCCGAGGCGTTGTGGTGACCGTTTGGGCCCTGGGGGCGCAGGTGCCGAGGGCCATGAGGGGGACTTGGGCGTGGGTGGTGGCAGAGTGAGGGGGGATTCCTCAAAGCTTGGCTGTGTGGGGAACTCTTCGGTGGTGGGTGCTCAGAGGTGGTGGGGGACAGTATGGGGCTCTCGGGCACAGAGTGGTGGTACCAGTGGGGTCTGGTGGCTGCGGACAGGGAGGCTCTGGACTCTGTGAGGGGTGGCCCATCTTCGTCCACTGGGATGTCTGGTGATGAAGAGGGTAGCGGGAAATATGCGCAAGGGGTATGCAGGAAGGATTGGGCAGAGGGAATTGTTAGCCCGCTTTGGAGATTTGGGAAGGGGTTACAGTGCAGCTGCAGAATACTGAGTTAATTATTGATGGGGACTGATGGAGAGAAGGCTACTGATAGTGCAGGTGCTTGAGATACAGGGGTAAGAGGTGGATGGCACTGATGGTCGCGACTGAGCTCACGTGAGTGGTAAGCCGCCATACAGGCGGGCCCTGCGATGAGTGTCTAGAAAGTCACAGTACTTAGGCCGCAGTGTACGGCATCTGCTTGCCTCTTCTAAGGATATAATGGCAGTATATTTATTGATTGAGAAAGTTTTGGCAGCTATAATGGGGGTCTGTCCAGAGTTATGCCTTGTGATTTATTTGTTTGGGTGAAGAAATAAGTCTTGCAAATGTTTTCCTGCTGGTTTAAAATCTGCAGTGAATTCACAGTACCCTTAAATAAGTTTCCTTCTCTCTCATGTGTGTGTATTTTCCATGGTTTGCAAAAGCCAGCAAATCTGTTGTTATAGTGTCGGGTTTTTATCTTGTTGTACAGCTTGGAGACTTTCTTGTTGCTTCCTGCACAGGAAGAATTTCAAAAATATATCACTGAAGCTGACCTGGGGCTGGAGTTCCAAAAAAAACCCAAAACTTTTTCAAAGTACTACTGCTCAAAATGTTTCAGTTTGTATCCAGTTTTAACTAGGGGATTTGATTATCTATTTAGTGGAAGGCAGAGATCATTAAAAAAACCCCACAAGCTAAGGACTGCTGCAGTGATCTTCCATTTTTGAGAAAATTCAGTAAAATAAATTCTCAAATGAAAGTGGAATCAATACCTCCCCAGTTAATTTTGCACTGAAGAAGGATGACAGATTCTTTTGTATACTTAAAAAACGCACTTGTGCATTTGGGCTGGAAATTTCAAAGGGGTCTAGGGGAGCTAAGTACCTAACTTACTGACTCAGTGAGATTTTTTCTTAATTCACTTGGTCTTTTTTTAAAATCTCAGTCTTAGAACAGTCATGTGTTCAGGATTTTTAAAAGTTTAATGAAAAATGCTCAATTCAATAAACCGGAGCTTAACTTGAATTGGTATCTGCAAAGGTTGTGTGTGAATATTAAGGACTTAATATGGCTTTGGACTCAAGTGGATGCTCAAGTATAAAAGGATTTTTCCTTGGATGGTAAATGTCAGTAAGGGATACTGTGACATAGGCATGATTGTATTGAAGTTCCATAGTAGAAATACTTTACTAATGTGTAGCAACCATTAAAACTTTGATCTGGGACACTTCAGAAGTTCAAGACATTGCTGGTGGGAGTCAGAATTTTCCAGGTTTCTGTGAATGAGATTAGCTGTATCTGCAAAATAAATAATCTGGTGGTACAAAGATGGTGACTGACAGCTCTAGACAATTGTCCCTAGGAGTGTGAACTTTTCTTCAGCAGCAGAACAGACAACATCTGCACAAGCAGGTTTCCAACCAAGCAGAAGTAAAATTCTTCTGGATAAAACATTATGAAAAAGATATTCCAAGGTCTAAGCAACTGCCTGGGAACATAGACTCCAAGGTATGTTTATGCTTTCTTTCACTTGTAGAGCTGCCACACAGTGAGCTTTCCTTTTACACACCTTTCTGCAATATGCAGCATGCTGCCTGCCCTCAGCGCCCTTGCTTGTTTCATCAGCAGGCATCAACTACTTATTTAGGGTAGAAAGTTATCTTGTATACAGAAAGCTGACATTGCCTTGCTTCAGGGTATGGTGAGTGCAGCGAGAAGGCATGCACCAGCATATGGATTAGAGTGCATCTGTCGATAGTTGGTTTAACTTCATTCCCTTGATTTTACATCGATTTGGCAGGCTTGCTGTGTGGTTTTCCACACTTTTTTTCTGTTTCCTTGTGTTCGTTTTAATAGAAAAAGTATCCAGCCTGCTGTATTTAGTCACAGAACAAGTTGGTACCAATTATAGCTATTAGAGTGATAATTGTGAGAATTCAGAACTTAAATTCCCAAAAGCAATTTAATATGAAAACAAGTTATATACAATGTTTCTACTCATTCAGTAATAAAATTTCCTATGTTATATGAACTAATCTGTTTTTTGGCATTTGATTATGTGACCACTGAAAGTGAAGAATCTTTATAAATACTCTTTTCTTGTGAATTTTTTTTATTTTATATAATATATGCTACCAGTTCCATTGCAGAACTATTCGTTGTCAGTTGAATTCTGAGGTTGGTAGTTGTGACAACACACCCAGGGAATACTGCTGACATGCATATCCCTTCAGAGAGTGGTTTTGTTCCAGCTCTGACAATGAAAACTGATATCAGAGTTGCCGTGAAAGGCAAATATTCATAGTGCTAGGAGAACAGAAGGAGAAAGAGAGAGATGCATATTAACAAGTGGACTCGATAAAACAAGCCTGATAAAGAAACAGAGACAAAGGACTGGAAAAGGAATAACTGCTTGTTTGATTTGCAAGAATGTAAAACAGAACCCACAACAAGGGATGCAGTAAGTAACTAGTAATAGAAGCCACTGTTCACGAATTTATCTTTACTCCGGACAACACTTCAGTATGTCCCAAAACCAGGGTTCTCAGTGCTACCCAGGGCAGGGTTACTGTTGTCAACAAAGCATCTTGTTTTGTTTATTTCAGAACTATTAAGAACTTGTCACAAGTGGCAAAGGCTGGTGAACATATGACGTTTTGTAAGTCATTCGTTTCTCAGGTTTTTTTCTTCTTTTCTGCTTGCCCTTTCCTCCCTTCAGATCTAACTTCTAGCACAATTACAACAAAAAGCATGGAAGAGAAGAAGAAAGAGGAGAAACCAGAAGAGCAACTTGCAGAACCTGAATCAGATTTCCCAGAAGCCTTACTAGAATTTCAGTAAGTTTAGTATATTTAACTTTTCACTTATAAAGAATATGTGAATGGCTAAAGCAGGTAACAAAGACAACTTATCCAATTCAGAGCCAAGCTGATTGACTGTGGCAGCTGTGTACTGTTCTTGTTTTGGGTTTTTAAGGCTATTTTGGAAATACACGCTTTTTAAACTATAAGTTTAAGAAGGCATTGAAGTGGCTCAGAAATAATTTTATGCCATTATGTTGCAACCTGGGGAAAAAGAAGTTTATTAAAACAAAGAAACCCCCACATTTTTGTCTGTTAGTAGCAAATTTTTCATCAGCATACTCTGAAGTTGCAAGATCGCATTTGACTGTATTTTTAGGATTCCTTTGTGTTCACAAATGTATGTAGTCACTAGCCAGAACCTTAAGACCTACAGTTTGCTCCTTTGGTGCAGCTTAGGGTGGGGCACACAGGAAAGTGTTTTATTTTGAAAATAATGGAGGGATAACTTAAAGGTGTCTTAAAACCAAGCAGAGAAAAATAAGAGGGGAATGGCAGAAGTAGTTACAAAATAGTCCAACGTATTTGATCTCCAGTCTCTTAAGTAGATGATTGAAAAGGTTAAAATTAAGCTCTATGACTTCTAGCAAAGAGACAGAAATTGAAAGGGAAAAACCTCAACAGCATACAATATTCAACAATTATCAGCATTTAGGGAGCAAGGAGTACTGCCTTGATGTAGGAAAGAAAAGCAGGGTAAGCAAACCAAAGAGCACCATATATAGCTCTAGTGACATCTATAGGATGTTTACAGGGTTTATGTGGGATTTTCTATTTAATTTTACAAAGAACAGAGTACAAGTTTCCATAGGGAAACAGACCAGATTTAGCTGAATCATATCACAAATAAATACCATCCAAAAAGCCAACAAACCAACCCATCTATTTTGCTAAGAAATAAGCAAACTGTATTACTAGGCTGAGAAAAAACCCCACCACTTTCTGATAAAATTAGTTATGCATATTCAAATATCCAAGCGAATGACTCATTTATCTGAAGTCTTCTACTGAAATGTGTGCTGTACTGACACAGGATATTTACTTTCTATAGCAACAGTAGAGGGAAAAGGGAAGAAAAGTATTTTTCTTTCTGTCTTTATCCTTATCCCTCTCAATCCTCTCTCTCCCCCTTGCTCTCTCTTTCCCATGTATGACTTTATTGAACAAAGCAGCGTAATCATCCAAGCTAATATCTCTCACATTTCACTTTAGGGTTTATCACCAGTTTTTTTGCATTTTCAGTACAGTTTTCTGTTTCAGGATTTGTTAGGAACAACCACCCCGTGAATGATTCACCCTAGTAACATCCTATAGATGACTGACAAAACTGTCACGGTACTGGAGAGGAGCGTTGTTTCTAGATGATTAAATCATCTAGATGAAACCTAGTATCCAGAGTTGAGAAAAATAGCTGGTTTTTTAGCTCTTTGAATCTGACAAATACCATAGAAAAATAATCTAAAGAGGAAATTTCCATTACATAGCAGACAAAACAATAAATTCTACTCATATACATTTTTGACATCAACACAGTGATGTATATGGACGGCCACTTAAAGGAAAATCTTAAAGCAGCAGAAATTAAGATCAGCACCAGTATTCAAAATACAGAAATGGTTTTAAATGGCAGGTAATTTAGGAGGTCACAATATGCGGCCAAGCTGTCACCTCTATCTAATAAGTGAGATATTGTTGCTGTACCCATCACCACCATACCCCTATATGTCAGTTCTGGACTCCCTAACTAATATTCCTGTACTTAATGGAAAATCTGAGGAATACCTTGGAGAACCCTGCCACCAGAGGATGCAAATCTAGTAACCTGCAATTTGCATGACTTAGTGATCTAAACTTAACCAGGAAAAAATGTTCTTCTTTTAAAACAACTTAGTACAATAGGGAGGGGCAAAAAAAACCCAAACCAAAAAGCCCAAGGAACAATAGCTGTTGAAACAGTAAAAGATATTGTGATAATTGTAATACTTGCCTCTATTGTGCTGTATGGAAAATGAATTCTGGGAAGAGAGAGAAAGGTTACAGAGAATTTTGCAAATAGACAGCATTTGCAACCCAGCATTTCACATTCTGGAAGAGAGAACACCAGAAAAAAAATGCTTATTTTACAGCTGTGGCAAAAAGGATGACAAGTAGTCTGTAAAAATTATGAAAGCAGTGAGCTAGTTCTTTGACAAAAATGTATGAACATACTTAGAGGAAACTACTCAGGCTGCAGTCCCTGTTCCTTTAGCACTTCTTAAAAGCTAACAAGTTCTTGGTGTACAAATGCAGTTTATGAATCTCATGAAACCAAATTTTCAGTGTAATTGAATTCCATTTAATTCTCCAGTTTGGGATTCATCTGACCAATGTCTGAGAGAGTTGCCTAAGCTTCCTCTATAGGGAGTGGTAAGTAATAAATATTTCTGGAGCACAAATAATCTTGTCTTAAAAGAGACCTGTGCAATAGGTCAGCTAAACCGCATCCAGAAAGAATAAAGCAGCTTAATCTTCTCTAGTGGTTACAAAGCAACAATATAATCAGGGAGTCTGTTTCTCAGTAGGAGTACGAGATCCAAACTAACATGAAGGTCCAGATGTGTATGGGAAATCCTTTCTTTATGCGTAGTAAGCAGACGGTGGTATCTATGGGAATGAGTCAAGAAATATGATACAAAAATAAACATTTTGGTAGTATTTACATCTAATCTAGCTTAAATAATATTGCTCTCTTCTGTTTTTGTAAGAACTTCTCTTTCTTTTCTCTTTCTCCACAGAATTGAGACCAATGAAGCAGCAATTGATCGGGTTTTGCTTGATCTGAAACAAGTGGAAAAAAAGAACAAAGAATATCATGAGAGAGTAAGTGACCATCTTTCTCCCAACACATTTTATATGTGGTATTTTAACTCACAGACTCAATTTTATTCTTCTGATCCTAATATGTACTATAACTGGTCATTGCAGTGAATTTCTTACAGGCAATGACACTAGAGTTAGTGAGCCATTTTATGTGCTTGAAAGTTAAAGTGTTATCTGAATTAAATGTGATGTGAAGCACAAGAGTCCTAAATACAACCATGCAAAAAAGGAGGTGCAGAAGTAGAACATTGCAGAATGGGACACAGGAGGTAAAAGTGAGTTCAGTGAAGGTGTTTTCCAATGCACATGACACCCTCAGTAACCACCTAAGTATTACTCTTACTCTGCAGCAAACAGGACAGCGAGCCTACCTTTCAGGTTGTAACTTTACTGCAGTGCGTTCAGATGCGCCTTTTTAAACAATCCTGCAAATATTCCTCAAGGAAGTCAAGAATACACTTTCAGTGCACTGAAGAATAAACTGTATTAACTTCATTTTTGTCAGTAGTACTAGCAGATCTAACCAAGTACTGAGGTTTGCTGACCATCTTTGATTCAATTCCAAGGTAATGGAATTGCATGCATATCTGCAAGAGTCTAGTTATTCTTGCAAACTTAGTTACAATGAACAAAGAAAGAGCATCACACAATTGTCTAGATGCAATTTTTAGCAGTGCTCGAAGAAGAGTCACTTTCTTGTGGTTAAGAATTGTGTGGAGTGATTTTTAGAAACAAGGTTGTGTCACTACTGATCACACCCGAGTGACACTTTAAACAATCGTATATAAAGAACCTCATATAAAGAACCGTAATAGATGGCATCTGATGACTGAGAGCAGTGAACTTTGAAAGTGGATATAAAAACAGTCACCTAATGAAATGAATTCAAATCACTCAGAAATCCTTAAACTGGATCATGTGATTAAACAAGTTGCAGCCTGCTCTTCCTATAGCAGTGAAACATGGAAACAACATCTCTCTGTCCTTCCAGTGCCTGATACTTGCCCTGCTTTTGTAAGTATCCATCTGTTTAGCTTTCATTGGTGTTTCTTTCAGTCTTGAAGCCTGGATTGTGTTTCATTTGTGGCCTTAACTATCAATGGAAGAGGCATTTGGCTCTTCTCTCTGCAGACATCTGAGGTCTCTTATGGTTATTCCCCCAATTTGCTGCTAGTTCGTATCTCTCAAGGACTCCTTCATATTTTAGACTGTGAAAGGTACTTCAGGGCATGCTTTAAGTGCTGTTTGTTCAATTTAGTCATGTTTTGACAGTTCTTAGGGCTCCCTTCTTTGTTTCCTGCTTAATATTTCTGAGCGGTTTAGACTTAATCTGTTTAGAAGTGGGGAATGTTTCAGAGTCTCTCTACTGCATAGTTACTGTTACAGTTTGGCTGGTATGGTTATTTGCTCCTTTACGGTATCCTTTGGGAGCAAACATACATGATCAGTAATTTCAAATAATGTGTCACTGGAGAGGGTCAGGGGCAAGGGGATATAATCACGGTTGTGGAATCAGTAGGTATAACTAATTCCAACTCTGACAAGACCCTCTACCGTGGTTACATGGAGGTGACTTGATTGTCTGATATTTCTATGTGAAGGTGGTAAATAGTCATGAAGGATGTTGAAGTGAAGTAAATAACTCCTACAAATAAGTATTGTTATTAAATCGACCAACAAGGAACTTTCTTTCCAGGCAACAGGGGACTTATTCACGTGCTGCACCAAGTACAGCAGTCATTTGTCTCTCGATTCCTTGTAATGGTCTTGAAGTTACTGAGAAACTTCTGAGACTTGCAAACTCTTTTTAGGCTCCATCCTTTTCAAATATGAAGAACAGCTCTTTAGCTGAGTGTTTTTGCAGTGCATCCTGGCACCTGGCACTAGGTCAGATTTTACTTTTCTTCATTACTTAAGTTTGTAACTTTGAAAACTAATTTGAAAATGTTTCAATACATGCCTTTTCTCCTGTTGTTCTTTCGTAGAATGACCTTCTGAAGGAAGAACAGCAGGCACAAATCAGGCGTACATTAAGACAGATAGAAGAACAAGAGAAAGAACAAGATGAAAAGGAGGTTGTAACTAGGGATGACGTGGAAGAGTCATTGAAAGCAACATGGCAGTACGTTAGGGACAAAGAACAACTTCTGAAAGGTATGTTGTGATTCATGGAAGCGTGGTTTGCAGTTTACACAGTTGGGATTGAGTACTTTTTTTTTTGCATTTTAAATAGAGATTAAACTTCCTTTTGTTCCATAAAAAGCATAAAGCTTTTCTTCCCCAAAATTAAGCTCCCTAAGCCTAGTTTGTGATTGTGGAAGGCTTATAAGTAAACCTGTTAATTAAGTTGAGTTAAAATTCAATAGAAGTGGGTCTTTTATAGAAACTGACCCTATATATTAGACTCTCTTTTGTTCCTTCCAGGTGATGTCTATTACTGTGCAAGTACAGAGGCTTCATATTTTCCATTAAGTGAAACTTCATGAAAGCCCTATGCACTGCCTCCACTGGAAGCTTAAAAAAAATTATTGATGGCAGCAAAAATCACCAGTTTTGATTGTTGTCAGTTCTGGCTGCCATCCCTGACATTCTCCATGGGAGACATGTCTGTCTTTGGTTACAACATTTCAGTGAGAACTGTTGTCTCTCCTTGGCAGAATAAGATCAAGCTGTTTTCAGCAATGATGGTGGCCCTTGACACTATGTGAGGCCATCATGTTGTAATGTAGTGTAGTGTAGAAGAATCACCCTTCTCTTTCTAATCCCAGTGAAAGCACCTTAATTAAAGAATTTGATGAAGTCATAAGAATTATGAACTATCAGTTCAAGAAATTGGTAAGGAACTTGTCTTCTGGCATTCTTAATTTAATAGATCTGCACTCCCAGATTGAAGAAACTGGCCAAAGACTTTCAGAAAAGCAGGCTGAGCGGGATTATTGGTTGGAGTACAAAAATGTAGGAAGTAAAATACAGGCCAACAAGATTATGAATCTGGAAAAAGACATCAAGCAAGTCAAAGATGACCATCACAGGGCTACAGGTCAGTTTACAGCTAGTGTAATGCAAGTCTTACAAGCTCTTTTTGTATTACTTCTGGGAATTAATTAAATTATAAATCTATTCTGATGTCAAGTTATAGTAACTTATATCAACTTTTCCAAGACAGTGCACCTAAACTGGGCTCCATAAACCTTGTAAAACAGAAGAACTTTCTCTCTCTGTGAAAGTCCCTTTATTAAAGAAATTGATAAAGTTACAGAAATTATAAGCACTTAAAGAAACTCATAAGCTTGTCTTCTGACAATTTTCTTGTAAAATACAGGCAACCCATTTTTTAAAAAATGTTACTATGAGGGACAGTGGTTTTCCTAAAAATAAGTCTACGTGTATTTAGGTCGCCTACACACAGGGTTCTCTTAGCAGTCATACTTGAAAATGTTGACTCTGCTCTTGTTGCTTCTCATCATGCTACAAGCGCTTCACATGTTGAAAACTCCTTTGACAGGAAAGTATTATGAGCTCATCCTTGGAACAGTCTTTTGAATTGAACAGAGTGGTTTAAATGCAGAACTAGAGGGAGCTGTTTAGCCAGTGGTCTGAACTTTGCCTCCTAGTCTCATGTATGAGGCCCTGCAAAATTGCCAGTACAGACATATACAAATACTGGGAACTGTTTCAATACTGACACAACAGTGGAATTAATTTAAGAGCTTATGTATTCTGGTGCCGAGTGCTTTACAAAGATTTCTTTACTACTGCATTATTTGAAAATCATTTAAATATTTTACTGTTACATAACCCATGCTTCTAATGGGAGAAGGATGTCCTGGTTTTCTTCCTTTATGTCCCTCTCAGTATGCATGACCACTGCCAAGCAGCTGGTAGTAACAGGCAGTGACACTGCTCTAAGGGTCTCTGTATATTCTGTGCCAACCATTACCAGGCATCAACTACGGTGGATAAGAGCCAGCTAGCTATCTTTTTGTCTCTTGAAACATATTTTATCACGATTAAGATCTGCACTGTGTTTTCTACATTGCCAGATAGCTTGTCAGATATCTATCTCTTTATTCAGGAGAGGTTCATATTTTTCATTATGCATTTTCCATGTTCTTAATCAATTTAAAACTTTGCTATATAGCTGCTGAAATATTAAATGAAAAAGAGAATGAGCTTTTATATAGAATGCCAGAATGAGCCAGTAGGAACATTCAGTCTGACCTCTTGCATGTCACAGGGTACAGAGCCAAAAATTTGTGGTCGAATGGAAGTGTATTTATAGGAAGACTGTTACAGAGGTACATATAGCAGTTGCCTAATTAACATACTGCAAAATGATGCTGCCAGTACCGGATGTTAGCATACAATTTTACTCAACTTCCTAAAATTGAACTTATAAAGTGGCTGGGAAGTAGTCTTCTAGCCTACAAAAAACCACAAACCAAACCAAAACAAAAAAAAAACCTAACAAGTTTCCAGAGTGATGTGGCAGCAAATTGGGCTTGTTCACTCCTCGAATGTATAACAGACTTAGGGAATAAGCACAGTTGAAGAGGTTTCTGTCTCTGTAGGTGCCACTGGAAGGGCTTGATGCTGGCACAGTTCATTGATCTGGAGATGACATTTTAAACAAAATTGCTGGAGGGGACAGGAAGCAAAACAGAGCCATACATTAACGTGAGGTCTGGGGAAAACAGTGTTGCAATGAGAGAGTTAGGGAAAATAGCCTCCTTAGAAACAGTAAGTATGTCTGAACAGTTCCTCCTTTTCTTCATTCTCCCAGTAAAACTCAGGTTGTTTAGCTGTCTGAAATAATAAAAAGAGGCATTAATTGTAGCATGTAAGTACTTCCGTTTCATTCTGCCAAGTCTAGATGGTGGATTGACTGAGGCAGGCTAGCTTTCACAGGGTTAAATTAAGAACTAATGCACCTTTCATGTTTGACTGCCTTTAACTCCACAGTGGGTCCATGACTAGCCAGATCAGCAACAGGCTGTCTGCAACACAAGTGCAGAGCTAGGCTGAATTTCAAGCTTCTGGGACAAGTATGAAGTGCCTTCCTTAAAAGAGAATTACTTCAATCTCATTCATTCCTTCAAAAGGAGAAAATACCGGGCAGCAGTGGGCTGTTTCCAATAGCACAAAACCAGTTGAAGGGAAGGATGAAATAATTAAATAGCAAGTGACTAGAACTTGGAGCCAAACAAACTCAGTTAGGTGTAAGACACTTTCTAAATAATGACCACAAGTAATGATGAAAGCAAATAATTGAGACAATTGCCACATTCTCAATTTTGTCCTGTTGTCAAATTAGAACCCCCTGGAAGGCTTTAATAAGTCAGAAAATTTATTAGGCTCTGTATGTTAACTGAAAAAAAAATGCCAGGTGTATAAGATGATCCAATATGCTTCTATACCTAAAAAATAAGTTTTCTAAGCAAATGTCCTGCATGACTCCAGGAACTCTGCTATCGATAGAGACAAAACTCAGTGTTAAGATACCAATATTTTAACAGAGAATGGCTCAGTTTATTAGCCGTTGTAGTTGCCAGCAGAAATGTGTAAGCAGCTTCAGATTTCTAGTTTTGTAGTTAACACTACTGTGTTTTGGATTTAGGAGGACAATTTCTATGGACAAGGATGTTTGAATCCTTTTCTGTGGGGGATCTATGCATGTGACGCTGGCTGATAAGTTCCAGTTTAGGAACAACATGCCAATCATTTGTTGTCAGGAGAAATTGATGTCAGATAATGATTTCTGCTTTTCATTTTTATTTTGAAGAATATTATAGAAATACTTTGAAAGCAGTGAAAGAAGAAAATGACAGGCTGGTTGAGAGACACATGAAGTTCTGTAAGGAACAGGCCCCTGAGGTATTCTTTCTGCCGTTTTTAAGAGTGCTAACTGTGTCATAGTTAGGATTTATGTACTCTGCATTAATAATTATTTTAACTCAAATTAAGACTTGGAGCTTTTCTGATAAATTGAGAGTAAAATAAACTGTATTTTTTTTACTAAACATGGCAATGGTTATTGTTATACACGCATATACTTTTTTTTTAACATCAGACTAACAATGAGTAGATGTGAGGGCATTTTACAAACAAGGTATGGGACAAGGGCACCGTGCATTGATATGTCTTGTTCAAGAACATGTCGCTTTTGCAGAGACCTCAATTTTGATGTTTGCGTAGATGTCAAAAAGCAATAAAACACTAAGAGATTGTCTGCATAGAAATATACATCCATTTGAAAAAAAAAAAAAAGTTGTTTTGTACTTGTAAAGTACAACATTTCAAAAATGCCAAAATAGTGCAGTCTACAGTAAAATTTAGGCTTATTTATATATAGATATTTTTTTTGTCTCTGCCAGCTCTGATTTGCAAACATGGTTTACTTTTTATGCTCACAAAATGCAAAGCACGCTTCAGTACAAAACACTGGTTGGGCCCATTAGGTATTTAAATTTCCTCACTTTGGTGCTGGAATTTTCAGTCATGTGAGAACATAATCCAAAGGACTGCATTTGGTGATCTACAGGGGCATCTTCCCTACCTATTGTTCCTTTCTTCTTACTGACATCAATAATTAAATTGTAGCCTTAGGTCATTAGCATAGACCTCTATATGTTTAATTCACTTGTCAGTACTTGATCAGTACTGCCTCATTTGTGATTTTGCTTAGGCTTTTTAATAGCTAAAGCTTTGATTTCATGAAGACAGGAAGATTTGAGCTGTATTGGGAACACAGGAGAACTTGTTAGGCAAAAAGAAAATGTCCTATTTTGGTATGGGAAATTATAAAATATTGGTAAATTGCTTGACATATAAATTGCACTAGGCAGGATGATAGAGAAGAAACAGCTGGCCTTGTGGACTAAATCCCCTTGTAATCCTTCGAGGGATGCTACAGTCTGTTGTGTGGATGTTTCTTAATTATTTCCTGCTAAACAACAGAAGGTTCTTCTTCAAAATGTGTGCAGCACTGTCAAAGTCCTGGTTTCAGATGAGATGATCTTAAATTGTGTTTTCTCAGAATGCGGTAAGATACTTGGACAAAAACTGTTGCAGAGAAATTGAAGAGAATGAACGGCTAAAAGAAGAGGTAAGAGGATCACTTGCGTACAGTTTATCATGGCAGTTCAGGTTTGAAATACAGTGGCCTACAGTCATAAATGTTTCCAGTGGTGGGCCTTTGAAGGCTTTCCTAGAAAATGGAGAGTAATTGTCCTGTGATTAATTTGTAATCCTGAGTAGCAAACAGTGTATGTGGTGAATAAAGGTAAAAGGTGAACAGCTGCTTTCACAAATGAAGGACCCATTTTCCTGCCGAAGCAGTTATATGAAGGACCACAACGTTCCATACCATGAAGTATTCATATCTGTGGAGATAAGGATACTAAATAGTGTAAAGGCTCAGCTATGTAAATATCTGAAGATTGTAGTTTTGAATTGCATTAAAGTTCTAGTGCTGCTGTATTGAAAGAAGATGGATATGGATGTTGGAAACATTTTTGGAGAAAGGACTTGAGACAGCTTTAAACGGGAGCTAATAAAGAAACCCTGAAGATTGGTACATAAAGAAAGGAAAATCAAAATCTAATATAGTTGTAATTGATTACTTGATACCTTTTATATTGCCCTTTAATGGCAATTTAGAGCTATATATTAGATAGTTGTCACTTTTCTTATAAAGAAAGTTTTTTGTGGACCAAATTTAGGAAACTGATTATTCCATGGTGAAAGTTTGATTGTGTAGGTTTCAATCAATACAGATTCTTTGTTGTGATCAAATCTAAGCAAGAGATTGGCAGGAGGAAATACCCTTCCCCACCTTTACAACCTCACTGTTTAGAAATGAGCAAAACTTTTTGGGAAATTAATAAATGAACTTATTATTTTTCAGTGCCACATCAACAAACCTGGCAGAGTTTTCTCCCTTTTACCTACTAGTTTAAGATACTTGCCAGTATGCAGGGATACGACTTTCCTCCTTCCCCTTAATAAGCGCTGAGCCTACATCTTTAACTTTCCAGGGAGGGTGTCCAAACCACAGGTTCTGGGTCAATGAAGTAGGGGTCAACAGGAGAGAATTAATGTTTTAATTTGTATAAACAAACAGAAGCTTGAATCTATTCATCCTATCACTGACTGAGTATGAATTCCCTTCCCATCTCCCTGTCTCACTGAACACTTACAAATTTTACACACATTAGGCAGTGTCAACAGCAGACATCCATTTTGGAGTACCCTTATGTCCTGACAGGCCCTCTCCTGAGAGTTGAGGGATGTGGGTTTCTTTCCTCTCAACTAGAAGTTTCCGATGTTGTGAATTAGTGCTTTGAATTATTATGGAAAACAAAACTGTTATCACTAACTTCTCCAGTCCTCTGAATTCACTCATTCATTTTCTGTGCTTTTCTGATATAGATGAAATATTTTCTTTCAGGTTAATGTTTATATGTAGCTGACAGATTCTTCTGGTATTTTCTTCTGAGGAAATCAACCAAACATTTCAGTTTTTTCCTCGTTCAAAATTTATCATTTTTTTCAGTTTGGCCACAGAACTGAAAAATGACTTACCAAAACAGCCCTAAACTAGTTACTTCCAAATTTGAACAGATTTGGAGACTTCAGTCACATTTTTTCCATGGTTACCATGTCACACCAAGATGGTGCAAAGCTGCATCACCTCATCGTGCCAAGCCACATCCTGTTACTGGTTAATGTCCTGTCGTTTTCACCTTTTTTAATCCCTGGGAGAAATGGGAACTAGTTTTTAACTGCAAATGTAGATTATTATAGCTGGGTTAATTTGGCTTTGGTGAGAACAGATGCATTCAGATCACTAGATATTGTTTTTAACTTGTGTGTATGGCTAAGATTTCTGGGAAGGTACGTTCCCAGTACATTCCGATTCTCAGTGAAGGGGTAAGAACTTGCTTGT
Source organism: Charadrius vociferus (assembly GCF_000708025.1). Taxonomy (NCBI): domain Eukaryota; kingdom Metazoa; phylum Chordata; class Aves; order Charadriiformes; family Charadriidae; genus Charadrius; species Charadrius vociferus. The sequence goes on from NW_009647680.1 coordinate 7,344,011, forward strand.
ACTTCAGGAAAAGTGAGGGGAATTGTGGGAACTGAATAACTGATATCCTTTGTTTAATATACCTTCATGGCAATATGGGGAAATTACCAGTCCAAAAGAAAGTAGAACCTGGGGTTTAGCCAACGTTTTGGATAACTTGGACTGAAAACTTCACTAATTCTGTGTAAGAAGGTTTTGTGTATAGGCAGGAATTAGAAAAGCAACACTTGCTGAGCAAGAGCCTGAACAATTCTACAAAGAAGGTTTTTCTCTCTCAAAGCTCTGATATGAAAGCAAAAAACAAAAACCCAGAGCTTCTGTCTCCCAGACCTGTTTGGCTGCATGAGAAAGTTCTGCTATCAGGGTTGCATAGCCCAAAGGAGTGGCTGTGATTGACAGTGTTGTACCAGTAAAGGGTTCTAAAAACGGTGTGAAAGAACCAGAGAAACCTTCCTTTTGCCTGAAAATGTGTCACTATGTTTCTCCACCAGATACACAGTCTTGCTGATACAGCTGCGTTCTTTCTAGGTATGTGCTATTGAGATAGTTACTATGAAAGCTTTCCAAAATGAGTATAGTCTTTCTAAGATGATCTTTTTTTTTTTTTTTTTTAAAATTGTCAAAAGGTTAAGGTGTACCAAAAGGAAGTGAGTGATTTGAAAGCCTCTATTCAGCTCCTGGAAGAAGAAAATATCAGTTTAGTGACAAAACTGATAGATAGCAGACTTCAGAATCTGAGAGTACCCAGGTAAAATGATGCCTTTGCAGACTCAAAAGTGATTGATTTTTTTTAACAGATAATGCTGCCTTCTGCCTCTAAAGCTATTTGGGCTTTCCCACAAGAAAGCCAAGGTAATTTCCAAGTTGAGGGGGGGCAGGATTTGACTGACTATGTGTGTGACTTGCATCTCTGATGGTTGACAGTGACATTGTAGCATCCTAAATACCAAAATTCAGGGAAGAAAATGGTTTCTTTAATAATCTATTTTAACCTAGTGACACTCGCTTTCTTTTAGTGAGGATACGATAGGGGCTTGGAAATAGTTTCTTTCTGTTGTAAGTGTCTCAGACCCAACTTCTCAGACCAAGTGCTGACTAACAGATTTTTTCTTTACTGTTGGCAAAATGTTTAAGGATGTGAAGATTAATATACAAATATATGGGGTTTTGCAATCTCAAGTGAAACAGATGACCTGGTACTAAGTAAGGAAGAGGCCTTGGGATAGGTCTGTCTGTAGAGGTGTTTGTTGTATTAGTTTTCTTTTCTATTGAAATTATTTAACTTGTTCCCGAGAGAAAGATTAATTTAGCTGCAAAATGTCAATGCTAATGGTATCAAAAGCAGAATGTAACAATGGAAATGATCCATCTTCATTTTCCAGTCTCCGCTCAGTGATTTCAGCCATATTGCATAAAAAGCTCCAAGTCTTAAGAAGTGACCATTTTTCTCTCTTCTCCAAACTTTGGACTGCTTTTAAGTGAGAGCTGCCAGCTGTGGTTTGAATCTTGGACTGACTAGAGATTATAACATTTGTTTTCTTTTAGTCTCGTGGACATAGCTGAACTTAGGCACCAAGAATAAAAAAAAGAGCAGCATATTAGCCACTAAGCTACCTGGCTGCCTCCATTGCATTTTTAAACCATTGCGCTGTTCTACACTTGTGGTTAAACAGCAAATGGCTTTCAGAAAAGGTGCCCTCCCCCCACCCCAAAAGACTGCACAGGACAATGAGAAAATTCAGACCTCTAATATGAGTTTCACTTTATTTTTTTGATTTCATAGGCATTTATTTCTTACCCAGGCAGCTGGCTTGCAAGATGAATTTCCTAAGGATGAAATGAAAGAAACAGAGTGTAGAGAGTATGCAGGTAATGCACATGCCAACAGCTTATAAGAACTGATAACTTATGGAACATTTACATACTTTTTATTTCTTAAATTTTTAATCAAACTGCCTGTTTTACATGGTGAACACCTAATTTACCACTCAGTTGCAGCCACCTCAGCAATGATAGTCTGTAGTTTGCATTAAGAAGATAAAAACCATGATCTACCTGTAATACAATTTTAAAATTGAAATTGGTGTTTAGAATATTGGACGTAATTACTCATATAGATCTAGTCTGGAATGTGGTTAATAGGATCGGCCATCTTTTATGAAGACAAGATTTGTATACTTAATCAGTTATTTACTGATCCATATCAACATAACTTCATTATTTTCTTGTTCCTGAGAGGGCACTCTCGAACCCTACATGGGCTTTTACTTGAAGTGTTTACGGTCATTCAGCTCATAGAGATACACTGGAGTCAAATTAGAAATTAATTGCTAGCAAAAACAGATGAAGCTTCATGGAGCTCAGCCTGAACTGAAAATCTTGGTAAGCAGTACTAAATTTTGGGCTGAATCTCCGTCTGTTCTGGCAGGTGTGCCCAGGAAAAGGATATACCATTAGGCAAGAAGGACTGTGTGAGTGTGCTTATCTGTTCAGGGTAGTTTCTATGGATTCCTTAGTATCACATGTTTTATCTTACATCTTTGTGTGGTAAAGAAAGAGGGAGAAAAAAGGACAAAATTAAGTCAAAGAAGTAAGTTGCAAAAATTGAAGCCATGCAGTTATGGATATGTGAACAAGTCTGTTAAGTTCTGATCAGTTCCAACCATAGGTGGGCCTTTCTGGAATCATCAGGCACTAGCAAACATGTAGAGTAAGACTTCTGAATTAGATATATGTTTACTTTGAACACTTCAGCTCTATTACCTTTGCCCGACCTTTACAATATTTACTGGGAGGAGTAGGTTTTGTTCCAATAAGCTGGGGTCAAGTCACTGTCCCAGACAAATAATATGGCAGTCCATGTCCAGAATTTTCTGTCATCCTGAGAATTAGTCAGCTGCAAATGTGAGCTCTTCAGCGGAGTTATAAGTAGACTGGCTGTGTTTCAGTAATTTGTGTATATGTACATACAGAGATACATACATAGATATAGAAAAAGTTTATACTTGTTTTTGCTGCCTTTCCTATTTTCTTAACCATTTAGGACTACATAGGATTTAAGTTGAACTGATAAAAGCTCATTTTTTTCCCCTGCCCCATCCCACAGACCCACTACTTCTAACTTCTGATCAATTTCAGTCACTGATCTTGATCAGAAATTGTGAACAGAAATAAAATCAGTGAGCAAAATCAACATTTGGCTTGGATTGCCAATTAAAAATCCTACCAGGCTGTTCTTTACATCACACTGGCCAAGCCACGTTAAAGATTGCAGGCAATGCTCATACCAAGTACTAATTCTGATCTTCATAAAGCTTAACAATTACATACACATCATTGTTCTTCTCTTTAAAAAGCAAAGACAGATGGAGATGAAAGCCTCAGAAGTGCTGCAGTCCCCTGTCAGAAAAAAAAAGCCTTTCCAAAGATTCAGTCTAAAACAGAGCATGAGAAGCCTCAAGACAGTGATGAGGAGCTGTGGGGAAAGTCATTCACTCCAACCCTTGACAGCTTGTTGTATGAAGATGAAAAAGATTTCCAGGTATCAGTTAAAGTAGTCGGATCTTTCACTGACACAAACATATTTCAGTATGGAGCAAGAGCCTCAGTGGTGTTACAGCACAAAAAACCCTCCAATGTCTTTTACCTAGTGTACCATTCAGGTGCGTAATCATAGGCACCCGGTGCTATTTGAGATGGTCAGGTCACTCCCTGTCCTTCAGATGCTGGGCCAAAAGAGCATAGGTTCTGTGTCATACACGCCAGCCTCACGTGGATGTTTTGGATGCCTTAGGGCATTTCTGATAGCACAAGATACATTGCCTTTAGGGAACCTGTAGTGCACATGGGCCTTTTCTGTAGCTGATTCGCTCACTAACCCAGCGGAGAA
>NW_009647680.1:7347912-7355217 GCF_000708025.1 Charadrius vociferus
TCAACCGAATTGACTCAGAGGTTTGGAGAAGACCAGAGCCAGCACAGACGTGGTGGAAGCACATGGCTGGGCTTGGACCTCTCTCTTGGCAGTAGTGAGCTGTTGGATTAGTTTAAGTCTTCTAACAGAACTGAACTTGGGAGCAGAATTTGGTTTGCAGAGAAAACGTTACTGGTGAAAACACACAAGAATAGAAGAGGGCAGCAGGGCTGCAGCCTCCTAAGATGAACTGGCGTGTAAACCAAGCCTGTTAACACTGACATTACCAAACGTAGCAACCTCAGGGCAGCATCTTCACAGTTGCTTTTAAAAGGAAAGTTGCTGGGTTGGTTTTTTTTTTTTTTGAAGAACGGCTGCTTTTCGATGTAATTGCAGAAGAATACTATTTTTTCTTCTTAAGGAATACTTAAAACTGGGTCCTCTGGAGACAAAGCTAATGTGTGTGGTTGGAAGAGCCATGCCCATTCATAAAGAACCAGAAGAAATGCCAAGCAGGAGCCACACGGAAGATGGCATTATTGGTAAATCAGATGGGCACATCACAGCTCAGATGATCAAGGCCTTATCTAAAGAAAAGGTTGGTTAAAAATAGACAAGCTGTGCTGTTAACACAGAAGTGTAACATTCTCAGTTCATTAAATATTTGCTCTGTTCTTCAAGAAGTGTGGGGCACTGGGCTTTGTGGAGACTATTTTTGAGTGCCTGGATCATGATTTACACATGGAAGTTTAATGAGAGGTATGTCATGGGCAGACGGCTAATTGAAATGTTGCTTTCCTTACCGCTGTGAAAATGCTTGTGCACTTTTTGGGCTTCTCAGTCCACATAGCTGCACATGTATCTAATAAAGGATCTGAGTTAATATTTTGGTTTTGTGGTCCCCACTTGTAGTCTGTCAAATGTGGAATTCTCTCGGGATCAGACACGGAATGGTTAAATGCAGGCTGCTATAAAATGTAGACCTTTTGCAAAATACTTAACACCCCACTAAAGCAGAATGTAATTTATCAAAGCATAATTCAACTATTGCTAGAAATCGAATATTTGGATGCATTTTATCTGTCTTCATAAAACCTCTACTTAAATATATTGAAATAACCCAAAATTGAAAAAAATTTAAAAAAGCATAAAAATCATAAAAGTTTTAATTCTTTTATTACTTTTTTTTTTTTTTTAATTGGCCAAATATGTTGTGTAATCCTGTATCTTTGGTTTGCGGGTAGTTTCTATGAACATATCTCTTAGTGTATTGACTCAGTGGGGGTTTTTTCCCCTCTCGTTGTGCATCCTGGACACCCTGTCAGGGGCACACAACGCAGTTACTTCCCACGGGCACAAGTAGGCTTCTGACCTCTGCATTGTTGGTGACATGGACAGTGGGGTCGAGTGCACCCTCAGCAAGTTTGCCAATGACACCAAGCTGTTTGGTGAGGCAGACACGCTGGAGGGGAGGGATGCCGTCCAGAGGGACCTGGACGGGCTGGAGAGGTGGACCTGTGCAAACCTCATGCAGTTCAGGGCCAAATGCAAGGTCCTACGTCTGGGTCGGGGCAATCCCAAGCACAAATACAGGCTTGGTAGGGAATGGATCAAGAGCAGCCCTGAGGAGAAGGACCTGGGTGTGCTGATTGATGAGAAGCTCAGTGTGAGCCGGCAATGCGTGATCGCAGCCCAGAAAGCCAACTGTATCCTGGGCTGCATCCCCAACAGCATGGCCAGCAGGGTGAGGGAGGGGATTCTGCCCTTCTACTTCACTCTTATGAGACCCCGCCTGCATTACTGCCTCCAGCTCTGGAGTCCCCAACGCAAGAACGACAGGGACCTGTTGGAGAGGGTCCAGAGAAGGGCCACGAAGATGATCAGAGGACTGGAGCATCTCTGCTATGAGGACAGGCTGAGAGTGTTGGGGTTGTTCAGCCTGGAGAAGAGAAGGCTCTGGGGAGACCTTCCAGCATCTAAAGGGGGCCTACGAGAAAGCTGGAGAGGGACTTTTTACAAGGGCATGTAGTGAAAGGATGACGCGTAATGGCTTCAAACTGGAAGAGGGGAGATCTAGATTAAACATTAGGACTAAGTTTTTCACTCTGAGCGTGGTGAGCCCCTGGCACAGGGTGCCCAGAGATGTTGTTGAGGCCCCGTCCCTGGAGGTGTTCAAGGCCAGGCTGGACGTGGCCTTGGGCAACCTGGTCTAGTGGGAGGCGTCCCTGCCCATGGCAGGCGGTTGGAACTCGATGATCTTCAAGGTCCCTTCAAATCCAAACCATTCTGCGATTCTATGATTTCCTATTTAGCAACTTGTGAAAGCACTGAATAATCTGATTTAAATCCTTGACAGGTTAATCAGCTGTTTGGAATAAACTTAAAACTTAAAACCCTTTAAACAACCTGTGTCCATGCAGTGTCTCAGCTTATCCTGTACTTCAGCGCAAACATTTTTTTTCATTTTTTGAGCAAGCTCAGCTATTCCTGCCCAGCAGGTATTTCCTCTGACTGGATCTCACTTGCATTGCCACATAGTAAACAGTTAAATATGTAAGTTTGGCTCTATCCCTGCTGTAACCCACCTGAGTTACCGCAAAGACTGAGGTAGCTCTTAGTGCTCGAGCGTCGAGAGAAGGGGGATCCGTAGGTGTGAGTTGGTAATATTTTCAGCACCACAGGAGCCTCCCCTCGGCTACACCGGCGTTCGTCGAGGGAAGCGCAAGCCCCGTGAAATGGCTTACTTGAAAGAGAGATTACTTCTGCTCAGTGATTAGTTTAGCTTTTTGTTTAGTCACAGAAACTAGAATATGGCTTATGCTGAACAGCTTTTCAGTTAAAGATGGGCCTCTCCTTCTTCCCACCGCTGCCCAAAGGGCATTTCGATTTCCTAGTGATGTAAACGTAGGGCCCAGCTCGAGGCTTCTCTTTGCTCACGCCCATGATGCGTACCACCACGTGGAGGGCATGGGGCAGCACAACAGAAACTTGCACCTCGGGGGAAAAAAAAAAAAGAAACTTTGCTTTTCAACTCCTTATTTAGCCTTTTACCATAAATGCCTGTGTGGGTGAGAGGGAGTTAAAAAGAAATCTGAAACATGCTAATTAGGGTACGAGGCCCAGGCAGCCTGCAGAAGCCAGAAGCAACAGCCTGTAGCAAAACGTATTTAGTGAAGTGTCCCAAATCCCCGTGATTTCTATAGGATTAGCGCTAAGGCCAGTGTGAGGCTTCTATCTGGAGAAAGCTAAGTCTTCAGCAAGTGAGGCATCTGGATTTGATAATTTTGTTACTGGCAAAAGCTCTCAGAAATGAGCAACATGTAAAACAGAGGGCCGATCAGTCCACTTTCTGGCGGCACAGCCAACGCTGCCAACTGCTGCTTAAACAACGGGAGACGGGGCTCACTGCTCCGGTGAGGACAGAACTTACAGGAGTCACCGTTACATCCCCAGCATTATGAAATATACCTTTTCTTCACCGTGTTTCTGTTGTGCAAGACAACTATAGGACACTAGGTAAGCCACAAGATGCAGAGAAGTGTCCGTGTGTCCCCCACAGCTCTAATCCCGGCAAAGCCTCCGTTGAGCTGGAGTTATGTATTTAACCGGCACGCAACATAGGAAACTTGCAGTTTCAACAGGAAAAAGGAAACAAAACCTCACAAGCGTTCCCTGGAAATTCAAAGTTAAAGAAATAACGAGCGTCACCCAAGTTGCATGTAAGCGTGTGGCAATAAAACCCATTTTAATAGAACTGAAGCCCGTGTGCTGGGACTGAGGAAGATCAATCCATCAAATGCCTGAAAAGCACGGTGGGGTGGGGTGGGCTGGGCTGGGCCGCGTGCCTGCATCCACTCGAGCGATTAAAGCAGCCGCTTACGTCAGCGCGCTGCTGGTTTGAACTCTCTCCGAGCAATTTCCCTGTAGAGTCAAGCGAGGGGATTATATTGCTTTATAGTCTGGCTGTGCAAGCATGATCTCTCCCAGCCTGAGCTGCGGGGAATGAAGGTTACTTAACTTCTGGTCTGGTTTTTGAGAGGTTCACAGCCTCCGATGCAGCTGGGTTGTATAACGAGGCAATCTTTGCACAGGTTCAGACCTGCGTGTTTTGGGAAAGGAGGGCAGGAGGCTTGTTCTGCAGCGTTTGTTCTTGTTTGGCTGCTTTCTGAGAGAAGTTATTAAACGCTCCGCTTCTGTGGGCTAAAAGGAGTTTGCCAGAATCAGGTCAAGGCAGAAACTAATGAACTGAAAAGTTACACTACAGTGACAAGCAAGGAACAGAGAGCCTAATGGCATTAGCGTCTTAAGCCACTGATGTTTTGCAGCTGGATGTTCCTCTGAAAAAGACTTTCCCTTGGATTTTGAGTCTAGAGTAGAAATAAGGATGTTTCTCTGTAATACCACACTTCAGAGCTCGTGTTCTGCGGACCACCACAAACACCGCGTTGTTTTAGGACACGATGTGGTAATAAGATGCCAACGACTGTTCCTGTATGTGGCCCATCGAACATCTCCACTGAGCCATGGAAAATTGGGATTTGACACAGCGTTGGATCTTTTCCTCACTTTTAATGACGAAAGCGCAGCGAGGGGCTAAAATTGTACCAAATAATGCTTTTCTAGAAAAACAATACTCAGGCAATCGCTGTAGGGGAAGTTCAGCAGTTACCACCGTGGACAAAGCCGAGATCTGTGCTGTGAAAATAAACCCGAGAGCTCAGCTCTCCTCCTGTGCCACAGCTGCCGGATGTCCAGAGCAACACGCTTGCATCCAGCATATCTTCAGTACCATTATCGGCTCACCCAACGGAACTTTTAAGGAAGTTGGCCGTTTGTTCCAAGACTTTTTGATCTTTGCCTCAGGAAATTTCATGAGCAGAGAAGCGAGAAAAAGAAATAAGAAATGTGTTTCACTCAACTCCTGGAGCGATTTGTTGTCTTGGGCATCTCCCAAGTAGTGGAATGGATATGGCATTTACTCAGCCCTCAGATACAACAGGGTGCCGAGCGGGTGGCAGCAATGTCACACCTTCAAGGGAACTTGTTCAGAGTTCCCTCCCACTCATTCTCCTGATCTGGTCATAGAATCATAGCATCATCTAGGTTGGAAGGGGCCTTTAAGATCATCGAGTCCAACCATCAACCTAACACTGCCAACACCACCGCTAAACCATTTCTCTTCTCAGCCAAGACCCTTCATTCTCCGGTTTGAACATGGAAGCCATCAGTAACTCACAGATTTTTCTTGTTGGGCAAATTCAGCAAAAGATGTCAAGACTTTCTGCTCTCCCCACCGCAGTGCGAGCGTGCTGAGAAGGTCAATGGGCCAAGGAGAAAGCTCGTGGTTCGTTTACATGTGCTCCCATTAACATGGATTTGTCTTCTGTATTCAGCGCATTTCTTTGCTGCCCTGACATTATCTTGTCAATCCTCTGCTCCCATCAGCCTTTCCTCCCTCTCCCAGTGTTTTTGGGCACCTAATTCTCATTTTTTCTGCCACAACCTTTATCTCAATTATGTCATGGCTTTCAAGTTGCAATTCATTTGTAGCACTACAACATTTATACGGGGCTCTGAAAAATGGGTGCTTTTTCTCTCATAAAAGACGGGAGGTTTCACCTTGTCCCTCCTTCTTGCTGAAAGGCTGTTTGGCAGCCGAAAGAGTCCGTGACTTACCCCAGTAACTGGCTGAACCAACCATCTGATGTCATCTAAAACCAGTTTTTGAACATTTCCTGAGGTACTGTCAATTTACTGCACAGAACAGTTCAGTTCCCTTTGTGACTTCGAAACAAAGAACTGCAGCAGCAAAAGAATTTAGAATTGTCTTCAGATGAAGATTCTACATTTGGGCTTTTAGAAAACACCTGAGGCTACTACCTGTTCAGGTTGTTGTTCTGGCAAGAGTAACTGCCTCAAGAGGTGAATCCAGTTGGTTTCATTATATAATTCTCTGATTAAAAAAAAATAAAATTAAAATATTGTGATGATTCTGACACACTAGTTTCCTTCACAAAGCTCTAAAGGGAACCACAGCCCTCTAACAAAGTGCTGCGTCCTCCACCGCTTGCCAGGGGCAGGCAGCTCTCCCAGACCCTTCGCTCTGCTAGATTCACAGAATCACAGAATGGTCAGGGTTGGAAGGGACCTCTGAAGATCATCCAGTCCAACCCCCCTGCCAGAGCAGGGGCACCTACAGCAGTTGCACAGGACGGCGTCCAGGTGGGTTTGGAACGTCTCCAGAGTGGGAGACTCCCCCACCTCTCTGGGCAGCCTGTGCCAGTGCTCTGCCACCCTCACAGGAGAGAAGTTCCTCCTCATGTTGAGATGGAACTTCCTACATTCAAGTTTGTGCCCATTACCTCTTGTCCTATCACTGGGCACCACTGAAAAAGACTGTTCCCATCCCCCTGGCACCCTCCCTTTAGGTATTTATAAGCATTGATAAGATCCCCCCTCAAATTAAATAGGCTTTGAACTCAACTTTGAGGAGAACCAGGTTTTCACAACCCCCCGTTATTAAAAATGGCCAGTAATTCAAAAGAAACACGTCTATGAGCTCTGATTTTTAAATGAAGCTACAACTGAGGGTTATTCCAGCAATGCTGAAAGCAAACAATACTGATTGGGAACAAAGTAAATGGGAAAATAATCCTCGGGCAAATCCTCAAGCTAGTTTATCTCTGGAGAGTGGACCAAAGGTGAGGTTTCTTAGCAAGTCCTCTGACAAGCTTAACCCACGCAGCAGCTGCGTTAAAGCACATGAAGGTGGTGGAGTCTCCCACTCTGGAGACATTCAAAACCCGCCTGGACGCTGTCCTGTGCAACGTGCTGTAGGTGCCCCTGCTCTGGCAGGGGGATTGGACTAGATGATCTCCAGAGGTCCCTTCCAACCCTCACCATTCTGTGATTCTGTGATATGAAGCAACTGCGAGTAAGCAGGAAAGGGCAAGAGCTGAATCCGGCATCCCTGCACAAGAGGCATTTGTGTTTGGGCATTTTTGGCACCCGCCTGATTTGCCACCTCAAGTCCGCAGCCCCACAAAGGGGGTGCAAAACGAGCTCTACATGCAGATCTGTATCCCCAGCCAACAGCCTCAAAACAGACCAAAACCCGTGTGCGCGGAAACCCTGTGTGTGGAGTGCCACAGGCCAAGAAAGGTGACAAGGGTGGCGTCTGTTTTTCTCACACCCCAGTGCAGTGGGCTACGGGGGAGGAGGACGGTCCACCTTGATCTTTTATAGAATCACAGAATGGTTTAGGTTGGAAAGGACCTTGAAGATCATCGAGTTCCACCCCCCCTGCCATGGGCAGGGACACCTCCC
>NW_009647680.1:7356855-7367549 GCF_000708025.1 Charadrius vociferus
AAAAGTCCTTCCCCAGCTCTCCTGTAGGCCCCCTTTAGGGACTGGAAGGCCGCAATAAGATCTCCCCAGAGCCTTCTCTTCTCCAGGCTGAACAGCCCCAACTCTCTCAGCCTCTCCTCATAGGAGAGGTGCTCCAGCCCTCAGATCGTCCTCATGGCTCTCCTCTGGACACGCTCCAGCAGGTCCATGTACTTCTTCTGTTGCGGACTCCAGAGCTGGATGCAGTACACCAGGTGGGGTCTCACACACTTGTGCTCTTTCGCACACTCTCTGGGCCATGTTTCAGAACAGGCTGTACCCCAGTAGTTGCCGATTCAGCTAACAGGACACAAATGTGCACCTTTTTCCCAGCTGACCCCCGACTCCATTTGCATTTTTGATATTCCAAGCACAAGCAAAAACTAAACTCAAGTTGTTCTCTGGTGGTTCAGTCCCACTCAAAGCCTCATTTGTAGGAAGGTAAACATTTAAGTAAACTGTATATGAAACTCCCCAGCTGTGGGCATGTGCGTTATATACTCTAGAAGTAACAGTTTCAGGTGGGTTTTTTTTTTAATTCATACTTTTCAAAAGAAATTTTAAATCTACTGATGTGTACTGATCATTTGATGACGTACATCCTTCAGGACAAGCCTCAGGTCGCTGAGAAGAGGGAAATCCATTTCTGTCACAACTCCTCGTGATGAAAACTAGCACCTAACACAGACATCGGTCTGAGCACGCTCTTCACCGCTCCCGCAGCATTACCTTCTGCTGAAGGTTAAGAAAAATACCTAAATAATTATTTTTGGTGTATTCATACTTCTTGCTCAGTTATAAACAGTACAAGTTTATTGCCATGGGTATTTTGAAAAATTAGAAGATCGTGAAATACCATATTAAGTAAGGAATCGAGCTCTTAATGAGACAACTCATTATAGTGGAACTAAGACCATCTACTGCAGCACCACCGGGAAGATGTTGTCGGGGTCACGTCACTCACAGCGCTGCACTCCCTGTAATACAGTCTGCACATACGAAATACATTTGGTATTTTATTAAGTAAACAAAGCAATTATCAGTGCACATTTTAAGCAGCAAAAAGAAAAGAAGCACCTCAGACTTTCATACCGTAACAAAAGTTCTGTGGAAGCTGCATTTTATTTGAAAATCCACCCATTTTTGCTAACGTACATTTTAATATTTTAAACAAAAATAGAATCTGCAGAGACAATGCAGCAAGTATGCTTAACTCATGTACAGAATTGCTTTCACATCGTTGACTATCCTTCCGAAGGCCCCACTCCACCCAAAAGTTATGATGTATTTACACAAAGCACCGATCAACAGTGCTGCTTTAATTCTTCGTTAACTAAATACCCAACTAGACATACGTAAGGAAGCTACTTCCCCTTTTTCACTTTGAAAAGGTCCGGGATCATAAACATGGCACTGGCCAAATGAAAAGGCTTCCCCCCAACACACAACACCTCATTTTTTTTTAAAATTTTTTTTTTATTTTTTACAGAAAAGAAGGAAAGTCTTAAAGTGAAAGCAATTCCTCACATTCATTTTGGAAAGGCCTTATAATGTCAAATGTAAAAAGAATGACATGCCAAGCACAAAGCAATAAAGTTCCTTCCCAACGCACTAATGCTGAATTAGAAGTGTAGTGCTTCTTCTAGTCAGTTAACTGTTCCCTTGCAAAATCCTAGGCACAGAATTGACTATAAGGATTAATGCATTTTACGGCTCTTCCCTAATTCCCATATATACTGAGAATTCATTAGATTCAGACCTTTAAAATATTTAGTGCTCTGTATGTCAGCTGAAAAGCATTCTGAATCAGATTCATTCTTTGTGGATAAAAATCAGACATACTGTATACATCCATACTCATTTTCATAAGGAGGTTTTTTTTGATACAATATTAATGTTAAATTGATAATCATAAATAAATACAAACAATAATACATAAGGAATGTCTACTGCAAACTGAATATATAATTTTTAAAAAAAGTTAATTTCCATTACTGCTGTGCCTACATTTGTGAGGACTGAAGAAAAGGTAACTGCAGAATTAAGAGTTAGGATTTGACCCTCCCCTGCCCAAAGTCCTGTTTCGAGTTACGGTAAAGGACACATCTCCATTCCAGACAGCATTTCCAAACACCAATCGCAATTTCCAGAACAAAGGCTTCTCTTCGTACGTTACCGATTATGGATATCATTAGAAGCTGAAAGTATCGACGTGTTAGTCACCAGGACAAAAAAAAATTAGATCTTAGTCTTAATTCATGGCAATTCTTGGCTTTATATTGAGTATCGATGTTTTCTTGTGGAGTTGTCCCAGGTTCCTTCATTGGTCTTCATCATTTCACTGCATCATTTAGTGGAAGAGGAGAGTTTGAGAGACTGAAGTTCATTTTTTCCTGGAAGTGTGGGGGGGTTTACTGGTGAGTACAGCTCTTTGGAGACGGTCCTTTCTCTTCCATCTAACACAGTTACATAAACTGAATCTGGAAAGATTAAAAACCCTCGTGTTAAACATCCAACAGAAGTAGGACTTTCACTATAAACCTGTGTTTTCTTCAAAAATGTCCATTCTTCAAATGCCTAAGCTACCCCAAGATCTGAAGTTTTGAACAGAAATAAAGAATTTACCAAATCACAGCCAGAAAACCACCAAAAGCCACCAGGATGTTTTTCCAGCTACACCCGCCTTTAGAACAACTCTGTGCATTAAGCTGGTTTGCCCAACAATAAACCCCATCCATTTATCCATGCAACACTGTCACCAGCGGCTGCGTAACAGATCAACATCGTTACGAAGAGAACTCAACATCACTTTTGATGCTGAACCAGAGGAAACGCACAAAGAAAAGCAGGTGCTGTGGGCAATAGAGCCTACTCCGTCTTTACAACATGTGTTCTTGAATTTTTTCCATATTTTCACTCATTTTAGTATTGAGCCTCCACCCACCTCTGAGTGATAAGAAAGAACGGAACTCCAGTGCGGATCTGTACCAAAATTTAACCCTCGCACGTGTGAAGCCAAGTACCACCCTCTGCATGAAGCGCACTCTTTGGTCAGCAACCGCCACGGGCAAGAGCGGACTGCCAGCAGCACTCGGGGCTCTGCCGATAGCCACGAACCCAAAACATTTTCCCGATGAAATGGTAAAAACCAGGTAATACCAGTTCCTTCTCCCCAACTGCAGCGAAGTACCACGTGTGCTGCTCTCGCAGTTCAGGGAGGAACTGGGAAACTTTATCTCCAACGGACCGAAGCAAAATGACTCTATCGGGCCCTTAAACTGCCGCAGTTCAGTACACCGAGGTCCCAAGTCACTTCCACAGTGCTTCCAACTCAACATGACTTGTTTTATTTTCTTCAGAAACGGTTCTAGTCACCTTAATAAAACTCGAATTAGAAGTGTGATTTTGTTTTATAGCACGAAAACCAGCATCTCCCCAGAATAACGGACAATACCTAAGTTGTTCTACAAGAAATCCTGGAGAGAGAGCTCTGCAAAGGGATCCTTTCCTGAGGCTCTGTGAGGACTCTGACTGGAAGGGCTGGATGCTGCAGACAGCTAGTAGGAAGACGACAGAGAAAGGGAAAGAAAAAGAAAAAAAGGTCTCAGAATGACAGAATATGAAAGCTGAACGTGTAATGAAAGGACAAGGGGAGGTTAAGAGGCAAACTCGGCAGAAATCAACTATTAAAACAAGGTGTTTGGTCATACGGAGAACAGAAAGCCTCTTTAATGGTTGGTGTAATGCAGAAACAAGCTGGACGTGACTCTCCCAGAAGGAAATTTCAATTGGAATTTGCCAAATAAGCAGATAACCTCGCACTTTCACAGCAGTTTTCTTCAAAAGAAGATACAAAACATTAAGCCTGACGCTCCCGTGAAACAGGTTCGCACTCTCCCCGCTTTCCTGGCAGAACTATGTACTGGCAGGGAGAGGTGAGGCTGGGGGTCTGGCCAGAGCCCGGCACCCTTCCAGATGCCTTCTCCAGAAGAAACAGTTCTCAGCATCTTTCCCCTCTCAAAATAGGATGTGTATAAAAAGAAGCTGGAGAGCAGACAATGGATAATTGTCAATTTGGGGCCTAGAACGAGAACATGGGATATATTCTGGGGGCAGGAAAAAAAAAAATAAAAAAAATGAGAGTTTGTCAACTGCTGAGATTTTAGGCCATAACTGAAGACTGAGAGCAATAGTCTATACTATCTACACTAACAAAATCACATCCTGTAGCCACGTATTTAAAGCACCACACTACAAATTCAGCCATGTAAAGCACATAATTTACAAGTCGGAAATATTGGCATTCCAGCTGCTGCTGCTGGAAGGGACCAGTAACCTGCAGGCTGTAATTGCAGGAGTATCTGCTATCTGTCAATTTATGTTTTCATCCTTTTCCTTCTTTGTTAGTGCTTTCCCAGTTATAAATGGTGCTTTATTAAATTCTATTTGCCCTCCTCCCCCGTAGAACTTGTGTGCTTTTGCAGTTACAAATAAAACAGTCAACTTTCTCCATTTCGGATTCCATCACTTTAACAGTTTACTCAGACTTGAGTCACTAATCACCAGCGCATACTTGCACTTCATACCCATTGCAAAAAACATCACATGAAGACGTATTTCCTTTGGAAATACTGAATGCCGGCCAACCTCCGCCTGACAGGGAACATGCTTATGGGAACTGCTTGCAGGAGTGCCCAAAGTGTAAATTTTTCACGTTAACATCTATCTCGGAAACCACTTGGGGAGGAGGAGTTCCTTCAGGATCGGTACTCTCTGTCTGGGTTGGAATCTTCATCTCCCTCCCAAAACTCCACTACTCCCAATGGGACACTGAGATTCAGTCCCCATAAACAGATTATGGAAGAGTCACGAGACAGAATGGGAAGTGCTTGAGAAGCAGTTTCAGGATGTCAGAAGTTCCCCTTCTAAACTTGGTTCTTCCCTTTGGAAAGCCGTAGCTTACACCCCCCACCCCCCCTCTCCAGGATTTGAGCCAGACTAATGACAAAGTCCAACAGAGCCATCGCTTCGGCAAGCCGTGCCTGCTGTGACTTCACCTCAGGAGACATTCTTCTTCGTGGTCAACTGCCTCAAAGTCACATATTAAAAAGTCCCGTTAAATTGAGTTGGCAAATCTCCAACTGATACCAAGTCCAAAGTAATGCCCCAGTTTGAAAGCAGTGTGGAAGACTGGTAGGTTTAGAGCAGAGTAACATCAGCGTGTAACCAGAAACGGAGGTGAAATTTCAAGGACGCCCGTTGAAGTTAAATACCGGGGAAAAACTTGACAGTGCTACTTCCTGGATGCCCCAGCCAAATTCAGACAAGACACAGGACCTTACAGTAAATACTATCTTAATGTATTAATCTAATTATGAAAAATGACACCTGAAAAAAATAAACGTGGAAAGTACAGTTAAGACAGTTTCCTACACTGTATCTATCCAGAACACGGCTTATTAGTATATCTGAAAACCAGAACCTGCCTGAGCGGTTTCTAGGGAGAAGCATTTGAAGCAGCAGCACTGGCCATCGCTTTCTCTAGCGCTGACACCCCTGGAGCTGTGCGTCTAGTCTCCTCATTGCCCAGCGCTTGCGTGAGCTGAAATGCATCGTACTGTGCTGGATCAGCCCCAAAGCTTAATCTCACCTCCAGCAGCAGTTGTCACTTCTCACTGCTTCCAACCAAGGCAAAAACTCCCCCGAGACACAGTAACACTGAACCACACGTCCGTAGTGAGCGTTGTGCCAATTCCCATCACTAGCTAGATATTGGTTTCTCACTAAACAAGGCTGTCAAGCTGTTTTAGCACATATTTTAGGATTAATGTGCCAAAAGGAGCACCTGTAAAGTCTACTTTCTGGTATAAGTCTGTCCTGAACTCCATAGCCTGCTCTTCCACAGTCTCAAATAAAAAAAGAAAAAAAAAAGCCCCAACCTCCCCCACAAAACCAACTTACTCATTTGCACATTTACCTATTCTTCATCACCACCAGGCGACCGTTCCTACCACCGTTCTGTACAACTCGGTGACGTTAACAATGGCAGTGTTACGGTGCACACAGAAGCTGGCAGCAGGCAGAGCGATTTCTCTATTCTGTCTTAAATCTTCAAATTTTCCCTACCCAGTTGCTTCCCCTCCGAAGGCCATGTCCCTTTGGGGTTAATCAGCCCAGAATACAGACCAGGTACAGGCGTACCGGTGATTTGGCAGTACTGTACAGCTTTACATTAGCCAACGCAACCATGGTTTTGGTGGCGGTGGGCATCCACAGCTGCAGTGCATCACGCCTGTCGTCACTCCGGCTACTCTTTACCCTCGTTTGGGCCACTGATTCAGCCCGTCCCTTCCTCATACGCACACACACACACACTCTCTTCCTCGCCAGCTAAAATCTAATCACACGACTCCAACCATGCTCACTGCTCTGGGTAGCACGATATATAATATTTTGCGGCGAGAAAAGCCCACTAGTTTATCATGATGAAAATATTATTTTCTTTCTCAAGCGGGAAATACTGACCCTAATGCAAGATAAGTGATTTCAAAGAAAAAAGGTACACACCAGTTTCTTTTAAAACTATGAATAACTTTTGCACCTTTCAAAGCAGCAACTGTTCTAGTCTCATCCTCAATTGTTTCAAATTATTTTGCCAAACTACCCTTGCTTTTGATAGCAACAATTAGAAATAAAGTTGCAAGCATGTAAATAGAACACTTGAAAGAGTGGCAAAATAGGTATGTCTAGAGGTAGGAAAAGTATATTTGTTAAGACAAATCCTTAAGAGTAGCAAGTTAGGAACACCAGTTTAAATTATAAAGAAACTGGACAACATTGGGACACCTACTTTACCACTCTGTATACGAAGCAGGAGGAGTTCCCAGCACGCTACAACTTGGCAATATAATTTCTCAGCAACAACTTCCTATCTGTCATTATGTTTTAAAGTACCTTCAAGATTCTTTACTGCAGACAGCAACCAAGATCTATGAGCAGACTGGAGGTGAGTGATATAATTTGGTGCTTTAAATTGAAATACGAAAAACAATTTTGGTTTTGGCAGTGATGACACCACGGACAGAATTTGTATGAGAATAATGGCTTTGGGACAGATGCACGTGGGACGTCGGCAGTTTGAGCTGTGTGCCTTTCAGATAACCATTATTCATTAAGATTTGTTTACTTACACCAAGAACACACATTTCTTTATTTTCCTATTTCTAGCAGGACTAAACCTAAACAGACAAATATGCTCTCAGAAGAGCCTCAAGACAAAGCATACAGTCAATTTAGCATAATAACATTGTAATTCCCCTCGGTGGCTGCACGTTAGTAAATGCCACCTCCGCTGTGTGGGGGGAAGCAGCTCTCACACGCAGCCTTTGTTTCGTTTCAGTCGCTTTACTGATGTCAGACTGCTGAAAGCTCAAACACCTGCAAGCGCCGCAGACTGCGCGTCTCGGGGAAAACCCTTCCTGATCGCACAGCAAATGCTGATTCAGAGGGTGTGTTTTCTATCAAATTAATTCTCACAGGAGCCAAACCCCTTGTCAGATAAGCACAATAAATACAGCCCTATGCACTTCACTTGTGACTAATTCCTCTCTCTCCTGTTATGACAGCCAGCTGGGATTCAACCCAGACCCAGCCCTGCAATGTCAAACCAAGCAGAAAGGCTCACCGGCCTATTCAGACCCACCTACCTGTTTATAACCCAGTTGGTAGGCAGATTTTAATTTCTTTTTTTGCTATTTTGGGAATCGCAGGGAAAAAAAAAAAAATCTCTTAGCCTTGAGGATCCTTTAACTTGTTCTCTATTTAAGAAGTCTTGTAAACACATTTTTTCCCCTTGAAATAGTATAAAACCCACGTGAAATATACCAAATCGCTTATCTGAAGCGACAGTGAATACGCAAAGCAGTTTTCAGGAGTCCAAGAGAAAGTCAACCAAAAAGTGCATTTCTAGCTGAAAATATCTAACAGCGTCCCTTTCAAATAAAGCCTTTAAAAAATAAACAATTTTAAAAAAATCTATTTTAGTGAAGAAAACGGACGCACTGCGCACTGGCAGCACACAGTGTGGCCTCCCTGGGTGCAGGATCAGGTTCAGGCACTGGAGAAAAGTTTAAGGCTCTCTTCCTCTCCAACCCACTGCTGAATTCTTTTCCCTCCACACTCTAGTCCCAAAATCACACTTACACCAACATATACTGAAGTTATACATGCATATTTTTAAGTAGTTGCCTATAAAGGCAGAGCTCTTTATAACGAGATCAAAATACAGTCCCAGTATATTACATTTTTCTAACAGAATCATAATGCACAGTGTGAACTTTGACAAAGAAACATTTGACGGGTAAGTGACACCACACTCTTAATACCGGAGTTCCAATCCGACAGCCAAACTTGGCTCTGCCTCTAACTACTGTTCACAAACACAACGAAGTCTTAATGATCCTAATATTTTGTGAAAATAGCATGAAGACGTTCAAGGTCATCCATCCCCCTTCCTCCCTCGCTTTTCTTAAATGTTTCTCCTGCTGTAAAAATCTGTCTTCACATGGCTATCGGGTTCAAAAAGTGAGTTCAGATAAAACTTCCCAGTGACAGAAGTTTGCAAAAAAACCCCGATGAAAGGTATGTATTTAACTCCAGTTATTCTCAATGTTCACCAAGAGTAGCGCTTCAGCAGACTTGTACTGCAGCACGTTAGGTAATGAATGTGAACACAACAGATCAGGAGAAGCAGAAAAGCAGCAACATAAGGAACGCTCCATTTCACGTAACGCCTTACTGAACCGGGAAAGGCAGACACATGGGTGTAGCTGTTAATATCTTCACTATGCTGTAACTACTGTTTTCTGCAAAGACAAAGAGGAGTACAGAGACCTTTAGAGAAGGCAACGGTTAAGACTAGATGAAGATGCCGTGTGCCTCCCACTGAGAGCGGTCACCGCTACCAACCAGGTGTGGGGTTGAAGCCTCACCAGGTTTGATGCTGCGTTCTTTTCAGCCCCATCTGTAACAGTCACAGACTGAAAAGGCTCCATATACCCGGTCTGTCCCTGCAAAACGCTGTCATGTAAGCACGCAGCTTACACTCAAAAACTTTACAGCTACTGCCACACTTGGTTACCTTATAATCTGATACTTTGAAGTGTAACAGGTCAAAGAGCGGTGCCACATATGCTCTGGAAAAGGCTGTAACAGCACAATGTCATAAAGCCACACTTTGGGGTAAAGCAGCAGAGAACACCAGCTTTGGGGAAGAAGCCCGTCTCCAGCAAACGGCACAGAATTAACGAGTCTTATCCCTTCACTAAAGCGTTGTGGATAATCTCAGTCACGTTCCCAGAAAAACAATGCCTTAAAACGCTATCCTCTTTCCCGCTGTAAAACAAACTCGATGCTGCCAGCCTGGATGTAAGGAGCTAGGAAGCAATCCTTACATGAACTACTGGGCTTATGCAATACATTTGTCCAACTCAAGGTAATATTTTAATTTGTAATTTGTTCCTAGCAGCAATTATTTTGAATATACCCACCTGTGCTCCCGGTACAGGGCCAAACGGGTTTGGTGGTCTCATGACTGGCTGACTGTATATTAAAGTTGGCTGTGTCATTACTGGTATGCCTCCCATCTGTGATGGCTAAAAAAAAATAAAATAAAATCGAGACAACATCAAATCACACACAGCATTAATACATTGTGAGTATTTAAGGAAAGGAAAATGGTAAATGGGTGGAAAGTCTTGGTCCTATTTGGCTACAAAGATGATTAGGGGATTGGAACATCTCTCTTATGAGGAAAGGCTGAGGGACTCGGGGCTTTTCAGTTTGGAGAAGAGAAGACTGAGGGGGGATCTTATCAATGCTGATAAATCCTTAAAGGGAGGGTGCCAGGGGGATGGGAACAGTCTTTTTCAGTGGTGCCCAGGGATAGGACAAGAGGTAACAGGCACAAACTTGAACGTAGGAAGTTCCATCTCAACATGAGGAGGAACTTCTCTCCTGTGAGGGTGGCAGAGCACTGGCACAGGCTGCCCAGAGAGGTGGTGGAGTCTCCCACTCTGGAGACGTTCCAAACCCGCCTGGACGCCGTCCTGTGCAACTGCTGTAGGTGACCCTGCTCTGGCAGGGGGGTTGGACTGGATGATCTCCAGAGGTCCCTTCCAACAATGACCATTCTGTGATATATGCAATCATATGAGATCTTATTCTGCAAATAAAGGTTACTAGAAAGGAACATTTTCACGAAATACTCTCAACCACAACTGAGCCCGTTTTAATCTCGTGCTGTAAAGATCTGAAACACTAAAATACTTGTTTAAGCACAAGTAGTTGTGCTGGTCCTCTTGCTCCCAAAACTGAGGTCTGACAGCACTCCCCTGTCTGCTTCCGAAAGCAGACGGACAGTGTTAGATACCAACACGGAGCTGACACCATTCAAGAAAAAATGAAAACTGAGAACTATAAGTATAAATAATGCTAAGTCATTATGCAATCAAAGTCTACAGTGTTACTGACACTCTGGCTGAGCCAAATAAAGAGTTTAGAATATATTAATGGTCTTAAAAGTCAAGTTTTATTTATTTTAGGTAGACGCCCATCTCTGGCGCTGCTGTTGGCACTCCCCTCAGGCTCGGGTTGATACCCAGCCGCAGTCCTGCTGA
>NW_009647680.1:7367586-7383500 GCF_000708025.1 Charadrius vociferus
CCTCCTCCTACCATGGCAAGCAGCTGTTTGGGCAATGGCATGGTGAACCCATTCAAGAAACTGACCCTGATGAAAACACCCTACGAAAAAGTTAAAAATAACTGCTGGCACAATGAAGACAAAGCAACCAGCAGCCAGGGAACGCCAAGGTACTAACGAGACTGCCTGTCCCAGTGTGCCCTCGCCAAGGGAAAAGCCCGCTACGAGACTGCCGGTTAGGAACAGCCCTGCTCACAACCACGGTACCTACTGCTGCTCTTAGGAAAGTTAAACACAAGGGTTGTAAAACGGGTCAACATTTCAGAGATTCCCAGCAGTAAATGTCCCGAGTAAAGTCTGAATGAGGCAGGACAGCTTTCAGGATGTGTTACAAAGCCTGCTGGTCCTTCCGCAGTGACCCACCTCACCCATCTGCTCAGACGTTGCACGCTCTTGAACAAGCAACAGCAACGCAGGATAACAGAGCTATAGCTCCAACTAATTGCAGTTTCCATTTCACGTTGGCATTTGAACCCCACGATGAAAGCTGCTTTACAAAACACGCAAGACTACTTCCTATACACTAAATACATTACCCTCCCCAGCTGCTGAATCAAAATAACTAAGAAAAGGCTTCCAGTACTGTTAGTGCAAAGTTATGTAGATCAGGTTTGAATCAACACTAACAGTAGTTTAACCACAATGACTTTGCACAGAATATACTACAGGAGTTCATGGATGGGTAATGGGGAAGATGATTCTTTCCCCAAAAGACCCTCAAGAACACAGTTGGCCACTTTTGCAGTTCACTTACTGAGCATATGTGAATTATAAGCCATTAATCTAATTTGATTGCATGATGAAACATTTAGCTTATTTTTATTATACTCATCTGAGCCATTAAACAGGATAATTGTTCTAGGGAAGTTCTCCTTTTATTCACCCAGCAAAGCTGTGCTACATAAAAGCCGTACTAATAAAGAATAGTTAAGGTGTATCATTTCAGAAATATTTGAAAATTTGAGACGGGAACAAACATTTGAACAACTTTTCAGAACAACATGCAACAAGGTCAGGTTCATGTCAAAAGCCTTCTGGTACTGGTGAGTACCGGAATCTCTACAAACCTCTACAAAGAGATTCAATTCTCAACCGATACCACAACACATGGCAGTGTCACAAACTCGCACATTTGTAGCGTCGATCATTACAGATACCTTTTGCTGTGGTTGGGAGCGAGTAGGAAGGTTTCACTTCATCGATAAAACATTCCTGTTGTGAATGTAGCTATCTACACTCACACGATACGCTTATTCCTACGATACACTTCTTTCTACACCAATAAAGCCCACCACGAACAGACACTGTCTTAATTTTAAAAAGTTTATGAAAAACTCCGTGAGGTAAGAAAGAGCAGACTTAATTTCAGACAAAACCCACTGAAATAGTTCAGAAAACCACAACTTAGTGATTTGGTGAAGAATAAACCCGACAGGAGCTGAAATTCAGTCTTCAGTAAAATAATTCAGAAAAACAACTGCTACCAAACTATACGCAATCAAAGGACACGCAGCATCTGACTTTTGAGTTACAGGAACTCCACTTACCATCCCGTAGCCCATCATTCCCGTCGGAGTCGTGGCAGGATATGCCATTACAGGTGGTGCCTAGTGTGAAAAACAGTGGTGAACTGAGAGGAGATGCGAAAAGCTGCACACTGGTAAGACATTGCTCGCTAAGGGTCAACTGCAGCACTTAGCTTATTATGAATACAGCAAAGAATAAATAGTATATGCAGCCTCAGAGTTAAAAACGTATCCCAATCGTTTCAGATGGAATACAACAGCTAAGCTAAAGCCTCTCGGCAAATCTACAATTATGTATTTGCTTTTAACCTGTTAGGATTCTGGCTGACTAAACGAAACTGCAAGCTACCATTCCCTCAGCATCCTCTTTAAAGACCACAGTATGAGACACAGAAGTTTGAGAGAAAATACTCAGGAGGCAGAAGCATTTTTTTTAATTGCATGAAGTATATACTTCTATTTCAAAATCAGAAGTAATGGTACACAAGGAGTCTTAAGAGAGAATTTTAAAGACTGGAAGACTACATTACCACTGGTTCTGCTGACATTACAGGAATTCTCTTCTCTTTGGCCAGAACGTACACACTATGGGGGCTCTCCTACCATGCATCAATATAAATTCAGCTCTAACATGAATATCCAACTTGCATTCCCTCTCGCTCACCCACTTACTACAGCGAATTTGAACAGGTTAGAAGTCCTCTTAGTACTTTGCAGATATGTTTATATTACCCTTAACCTAAGTTAACTTTTCTGAAGTTACAGTAAGATTGCTGTCAATAGACAAAACCTGGGGTGAAGCTATGTTTTGTAAACAACTTGGCAACATATACTTAAAAAAACCCAGCTGATAACTTAGAAAGATATATTAAAGACAGTTCTTCAGATCCTAACTGTATTCTTTGTTCTACAGTTTCATCGTCCATTTTCTAAACTGGTATTAACTCTTACAAGGATAAACAGTGGGATTTTTTTTTTCAGATTGTAAATTGGTGCTTATAAATATTCAGATAACTTGCTGTCTATCCACTCCACCTCCTGTTAGTCTGTCCTTTAAGAAAAAAAACAGTCTCCTTTCATGCTACTGCTGCGGGAATTACTATTCATGACAGGACAAAGACCACACGCATTTCCTGATACACAGAGATTACTGATACAGAAAAAGAGGGAAGTAACAAAATATTAATTATACTGGATTAATTAAAGCAGAGAAATTGTAACATCAGGAACAGGATATCAGCAAAGCTGCTTCTGAATTCAGTTCTAAGGTATCAGCTGCCTTTTCATAGATAGTAGCCAGCGTCACTGGCATTTCAGTTGCCATCAGAACAGATTTCCGTAATGAAGAATTACGTAGACTGTGTACTATCCATATATTTCACGCAGCTGGCAAAGCTATCCTGAAAATTACTTGTTTGTTTTCTTTGCTTGTGTATCCACACCTACACACACAAACACATGCTGACTAAATTTATTTTTGAGTGCTTAAGTATGGACCTACCATCCTTTAGTTACAGAGTTACCCTGCAATAAAAACAGAATACAGGGAAAGACCAATATCACTGTTGACATAGAGAAAAAAAAAATCCCTTGAAATGAAAGGCTGCATTCCTCAGACAGCAAGCACAGGTTATTGCTTGCCCTTTGTAAACTGTCAGCATGGATTTTGGTTTTTTTTATGAGCATTAATGACATATTGGTCTCTCTCCACTTAAAAAAAATAAAATTAAAAAAACTAAAAATAATAAAAAAATAATCAAGATCTACCATAAATGTGGATAAAGTGCCAAGTGTAACAGAAGCCCGTGAGTTTTCATGCAGTTATTCAAACACAAACATTTTTATCTTCATTCAAAATTCACCAAGTGCATTAAAGGCAGCACAGACACACACCCCAGCTCTCCGGCAGCAAATGGTACAGTTTAAAGCAAGGAAAAATAATCTTGGTATTTCCCATGCCATCATTCGAGTCAAGAGCCTGCAGACCACCTAGGAGGTTCGTGTATGCTAGGAAAAGCTCAATTTTTGGCACACCAAAGATTTTAAAATGAGAAATGTGTAAATAGCAAGAAGGTTATGAGATTCTGCAACAGCAGTGGTTAATATCAGCATGCCAGTCGATTGCAAAAAGGCCGTGGGTTGTTTCACTTACGTATTGTGGAAAATGCATGCCATTCTGTATTTCCCAGGGAGAACAATTACATAATGCAATAACACTGGATTAGAAGCAAATACTTACACAACGGAATATACACAGATAGCATTTTAGTTCACAAATACATTAAATGTTTACCCCAACACATTCTTGTAATTCAAGTCATTTACCGAGACAACATACACCTGTGATACTGTCATCCTTATTAGGTTTGCAATTGTTTTGCGTAGTCCATTTATTTGGTATATGCCTTTTTTCCAAAGACGAGAAAGCCTTATATTCAAAAGCATATTTATTTAGCAAGCAGCAGCAACTCCACAATAAATAGACCAGCAGAGAAAAATAATGTTTTTCCCCCCCTCAGATGATTTCCGTTTCAAGGTTTTTATGTTAATAGAACAGTTTCACAGGAAGAGCAGTGTCTCAACACTATCTCTAAATAATAAAAACTCTTAAATGTAATGACTTATCACAAGAAGATGTATATATGAGACATGAGTTATTAAACAGATTCAAGCACACAAGTAAACTCAAACCACCAGTCAATAAAGCATGTGAGTCGTTACAGTTTCTTCAATATCTACACACCCTCCGATAAGGTCCACAAACATTTCTCCCTACGAAAGTGTAGTGAGTTGACACCCAGTCGGGAAGGTGGTGGATCCAGGGAGGCAGGCTCTCCCTTTCCAAACCCACAGCACTGCATTATTATTACACTGTGGATTCAGCCTCCCC
Source organism: Charadrius vociferus (assembly GCF_000708025.1). NCBI lineage: Eukaryota > Metazoa > Chordata > Aves > Charadriiformes > Charadriidae > Charadrius > Charadrius vociferus. Next base: position 7,372,042 of record NW_009647680.1, read on the forward strand.
CAGTCAGTTACAGGGTCAGATGCAATAAATCCTCGGGAGCAGTTTGTTACTTGTTCTGTCCATGTACAGTTCTCCAGGTCATCGGTGACAGGGCGAGTAGGATTCACATGCAGAAACGTTCTGTTGGCATTGTGAAAACTACTCAGAGAGACTCTTAACCTCTTTGGGTTGTTTTTTTTTGGCTTGTAATTAAGACCCCTCACTCTGCACGCTACCCAAAAATCCTTGCCAATACTACCTGCTACAACAGACACTAGGAAGTTGATCACCAAAATTAACATGCATTAAAAACAACTGCACACATCGGGGCAGGAAAGCAGTAGTTAGGTACACTAAGAAAGCTACAGCCTGCATCACTGCGCAGACACCTCTACAGGGAATCAAGAGGCTAAATCTCTTGACCCATTGTAGGTTGAGTTGTAATGTTACACATACTGGATGTATCAGTGCACCTGAAGAACATACATTTCACACTTCTACTTTTCTAGACTGCAAAGTGCTTCCCCTGCCCCTGGAATTCACAGTTTTACATCAGTTGAGTGAAATGTGAAGGCTGCGATCTCGCCATGAGAGAGGCTGGTCAAACACTGCTGAAATTCATGCTAAACCTGCACAGGTCACATCACAAACTGTTTACTAGAACCGCTCAGCTAAGAAAAAAAACACAAACAACAACCCAACAACCAAGCAGTACACATCTCAAACTGACCACTTCTTCAATTTTCTACTACCCTTTTACTACAGCTATAGATCACTTTCAAATTTCTCCGTTGTACATCAGCCTGCATATCTAAGTCGCAGGGAACTCACTATTTTAAAAATGAGCGTTTGCTTACCAACGTTGGAGCATTCCACGCAGTTGTAGGTGCAATCTTGGGTTGCCAGTTGGAACCACCTGTTAGTTTCTTTTCACCTGGTTGAGTCCAGTTTACATCACTTCAAATAAATTTTTTTAAGAATCGTTAGAAAACTTATTTTCTTACAAAACTCCCTCAGGTAAACAACGGTTCCTCTTGGAAACGTGGATTCTTTTGTTAGTGAAGAAGCTCATTTAGCAAAGATGATAAAAGGTCTCATGACAGCTTGTTTTGGCTAGGAAAAGTAATGTAAGATGTTCAACATGAGCCACCCCAGCTTTATTTAATCTCAGCCAAGCTCCCCAGTCTAGGTAAGTTAGCCTAGCTGACTTTCCTTGGGTCAAGACAGTTTCAGGAGCACGTGCATACACAGTTGGCACAGATGCTCCCAATAAGCCTGAAATTTGCTAATCACATTCTCAACTGTGCTGCTAGAGCAGATGTTCACTAATCTAGAATACGCCCTGCTTCAAAATTCACTCCTCTAAAGGTCAACCACAAGTCAGAGGTGGTAGTTTCACAATCTTTAGTACAGCTCCACACACCCTGAGATGACATGAAGTATTTACAAGGTGTACCAAGATTACCCATAAAGAAACATTTTCATGAACTTATGTCCTAAATATATACAAAGCCTGAAAGGAATCGGAGACAGGAGGACACCTTGCCTGATCTCACCTTCCAACAGCTTTTAACAATTCACTACACTTTGTATGAAAAAAACAAAGTACAATCCCAAACACGCTCTGAAGGTTAACATTATGTTGTCATGCACAGGTTTGAACCCGTCCTTTCATAAAATTTTACTACTAAAGAAATCAAAATGCTCAACCTTTGTTTAAGCATACTTACTTTTTAGTAGTTCCATTTCCAATGCCCAAATCTGTCATGAAGTAGAAAAAGATACTATTGAATTCCTAATCATTTAAAGGAATTAAATAAATGCTTATATGTTAGCGGTTCAATACTTACTGCCTACAAGATTGGCTAAAGATGAATCCAGATCATCTGACACTAATTTGTTAGGTGGTACTTTGGCAACTGGAAGACTCTGGTTTTGAGAGGCCACTGTTGGTTTTAGGAGACCACCTAGTTCATCAAAGCCTTGGAATGATAAACATAAAAGAAGCGATTTGAATCACAGGCCTCCCATGAATGTCGTGACATTCAATTACACAGACAGCAAGTTCAACACAATGGCTAAAATACAAGATTTAACCTAGTAGTGCTACACTATACAAGTAGGATAAAGCTTATTAAGCCTCTTCATAGAGGAGGTATTTACTACAGAAAGGAGATTTCACTTTACTAGTTTAACCTACACGACATCAATTTTACATGGAATGGATTCGCAATGACTTCAAAGCGATCAAAATATAAAACAAAATAAAGAATAGATACCTAAAGTATTTCAATCTTATATAAATGCATACGTATTTGCTTTTAGCGGGTCACTGGTTTGCCCAAAAAGAATCCAACATCAAGAGTCCAATGTAAAAAGACCAGAAGGTATTTACTTTCCAGATGCTCAAAAGAACAGAAAGAGTACTAACTGTGACTACCATCCAAATTAACTGTGTAGGTTTTGACAATTTATCATTTTCTGAAAGAACCTTAACATCAAAAGAGTAACATGTAGGCAAAGGGCCAAAAACGTGTTGCACAGATAAATAAAACTAAGATGCAACTTTACTTCTTCTGACCATACTCTACAAATACAGACTTAATTTCACTTCACAGCAAGTAAAAACAAAGGCCGTTCACTGTGTGAAGGTTTAATGCAGAAAATATTTAAGTGAAGGAAATCAATGTGAACATTTCAGCAGGGTGCACGTAGAAATAGCGCGTAAGGAAAATTTATTTGATTATCAAAGAAAAACTGGATGAAGAATGCTGCTCCTGGCCTTTTAAAGTCAGCTTTCTTTTCTTCAGCTGGAACACTGTCACAGCAGTACAAGTAAATACAGATTAACAGATTTATACCTCAAGAATAACAAAAAGTTGAAGGACATACGTCATTTATTTTTAGTAAGTGTCTTACCACCAGAATCTAGGACAACATTAGAAGATTTGTTTCCAAACACAGACTCAAAGTCAACATTAAGGCCAGCTGATGGCTGTGGTTGAGCAACAGGAGATGGAGTGAACCCTGTAGGGGAAAAAAAGAAAGAAGTTGAATGTTTTTATACAGCATTTTCCATGAATCCACCTTCTTTACGCAAGACAAGCCAAATAAATACATAGATGACTTAAGTACCAGAGAAAGACTAGGAATACCTCGAAAGTCCAGGTTACACCCTAACACCGAGAAGCATGGAAGAGGAAGAGCTAGAAGCGGTTTATTTGAAGCTTATTTGGAGTTACTCCTCTAAAGAAAGGTTTTGTCTTAAAAACTGAGCAGACAGACCAGAAAAGACACTCCTCGTCCCCCCAGTTGCTAAACCTCTGGACTAACTATTACATCATCCTTATCCTTTTACCAAGTATTTATAATAAATTTATTGAGGAAGTAATCACCATGCTTCTCCAGGAAAAGAAGCTGGCTGGGTACAGATTACCTGCCTGGAGATTATTCCCTCCGTGTTTTATATTAGTTGAGCAGCTCTCATATACAACTGGAGCAAGATCCATATTGTCCCAAGGTGACTAATAGTGCCTCTGATTAGACGCTCTTACTACTAATAGTTTTTATAATGTTTACTTTGTTATTTTTGGACACACGTTTTGCAGAAGACCATGTTTTGCAGTTAAGCTTCCAGTAATTATGGCAAGATATGAGGAACTAAAGCCAAGTTTTAACTCCCACTCCTGTCTGACCTCACTCCATTTGTCTCCCCCGTGTATCTGTAAAGCAGATGTAATCTGCTTTTAAGTGTTCTCCAAATACAGTTTTTTCAATATTTCAAATATTTATTGCAGTATAAAGCATTGCTTATGATGTTAGATAATATTAATTGACTGTTCAGTAATGTGGAAGTGAATATTGATTTGTTTCTACAATAATATTTTTTAATGTCACATATAATCACGCACACAAGTCTACGCATACATGTGTGCATGTACAACATCTTGATATTTAGGCAATTACAGAAGTAATTATTCCTTTATATGAAAAGCACCCAAAAAATGCAATGCCATCTTGCGAACTAGCTCCTCTGGTTTCTGACAGAAATTGTGATGCTAGGGAGAAATTAAAGAAAAGGATCACAAATACTTGAACAGTAAAACGTCACAGAGAGCGGAAATAACTGACCAAGAATACTTCTTGGATTTCATTCAGCCTGCTGTGACAGCACCGCATTTCAACCTCACCGTTTTCCTAAAATAAATCCCATTTCACCTAGAAAATCAGTAACTATAGGATGCTATCCTTGAACATAAACTTCACAGAAAAACCAAATTTGGATTACCTGTTCCTTCCTATTTGTCCTAAAGGAACTTACAACTCATACATCCATCTCTAAGAAATTAAACAATGTACTTTTCATTAAAAAATCAAACCATATACAGCAAAACATGGGAAGCAGTAATGTGTGGAAAGATAGGGAGTAAATAAACAATGAAACAAAATGAGTATCTTTATGACAAATATACCATCAAGTTGTAACATGCCATTTCAGAGCCTCTGAACTGCAGATAGGAATTCCTTTGATGGGATGTCGTGCAACTCTTAAAACCGTGCCTGTACCAATAGAAAACCTGACTTACAATAGCTCATGTTTTTCTTTAGAAAATGTCCTTAACTAAAACAAGGCGAGTTTCCTGCTCTCACATTTTAGGAAGTTTCAAGCTTTATGAAGCTAATGAGATGAGATCAGCCAGAATGCAAAACAATACCCAGGACTCCTTTGGGTCAGCCTCTGAAAAAGATCAAATCCTACTCCTGGTATCAAGCAGCAGCCCAGGGCGCTTTGTCTCACGTGGATGTTTTGAAAAGTGCAAAGGTCAGTGTTTTTAATGGAGTTCCTTCCAGAGAATAAACCAACAAGACTTGACAGAAACTAATCATCCTGCTTTTGGATGTGGAACAAAAGGAACAGCCTCATACGTAGCATTTAACCTTTTGTTAAATGACTTTAGCTCATTTCTATTCAAAGACACTAAGCCAAAATGTGACTTTATGGTGCTTTTAAGAACTAACTCTTCCACAAACCGTTTATTGAAGGTATTCCTAAATCTTGCATAGCAATGATGTTAACAGTCCCTGTTCTATCTGGTTTAGGCAGATTATTATCCGTCACAGTCCACAGCCCACCTAGTAATTGTCGGGACAGGATTCCAGAACCAGTGCCGGTGCTGGGTTACTGTACAGATGTTACACAGCTGCACAAATGATTAGCCAGCAATTTAATGCAGGGGATACCTCTCTCTCGTGTTCTGTTGCAAAGCTGTGTACTAGGTTAGCACACTGTTTAAGAGTAATATGTCAACAAAAAAACCATAAGCAGCAAGAACATCCCAATCCCTTTACCTTACAAGCAATGAGGTAGAGTAAGATAAGATACTTATAACATGCATGTCTTTTGCGTGGTACATAGCAACATGTAAACTACAAGAGATCCTGAAATGGAGAGATACTCATTTCATATTTGGACTTCGTTTAGCACAAACTGAAAAAAAAAAATATATATCATTTGTGACAACACACCTCGCACAAGCGCATGAATAAAAATTGGAGCCGCTATGAAAATGCACTTCTGTAGCCAATAACATACCTACTAGTTCTAAGCACACAACACACTCAAATTTTGGTGTTTGTGGTAAGGCTGTACCCCATTACCTACCTCCAAATAGACCAGCTACAGAAGAAGGCTCATTGCGGAAATGAGAAGCATTAGGGTAAGCTTGAGGACCACAAAAAGAATCTGATAAGGCATATCACACAAGAGAAAGCCAGGGAAGGAGAAGAGGGAGAGTTACAGAAAGAGAACCAAGATATACTGTTTATCTGCTATTAAAAAAATTAATTTCAGGTCAGTCTATAAATCCACATATACTCTAATAACACAGAACCAATGGAATGAAATCAATACACATCAGACATACAGCAAGAAACACGTTTACATTATCTCTAACACAAAAGGGGAAAGCACGGTTTCAAACTTACAGTTACATTAGGAAAAATACTTTTTTTTTCTTCAAGCAAATGCCATGTTTTACACTCGTAGAAGAAACGAGCGTAAAAGTTTCAAGGCATTTTTTCTTATACCTGAAGTATAAGGATACAGCCCAATAGTGGATTCATATTTGATTGCCACAAAGGGATTTAGTTCAGTAAATGGATTGTAATGATCTAAAGAACCAGAAAGAGTTATTTTAAATCCAAAAGAGTTATTTTAAATCCACATTCACATTATCGTAGCACCTTTTCTGTACTACAGCTAGAACCGCATTTACACTTCACGTATCAATCTATTGGGAGGTCAAACTTTAGTTCTAGGTATATCTTTAGAGAGGGAGACATTGGAAAGGAACGCAAAGTATCAATGCCACCATCTCCTGCGACTTCAGGGCTGCCGTGTGACAAATACTAGCGAGTGCCACAAAAACCCACCAGGCTCCTTGCTCACAGCCCTGCACTGCAACAACTTTTTGTATGACTGCAGAACAAATTATACAGAGGAATGTGATCTGATTGAGTGATAACCTTATTAAAAAAAAAGTTGTATTTCAAATTATCATTCTACATTCAAATGCAGCCATATAAATTTTATTGGAGGTGTGGGAAAGACTGATTAGAAGCATAGGCCAGATTATTCTGCAGTAGTACCAGCTTAAAGTATTTATATACTACTGCCTCAGCCAACGAATCCTCCACGGGAGATGTGGAGAGACGTTCACAGCAAGAGGTCTTGCACTTGAAGATCTTGCTTTTTTTTTTTCTCTCCACTAACCAAAGACAGGGTAGTAAACCAGTTAGCTAAGGTGACAAAGTGCAGGTGGTTTGAATATCTCTAAAGAGGTCCCTTTGTTTTATCTCTGTTAACAAGTATCAGAGATATCAAATATCTCTGTTATAAGAGTCTGGATTCATTTCTGATCAATTCTCATGGGGTTCAACCTGCAAAAAGAGAGGCCTGTTGTCTTTAAACCTAGCTTTGCTTAAGAACAGAACTGATATATAACTAATTGATTTTTAGTCTATGAAAGCTAACTGAATTCCTCATATTGAAAAATAATCAAGTTACTATGTAGCTGTACCAACAGAAACGTTAGAAGGATTTCTAATACAACAGTCATGCTGAATCATCTCCAAAGTAAGATTTCAACAGTTTTAAAAAGGTGAGTCATTAGTTTATTGTCTAGTAGGTAAACAGTCTGAGCAGACCACACACCAGAAAGTGCTTTACCAGTTTTGTTAATGCCAACACAACTTGTGGAAAAACACTACCAAAAAAAAAAACCAACCAAAAGCAGATTAAGCTCCTGTATTTAAGAAGAACATTTCAACCTGAGGAACAAAGAAGTAGCATTTTCTTTTCATTCTCGGGCATACATAGTATTTGATCTTAAAATTCCTAAGCATAAGACACTGTGTAAAACTGCACTCAAACAACTGCTTTAACTATAATTAAGTTCCTTTAAATCATGTAGAACCCCATTTAGGTAGCCAAGCAAGGTTTGTGACACCATTTTCATGGCACAATTAGTAAGTCAAGTTCTAACATAGCACAAAATCAGTCCCAAATGACAGCTTTTAGTTTCTGAAAGGCCCCACAAATATACTTTAGAAACTGAAATAATGTTAAAATTTTTAGGAAATTAGTTTAAAATGGTACTTTACCAACAAACATTTCATGTGTGGGTGTCCTACTGGTGAAAGTAGATACATCAGAAGACACAGACAGATGAGCAGCATCGTTAGTTTTTGTAAGGAAAGGATTTAGGTTTGGAATGGCATCATCAACACTATCAACAGTAGCAGAAAAAGGATCTGTTCAATTCCAGAGAGCAAGAGAAAGAAGAAAAGGGAGATGGATTTAGTTACATGCTGCTTCCTAGGTATAGAAGAGCAAGAGTTAAGAGTAGTCCAGGAAGTATAATTTTCTCCTGACATCTCTAAACTTGGGGTGACCTAGCTAACTGCTTCATTTTCAAATTGTCCAGAATTATCCATTTTCTGCTCCAGAAAAATACTACAGATATCAGCTACACTTTTACTATTTTTTTTTTCTTTAAAATTAATACCATCTTGGTAAAGCATACTCCTTCCACAGTGTGTTTTATCCTGAAGGGTTAGTGTGTTATTCCACTTTAAACACAATCACTTTTTGCTTCACTCAGTCGTGTCCTGACACTTGCAACAAACTCTCTGGAGTAGGGACTGCCTCTTAGCAGAACAGAACCCCAGGTGCCAAGCACGGATTCGATGCAGTGCCATCTGGAGGATAGACTTAAAAGCCTAAACAAGCAAAAACAATGGAGCTGTACTGTTCCTTCTTCTTCAAACTGTGTTTATTTTTTTTGGTTTTGGTTTTTTTGGGTTTTTTTTGTTGTTACCGGGCATCATGAAATTTTCAAGAGCCATGAATGCACCAAGGTAGCATACAGGACAAAAGCACTTTCATCCCTACCTGGGGCACCAGGAGCAGTAAGCTTGCTGTGGATATGCCATTAGCTACAAGCAAGCAGAAGCCTGCTCTGCTTCGAGGGACAACAGCCAGCGAGCAGGGACAAGGAAAATGTTCCTTATTAGAAAACCCTGTCAGCCCATACTGGTGAGTGAAGGGAACATGGATCTATGTAAGTCACCTCCCAAGGCGTTCAGGGGAGTCTCGAGGTTTCCTGAAGACGGATAGAACAGCCAAGCTAAAACACTCCTGCACTCCAGGATCCAACAGATAAACAGGATAGGAAAGACAGCTACAGTACTTGTTGACAGGAGGAGCTGTGGTTTAGCTGTCTGGCTTCAAAGCACGCAAATCCTTGATGGAAAACTCAAGAACTCACTAGTGAGATCAGCAAGAGTTGCATGGAGCCCTATTTGATTTATCACGGTGCCTACAACTGCAACTTACTCTTCCAGGCAAACCCACTACAGAGAAATGTCTGAATAACAATCACTGGAGAGGTTTCTTGAGTACTTCAGTTTCTGGCCTTTTTTTTTTTTTTATAACTTGGTTAGATTCCAGATTCTCTACAGTTCTTGTAAATACTACCACGATGTGTGCAACAGCTTCAAGCTCTAAGAGTTATTTTCTCTCCCTGAATCCGACCTCCTGATTCTTAGCTATAAATCCCACACAGCTTGATAACATGCAGATTTCAATCATACAGAAGTCCTAAAGAAAATGAAATTTTAAAACTATAACTGCATTATTCCTTGCAGGCTTAATACACCCTTTGATTTTCTGCAAGCTCAAGGTATCCTATTCAGCAAGACCTGACTTCTCCCCCAAATTGCTTGGCTACGTTGCAAGAACAAGCAAAGTACCTTGAAAAGCCTTTTTCTAAATCATTTGGTCAGCAAAATGACAGTGTCAAACACTGAATAAAGGATAAGCAGAATAAGCTAATATAGTATTTGTAATATATTCAGAGCAATACAAAACTTTGTATTGTCTCATGTATGTTTTAGATGGTAATATTCCCACCGAAAGCACTTGTCGACATGCCCGTGAGCCAGTCACCTGAAACACAGTCCTAGCTTTCAGGTACTGCTCAAAACCATTGTCTGCTTTGAATGCTATTCTAGAAGCTGTAGCACAAACAGATCTGACAATAAAACAGGTCAGATCATCCTTTAATCAGCTTCTGCTTGCTTTTTCTGTTGCTGCTTCCCATTCTTCTGATTCTATTGGTTCTCCTTGTCATTGGAAAAAATCCAAACAGATAGGTGAAACTCATTATTTCCACACCGATACATTTGTTTTGCTTCTGAAGTTTAGGTACAAATTGATAGCTGGCAAATATACCAAACACAGCCGGAATGGTCTCCGAACAATCCCAATAAACGGGTCAGATAAAAAAAAAATTATGAAAGAAGCTAAAAAGGACAAGAAGTTTTTAACCATATTTGTTTGAAACTACTATCCACTGGAATTATTTTACACATGAACTCATCAGTTCTATTACTACATACTACTTTGTTTCCAAATCCCAAGGTTGTAAACCGAGTTAAGTGTTTCTACTAGTACGAAAATGCAACTCAATTTTAGATTATCAAGATTTTCTCAGACTCTTCACCCATCTGCCTCGTTCTAATTCTAGCCAGTGTGTTCAATCCTGTCCGAGTCTCAAAACTTGCCAAATGCTAGTGAAAAGTAACTAAAAATTAATCGGGTTTGGGTAATTTATATCCTTGGATATTCAGATTTTAAAAATTGCTGTCTCTCCTGACAGCAACACCTCGATGTTTCTGAAGCCCAATTTCATTCTTGATTACACATGGCATCTGTTTGTGTCAATGGAACCACTCTGCACCTTCAGGCTGTCATTAGGCATTAACGATTCAGGTGCATTTAAAAGAGTAATTTGAATTTTGCAAACTTCTCCCTTTAAGTTATCCAACTAGAAGTATTTCAGCTGAGAGAACAACGACAAAGGTTTTTCATTGGCATTTCTTACAGTTTGAAAGAGTAAACTGAAAACATGCAATTACAGAACCTATCCTCCAGGAGTTTTTAATCTCATTAGCTTTAACTTTTTTGGAAGTGCAAGACAAAAGGCAGCAACCCAAATATAATGTTTTAGTAACAGTTTATATTTTTATTACATACCTAAGAGTTGCTGCATAATGTTTTTAACAGTAACTGATTTTAATCCATTGCAACTTGTAGCTGGTTCGCTACTCTTCTCAAAGTCACCATATACACCAAATACAAACATCATCATGTCAGAAAATTACCTAAGGGAGGGACGCTGTGCAGTGGTTAGAGCACAGGACTGGAAATAGTTCAGGTTCCATTCTTGGCTCTGCCACTGACTTGCCGTATGACTTCGAACAAGTCAGTTAATTGCTCAGATTTCCCCATCTGTAAAATGTGGAAAGCACTTCTTATCTACCTCACCTATGTGAAGTGAGCGTTCATGGCTGTAAAGCTGAAGTTTTGCAATGTTTTTTTTTTTCTTTTTCTTTTTTTTTTTTTCCCTTTTTTCATGACAGGTAACACAAAAAATGGTGATCCTAGAATTTTAGCCTAAAATTTTAGCCAACAATCCACAATCTTCACAGTTAATTAAATCTTAAAAGTATTTAGCAATGTGTCAATACTAAGCAGATATCAATGACTGTTACTGAAGACTCTTACAAACAGTAACACAACATTGAACAAACACAGACGGACTTTCAGACTCAATTTTCAGGTTAATAAAGCAATGCTAGATTGTGACGTGACCTTCCAGAGGGAGATAATTTCCCCTTCGATCTCTCATCCATGAAACAAATAGAGCAAGCTGAAACAGAAGATATTCTCCAGAAAGCAAACAAGATGAGCAAAACATTTCCCTCCATTTCTAAACTCTAAGCCTATTAAACATTGAAATTTGTATGTATAACTCGATACGCTCCTCACTGCATCCTTCTAAAAGATGCTCTGCTCAGCAAAACTAAAGGACAAGTCAGCTACTTTTATTTATTTTTGAAGCTACCACGTAAATTAG
>NW_009647680.1:7383566-7394270 GCF_000708025.1 Charadrius vociferus
AACACAAAGCACACAGCAAAAAGTAAATAGGAAAGTAGAATATATACATTGCTTATTATGAAGTTATGTTAGGTAACTGGAAAGAAGTTTAGGAAAAGCTACAGCTTATAAAAAGAAATAGTGAAGTAAATTTTCAGAACAGGGCGATTTTGATGCCTACAAAACTTTCTGAAGCAGCAAGTCCCAAACTTTCACATCATAAAAGAAAGTATTTTTGCAACCATCTGATTTATGAAAAAAAAAAAAAGAAATCTGGGAATAGCTACATAGTTCAGGAGTTTACTGTTTTAATAAGCGTCATTTGTGTGGAAAAACATAAAGAAACGTCCTTCTTAGAGATTTTTAAACTTTCCCCAGTAAAACCAACGGTGCAAGCAGGCAATGTTACCTATATCAGAAGTATTCCAGAACACTGCAAAGCAGCATAAAGAAAAAGAGCTTTGAGTAAATGGCTAAACGCTCTAACACTCAAACTATCCTGAAGCACAACATTCACGACTTTCAAGAACACTCTTGCTTGCCACCTTGGTTTAAGGACTTGTCTGTATGAATAAGGTAATCTAACATCTCACTCAGTCCATCCTATGAACTGAGCGGAATGATAACTTGGATGTTCTGAAGTTAATTTCAGAGGGAAGAGTTCCTTATAAATTTTGTCTCTTCACTTAAAAGAGAACTAAACACAGTTTTTTTGCTAATTTGCTTCTGTAGTTAAGTGAAATAGAGCAGAGAATTTGTAGAGGTGCTTTATTTTGTTTCCAATAACTAACTCCGGATTTTCTTGCTTTCTATGCATAGTTGTCACAACTGCCTCCTTCTGGGCCTCGTCCAAGTTCTGCTCTATTATCACCTGCAAATTTGATTTAACATTAGTCAAAATTTAAGAAGAGTATTAAAAAAATTCTGTACTCAAGTTCCCACGTATGCAACACGGGCTACCTGGCAGACATCATCACAGAACTGACTTCTCACAGCTAACTTCCTGTAGCTTGCTGTGGGACTCTTGAAGACAGCAGCTGAGGTTGACAGAGCTGGTCAACAACTAAAGTAACTTTACTGAAACATCAAAATTCTTTTTAACCACCACATCCTGCTACATTATTTTAATCCATACCCATTTTTGACTTATTCTGCTCCCTTCATCCACGTGTAGCTTGTCTTAGCAAGACCTCTGTTTTTAAGGAAGAAAAACGCCACAGACTGAGGGAAACATTTACAGGAACATGGCTATAGCAATTAACCTTAATCCGATTCCGAATTCTTACCTCCCCAGGTACTTCCTACTTGTGGAGGAGCAGATATAGGATGTACAGACGGATGGAAAGTTGGCTGCAAATCAAGCAGATCATTTGGCAGCTTTGAAGTGCTACAAAGACAAATTAACACAACTATTTGAACTACATCACAGTTTTCAATACAATGCAAATGCCGGCGACTGTCAACAATAAGCAAAGCTCTGGTACAAATGCATTGTTACAAAATGTATACAGCTAGCCCCAAATCAGAAAGTCTGGAGAACTTCATGTTTTCAGTTCTGTAAAAAAGTGTTAATTTAGCAAGCTAAGTTTTATGTTATGCCAAGCGGCTTTTGTCAAAGCTAAGACAGAAAGACAAGCAGCCTGCTCATCTTCCTCACAGTCCAACACCAGGGCTAGAGCGTGTTATGTTCTGCAATCTTCAGCAGCTTTTAAAATAACCTCATGAAAGCCCTACAGTATGACAAAAGCAGACTGACAGAATGAATTCTAATGGGTTGTGCCACCAAAATGTTACATCTAAACTCTGCAACTGGTATCTCTCCATTATCAACCACTGCTGAGAAACTGGCCAACACCTACAAGCTACTGAAGAACTTTGGGGAAAGCAAAATACAACAAACTTGAAACACTTAGGCACACATCAGTCACGTGAAAACTCATTTAAACACACATTTTAGACTATTCAAACCCAAATTGGGACCTAAGAATATCACATGGAAATGAAGAGTGAAGTCTTAAATACAACCACCACACTAATTTCAGGAGTCAAACAGGAACAGTAAAATTCCTCCTGCAGAGAATTCATTTCACACTTTAAATTAGTCCTGAATAAAAAAATAGAGTACTGGTGTTCACCCAGAACTTTTTAGCACAAAAAAATGAACCAAAATTTGCACGTATGGCCACTACTACGGACAGAAAGTAAGTCACTGGGGCATCCAAGCACTTTTCAAAATGAGACTGGTGCAAGAATTTAAAGGCTAGTAGCCACATCCTACGTCTCTGTATATTCTCTTGCTGACCCCATCACTTGTATCATTCAGTTTTTACCATTTCATTTCAACAGGGATTGAAATCACATTCTGCCACTACTGCTCCTATTTTAATAAAAAAAAAAGAAAAAAAGCAGCAACGTGGTCTGGCACAGCGCTGTAACGTGAGCAGCAGAACCAAGATGATTTTCAAGGCAAAGCTTGTTCAAGTTAATGATACGGATTTCAGACGCACTGCATTTGCATTTAAGCAACTGAACTTATGCCCCAACATATCCCCTTCATGGCAGCTCCTGCTGTAAAATCTGTTCTTTGCTCACAGCAGTCATACTGACAGCAACTGAATCTAAACATGAAGACAAACTAGCATTTGTTTTTTTGGAAGAAAATGCTCTTGTCTTCACCATGTAGGTCTTCTGGCTGTTTGAAGAAGTTTTAGCAGATGTTTCTATGTTTCAGACCTCTTAAGAGGCAAGAACAGCTATTCAGAGTTACTAGTTCAAAGCATACGCCCATTTCAAATATTTTGGCCTCTAAAAAGCAATTTAAAAGAAAATCCTTCTCCAAGGAAGTCTTTCAGTTACTAACACTGACAGATTCTCTAGCTCCTTATATGCGATTCAGCTATTTTCCACATATTCAGTGTCAATTAATTTCCTACAATAGCTTTCTCGCGGGGAAAGGCGGCTGTCAAAGTGCTGACTGCTTTTAAAGAACAGCAAAACGCTAAAGGAGACAAACAGATTCCTATGTGAGCTCTAACAGAACAAACGAGCAGCCCTTTAGGTTTAGGATCACACCCAAAGCAAAAATATGCCTTTAGAGAGCTATTTCCTCCTACACTGACAAAAGCACTGTACCTTCTGCTATTGCTCGGTTTGACAGGTATTTTACAGACTAAAGATCACAGGCTTACTCATACCAACAGTTCCTACTAGTCAAAGACCAGGATTAGCGTGCAGTGAGTCTCTCGCATTTATCTTTGCAAGTCCTCACAGAGATACAACTGAAGACTACAAAACCTGCCTCTCCTTTCAAACCCTGTTTCAGGCTTTCCCGTTCCCGAAGATCTACCAAGAACATTTGTTACCACTCTACTTCTAAAGATCTAGAAATGCAACATTAAATTCAGTATTATCTTTATGGCCTCCCAAACTGAATTTTTATTTGAGTTTTCCCAAATTAACTTGTAAGGTTCTTTTGGGAGAAAGCACGCGTGTTTTAGAGTTCCAACTGTCTGGCTCACCAACTAAGAACAGCTACAGGGGCTGTGAGCAGTTGGTTCTTATCAGAAACTATTCTGCAAAAGGACGATGAAAACGCACTTTTTATGTTATTTATGGCAATAGGTTATTTTTTCCATCAACTTTACCCAAAACATCATTTCTTATCACATCATTAATGTACTCGCACCCAACCAACCTTATGCAATGCACACTCTGCAGCAGAAATTTAGAGGAAACCCTCGCTGCAGCACATCTCACAGTGAAGCAACACCGTTAAGCATACCTGTTTGAAGAGCTAGGGGTAGAAAAAATGTCAATGGCTGGTGTAGTCATTATGCTTCCTGCCGCAGTCGACACAGGAGAAGCTGCAGTTGTTAAAGAGGTATGAGGTTTCTTTGCGAGTTCTTTTAGACGTTGCTCCTGTTGGGAAAGTGAGCTGGCATAAGAAATCCAGAAACAACATTTGTATATATGACTTTGGAGGTCAGTAAAGCAGAACTTAAAGACTTCTTTTGATTTATTTCACACACTAATATCAGCTTACAAGAGCCAGTGGTACACAAAACCTTCAGAAACTATTTTAACAAACCCTTCAGAAGTTCTTTGGCCTATACACAAGATTCTACTTCCAGCACTTTGCCAACAGTACACATTCAGTATTAGGAACTCTGTTTTTCCCCTTTGCTCCTTTAAGACTCCTAATAACCTATCAACAAGAACACAGGAATAGGATTTTCAATTAAAAATTCTGTATGCCTACCTTTAAAGCTTTTAAGCGAGCCTGTTCTTCCTCTAACGCGGCTTGTTTTTCCCTTTCATCAACTTTTGTGAGGGACAGGCCAGTGCTTGCAAGGGAAGAGACTGCGTTGGAAAGGGTGGTAGCCCTAAAGTAATTGGACAGGAGAAAAGCTGGCTGTTCATAGGTGACACGTGATAGGAACACCTAAAGAATACTTTACTTGTATCCACCCAGTCTCCTTCTGAAGTCTTTATAAACATTGGTTATTACCTTACACCGTACAATACAAAGTGATAAATTTAAACAAGATACACTGTATCAACTGCAAAATGAAAATGCCTAGAAATCATGCTGTCTACTCTTAAACACTGGATTTTGGATTATCCCCTTAAATGTTTCCCCTCTACAGTGTGTCATAGAATTCATGTTTGAAACCTTTGCTCTTTTCCTCTTTGCCTAAGATGGCATTATTTGTAGATATACGGGAATCACTGATAATCTGGGCTCCAATTCAAATTGTTCCTAATTTAACAGGTTTAGGGAAGAAACTATCAATGCTACTAGTATATCCCAGAGGAAGCTTACAATTTATCATCATGTTTAAGAGTTCAAAAAGATTTAAAACAAATACTTAACTTTTAAAAATACCTGAAGTAATCTTACAAAAGAAAACAAATATTCTAAAAAGTAGCTCAAAAAAAATGGTGCTAAGCCCTAATATTGCCGCTACCATAAAAAAAAACCCCACAAATAAAATACTCCTGCCTCATTTTTTGAACATGCAATAGAGAAATGATATTTAATTTTGGAATATTCAGCTTTTTTAAATTTAAAAAATGAAGTTAGTTGCCTAGAGGACTTCTCTAGATTGCACTGACTGCCTTTCACCATATACAGTATAGCTTTAATCCCCAATTACTTTAAAAATCCATTCTTAATTTAAGGACTTCTGGAAGCATTTTCTTGCTTTTGACAAAAAAAGGGACTAGAGTTGAGATATAAGATATATAACATAATTATAAAATATAAGATATATTACATAATATGAACATCTGCAGGCAGTAAGTGAAAAAAACTTCGTTTCTTTTCAGAAGTTCAAGATCAGATGTTGAAAGTATAAGTACTACATGAGGGATCCCACAGCAAGTGTCTGCAGCTCCTTAGATTCCAGTTTTGTTGACCCAGAAGCAGCTGTCTAAAGTACTCAGCAAACAATATGATAACTTGCTATTCTATCAATACTAATATAATACAGTCTGGTCTTCAACACAGCCTACACAAACCTTAGTTTATAATGAAATCAAAAATAATGGATTTAACATTCGATTCAACAACTGTGTAAAAGGACAAGGGCGTAAGCACCTGCTTGCAGCTGTGGAATCTTTGATTTTCTTCCCTTCTAGAGAAGCTAAATGTTGTTCCAAAGCATCAAGAAGGCTACTTGGTGCCTACAAAAAGAGACATCAGGGAACAGATTTGAAGAATCTAAGGTGAAGCAAATCAGTAGTTAAAAAACTTTCAGAGAATGAAACTATAGGGCAACTGGTACAACAGCTCAGAATACTTGTACCGCATCTTGGCATCCTGTACATATTTAATTACTTAACATATCAGGTGATGTACATTACTCTGTCATAATGACTCATCAATAAGTACTGAAATATGTCAGGAGATGTTAAAATTAACAGCTAGGAAACAGCAAGCAGACAGTCGGAAGCAGTCAGTATTTCAAGAGACACTAAGAAGGAAATTGTACCTAACGTCGTTTCTATGTGCACGCTCTGCAAGCCTTCACAGCGGTTTAAGTGGGCACATAGCCAAAAGCAAGCTTGCTAAAAAAACACAGCTTCATAATATTAAAGTCTTGTTATGTGAACTCACAGACACAAACTCTGTCTTCGAGCGCAACAGAAATCAGGTTGTCTTAAAACTCAATTAAAGTATGACAGAAATGATCTATAATATTTTACAATAGGATCACTGCATATAAAAGCCAGGCTCTGACAAGAGGTTGGATTTAATCACAAAACTTGGAAATAACTTGGTGACAATGTACGCAAGAAAGCCTAAGTGCATGCCACAATGCCAAGTTTTTCTGATTATGCAACCCCGAAATAGACATGTACTGGCAAACACATAATAGGTTTATCTACCTGTGAGAGATCTGGTATGTCTCCTCTGTCAATTCCAACTTGCTGTAATAAAAAAGGAAAAAAAAAAAGCTTTAGAACCTGTTTGCATTTGTTAAAGGCAGAGATGCTCAAAAAGCAAACAACATTAAGATGAAGTCATGTAAAAAGCACAAACTTGTCCATATCCATTTTAAATCTCCACAATCTGAACTCTATAATGGTTGGTAATAATAAATTCTTCTGTCAAATGCATACACATTTGAAGTAGGCTTTTTTAGGTATATTAATAGGTACAACCTTAGAAATAAAACAGAATAAGAAATAAATGTTTCAGAAATTTAAGGCTTGAGAAGTTTGCCTATCACACAATATATGTGGTAAATTCTCAGACCCACTGATATAAAGCATGTATTTGCTAAAACAAAGCCCCTTCAAAGTGCTGTAAAAAAAGCTGTTTTCTAAAATGCAGATCAAACTTAAGATGGTCTGCAGCACGTTATACATTGTCACAACAGAAAGATTAATTCTCTCAACTTCAGTTGACAGCGCTATCAGCAGAAGATAGTAAAAGGTAGTACCTCTGATAGAGATATTCTGTCAGGACAGAGACAGCAAGCCAAGCTTTACTGCTTATTTTTTTGTTAAAACATGAATAATGAAGGAAAGCAAAACAAGGAGCGCATCTCAACTGAGGAATTCCCTAATACTAGGACATCAATTCAACAATGCTTCAGAAACAAGAATGCAACATTTAAAAAAAACAAAAACCAACAACAAAACCACAACCAAACGTTTTGCAAGGTAACTGTCTTTTCCTCTATAAATACACCTATAGTCAAGACATCTTAAAAAAAAATAATCACATGTTCATCTACTTGTGTCAATTTCTTGTTTGTGAAGCTGTTATTTAATCTAAAACTTATGACAGACTCGTGGGTTCCAAAGTAGAATACAGCTAGAATCATAGAAAGCAGCAGATCACCATGAAGGTACTTTGTTTAAAGCAAGGCTCTTCTTCAAATAAAGCTCACAATTATTATGTGACCAAGGAAATTTTAAAATCCATATTTATACACCCTCCTTAAGTAAAAGATAAGTATTTTGTTGTCAGGTTTTTCAATAAAGTCCTCAAAGGAACTAATCACCTCGGTAGAGACTGATAAGTTGACACTTGATGGAACTGCAATTAGGTTGGAAGGAAGAAGTATCTGCTTTATGAGACAATAAGCATTTTATAAGCTGTTTTAAATAAAGGAAAAAGTTTAGCTGACTAAAGTTTACCTCTGCAACTTTAAGGAACTCTGAGATTCGTGTCATTCTAGTGAGGAACTTCTTGTATATATCAAGGCCTTCTTTGCACTGGTTCTTTTTCATATCGAAGTATTTTTCTGGAAACAGTAAGAATACTTGCATTAAATGAGAAATCAGGCATTCTGCAAAGGATATGCAAAGTAAAAGCATATAGAACAAGACAAACAGAAAACACCAGCAGATCTCTTATTATGTTAACCGCAGAAGTCGCTACGCCTAACTTACACCATCGACAACAGGTCTGGCTGAACATGAGCTAATAATCACACGCATGCAATTACCCCTTACCCTGCAGGTACTAGATCTCACAAAAGCATAAGCACCCTGAAGAGGACGATCAGGTTTAAGAATAGGTCACCCAAAGAACCCTATGGCCACACACCAGGCAAGATTTTGATATAATCTCTGCGAGACGATGCCTCTTGTTATGGTGTGGTCTACAATGAGGCGCAACTGATTGCAACACCAGTGCTGGAAGCGAGAGGGTTCCAACTCCCCTCTTGAAACAGCACTTTCAAACACTGTTTCTATATGAAGCTTCACTCAAAACATGAATGAAAGCAACCGTATGCTACTTCTTCTTGCTGAGGCAAAAGAAGTAGACAGACTTCAGACTGGAAGCACAACTGTCCTTCACTGACTATTTCTGCTTTCCATTTTGCAAGCACTGGGTAATAAAAGCAATCAAGTAGCTTGATCTAATCATAGAATACAACTAAACCAAGCATATCAACAGAATACTTTCAACTTATTTTCCAGATCTGGGCTCCCCTGCATCTCCAGCGTGTGCAAGTGAAAGGGCTTGAAGCCTGAATTTGTAATTCCCCTTAAAAAGGCCAACCCGTCATTAAAACCAACCAACATTAAAGTTTCGATAGTCAAGCAATCACAGATGTTGTGACTGCAAATTTGTAACTGACCGTAGTTTATTCCACTTAAAAAGAAACAAAACCTGATCTTGTTTCTTAAATAAGAAACATCAATATCGCCATGCGGGTTTGCTGTGCAGTTCAGTGAGACAAAACCAAAACACTAACAAAAAAAACAAACCCCAAAACAGTGCGAGCACAAAATGAAGTGAAAACAAATCTTGATTTGGCTTTGTTTCAGAAATTTACCCATCTCTGTACACAATGCAATGGAAAATGCTATTGGACAGGAAAACCTTGGCGATAAATCTGGCTTGGAGATAACAGTAGTATTTTGATGGTTTACAATACGACTATTTCAATTCCTCACAAAAGAGCAGCTCTTTGCGATTGTTTACTCCCAGAAGTTCAGCATTGCAGAAAGCAGTTACATTTACCCAAGAGGTTAATAATCCCTTCGTTATATGCAGCGAACAGTCTAATGGCATCTTTGAAGAGGAGCATGAAGGCAGCATTAATTACACCATTTGTAAGTTCGTTGCTATTGACCTAGGAAGATCAGAAAAAAAAGTTAATTTAACTGAATTGATCCCTTATTGAAAAGCTTCTAGTTGAACTCCGGTACTCTATCCCAAGGCATGCTTTCCAGTCATCTCACTGGCTAGTAGTGGAAAGTAGCAGCATAGCAAATCAACGCAGGATCTCTCAGCACAGGATTAAATCAAATAATTTTGGCAGACATTTTTATTAACTAATGTCAATATTAACTAACATAACTAAAAGACAGAAGGCAGAAATAATCAGCTTTTAAATGAACAAAAAAAATTCTTACAAAACAAACGCTAATACAGCGTAAACAAACAACGCTAATACAGCACGAAACATTCTCTCCAGTGAGCATCATATTCCTTTTTTCTGGTTTCTTGGGAGTATATCAATTACCAAAATGATCTGTACTCTAAGATGTGCAGATAACATGGACACAACAGGATGAACATGGAACTAAGCTCAAGACTTTTAATCTTGCCCTGTTTTACAAGCTTGAGCAGGTTTGTACAAAGCCAGTATCTTAGACATGTACATGCCACTAAACTTACATTGAAGTCAAGAAGTGCATCCATTTGATTTTGTATAATTGGTACAGTTTTTAGGAGTTTTTCTGTGCTCATTGTTCTCATCACTCCATCAGCCCTGTTGTGCAAAACAAAAGAAAATTCTTCACCTGAATTTTGAAGGCAATTGTTAGTGAGAAATAGAACGCAGAAAATTAAAATAGGTCAGAGAAAACATTTAAATCATGGCCATTCAAAGCAAGCATTTTGATGCTTAGGAATGCTGTCTAGCCAATACAACTGTAATAACTGCAATGCACAAAAGCAACAACTTTTATGTGGCCAACATATGACTCCAAGATTAATTTTTATTCAGAGGAAATGAAACTGATAGTGCTCAGAAACACAGCAGAGCTACAATGCATCAGGTCATAAAAAAAATGTTCTGAAGGTTACTCCTGAAGCAAATTTTTACCTATGCTTTTTCCAATCACCTGATTAAAGATTAATTTTTATTCAGAGGAAATGAAACTGATAGTGCTCAGAAACACAGCAGAGCTACAATGCATCAGGTCATCAAAAAAAATGTTCTGAAGGTTACTCCTGAAGCAAATTTTTACCTATGCTTTTTCCAATCACCTGATTGTTTGGATTATTTTCTTTTCAACTAAAAGCAGTAAGAAACAATAACACGGCAATATATTTTTCAAGCTTTTTCAGAAAGATTAGAGACTACTTGACACTTTTTTAACGGCTGACTACCAAATTCTGTTGTTCATTAATTGTCCAGATTAAATAGACTAAGACCAAACATAAGAAAAGCAACAAAGGAAGAGATTAAATCACCGCAGTGACAAGAAACAACTGCTTTCTGCAAGACAAATCGGACAGCCTTACAGTTCATCAGCATGCACACAGCAAACCAAACCTCACAGTGCATCTGCACAGAAAAGGCCGTGGCTGTTCTCCAGGCTGGAAAGCAATGGGGAGCACGCTGCTTCCAGCTTTCTACTCGTGCTGCGTACTCCCTCCTTACAGCGAACAGCAACTGGAACAAACCTAAATGCGGCAGGTCACGGGTGTAGAGACCCTGAGAAAAACTGAGGTGTGGAAAAAGTGGATTG
>NW_009647680.1:7394331-7429429 GCF_000708025.1 Charadrius vociferus
TTCCTGCTGGCTTACAGATGCTGTGGGCTAAATAATTCACGTTGTTTGGCCTAAAACGCCTGATTATAAAGCAACTGTGTAACTCTCTAGCGTTGTAGATATGTGTCTCTGACAACACACATATGCTATACATGGAAAAGACTAAGTGTTTTATGTTGTTGGGACTCCAGCCATCTCTTAAGGCAGAAACAGTGAAAGGAGCCCAAGCACTCCCCTTTTACTTCATCATCACATCTCAAAAACCAAGTGGACTGTACAGTATTAGCAGAGGCATAAAGGATTTGGCCAGTCTTCTCAGGCCAATTTCAGATGGCTTTTTAACACTAATGAAAGATATCATTAGGCAGCCCACTACTGCAGTTAATTTATTTACCAGTTTTAGGTTGAGATTTTTGTGGGTTAGTTAAGAATTAACTTTTAATCATCGAGATAAATTATCTTGTGTTTGCATGATAAAGAGGTAATGGACAAAGATGGAAAGATTTTTAACCGTGACCAGTACATCCCCCCCTGCCTTCCCGATAGAGGAGATCTCCAGATTAATTCCATCGTTGACTATAACGTGCAATTTACCCAAATACTGGTGCTCTGCACTGTATTATTTCACATGTAAACGTGTACCTAGTCTCAAACAACCGATCTCTCTCAAAGGAGCTCACTTTCCAGGGAAAATTCTAATTCCTGTAGACAAACTCAAACAGCATTTACTTCAATGTTCTGTTAAAAGTATAAATTGCACTACCTTTACAAAGGCAATGAACTGCATACAGACATTTTGGGGCAAAACCAGAAAGAAACCAGGGAGGACTGCAACGTGTTTCACAAAACACCCGTCATTTAAACATTCCAGAGCTAGAAACACAAGTAAGTGGTATAGTCCCCTATACTACCTGCAAGACAAAGTAATTTGTGATGTGTTGTGCAAGATTTGTCCAAACTTCTACTTTTTTTTGACATATACTTTGATGCACACTATTTCTCATTTCCTTAAACATTAACAGTTTAATATAAAGAAGCAAAATTACAGCAACTGAAGCAAAACATTTTTGCGATATACATAACCGGGCAGTTCAGCCTTTGTGCGTCATGGGAGGTACTCAGCCGAGAAAAGCACACACTACTGTCTTTACTAAGCTGGAGCCAACATTAATATTATCCACTTGAGATACAGGACATAAGAAAAAAACCTTAAGATAAGCAAAACAAAAATACAGTCCTTACCCTCTTTTTACTTTTGTGAAGTCAAAAGCCACTTGTCTATAGGAAACTGCCTTTTCATTCAGATATCTACTATACCGTCGGATAAACGTTGACATGTCATAGCCTAAAAAACAAGTTTCAGAAGCTTATTACTTATCTAGTCAGTTAAAGAACAAGAGCCTTACTTTAAATAAAGTGCAACATATTAACGCAAGACAGCTTCCTTACATTTTTGCCTGATTTTTTTATAGTTAATCTGTGTTATGAAGAACTATGTATGTCATTGTATTCACCGTATAAATCAAATGGATAATACTGCAAATATCTACAAGACCTAAACTACACGGAAGTTTATATTTCATTTCCTAGCGCAATTACTTCCAAAAGCAAACCAAAGTATTTTTATGCAAGTTCTCTCATACTATGATAGAATTTATGACCAAAAAGATTACACAATGCGATTACGAAGATGTTTGCATCAACTCCACAACACACACTCTCATTTACAAGTCAATAGAAAAAGAAAAAGGCATTGAAGGAAACATTAAGACATGGCAGAATTTTTTTCTATGTTAAGACAGTGGCGATAGGAAATATTTTGATAATTGTCAGTCTAAGGACACAGATCAAGAAAAAGATCTGTTCATAATGTATACCGAGACCATGGAACTTAAGACTGAATAAAACAAGACAATTTGGTAGACCCTTGTTTATCAACGAGGTTTCTGTCCCCAGGCAACCACTCTGTGTGCCTGCTTTAGTACCCTTGTGGCAAAAATTAGAAGCAGCTATATAAAAATTAACACAGAATGTAAGAAATCACTTCAGGAGAGAAAAAAAACAACAGCTACATATATGATCAGAACTGCACTGAACTGCAGCATAACAGTTTGGAAGGGTATTTCAGTTGAAAAGTCTGAACCAGAGAGAAATTTATTTGCCCACAGAATTAGTCTCAAAGATAGATGTAATGGTCTTTGAACAATTTCCCAAAAAGTTAATTTAATTTTTTATTTTTAGACACAGTTCTTGTGTCACTAACATGCTGTATCTGATGTACGTATGATGCATTTTTTGAAATTTAACTTACTAATCAAAATATACCTCTCCAACTGGAGAAATTTTTTTAGAAACAGGAGGAATACTAAGTCAGATCTGCTTAGCTAAGAAAGTTAGAAGCATTTCTAAGTAAGCCTTGCCTAAAAGATGCAACAAATTCCTCCAGCAGACAGCTTCTACCATGCCACAAAAGCATTTTAAACTAAGAAATGCAGTCTGGGGTAAAACAGATAGAAAAATAACTTCTTGAATTACACTGTCCATTAGCGTTACCAAGCTGTATTTAATGTCCCCTAATACACTACTTTTAATGAAAAAAGATGCCTTACCTTGCAATCCACTTTTGTCTAGGAAATTGCTCAAATTAAACAATGTGTTTCTGGACGCCAGATACTGGATAAAACGCTAGATGAAAGGAAAAATTTGAATGCTTTTACTATATTACCAATGAGCTGGAAGTGAGGTAACAGTACTAGAAACTCTTTTTATCCAGCTTATGAATGTCAGCTTCTAATCTTTAAGACTGACTTCAAATCGGGAAACTATTACAAAACCCCAAGATAGATTTTCAAATGAAGCTAGTTATGATTTTAATGTAAAAATCTTTGAACAAATTAGTCATGTAGATATTGCATGAAGGCCTCTGACGGAAAGACTTTCTTTTAAGACAGAATATGGAACTGGAAACTTCTGAAAAAATCCCCCCAAATACATTCTCATTTTACATGCTCACAATTGTTTCACTAACTTCAATTTTATAACAGTTGATTTCATTTTACCAATTAACCAAGGCATCTTCGCTCAGCAAACAATTGCAATGGTACTTTGCTTAAAAATTAAAATAAGGCGATCCAAAGGTTAGTTTGCTTATAATCAAACCTTAAGTAAACATAAGAATCCATATAAAACATTGAGTATCACACTTAGTACATCTCATTAGTTACACCATAATTGCACATTATGTTTCACAAAATGAGTGATGCTATTTTCATCTTGTAAAGACACATTTCAGATCATGGCACCACGTCTTAATTTAGTAGGAAAAGTAATTTTGTCTTATGAACCATTGTATAGAGAGCTGCTACAAAAATAAAACAATCATTCACTTGCAATAACATTTTGACAGAGGAAAAAATAGTTCTGATTAGTGTAACATATACTACTGAATTATTTTCATTAGCATAAATACATATGTTATGTCAAAAAAAGACCGGAGAAGAGTAAAGGCACATGGTATTTAGCTATAAATGAATTAAGCAAAATCTGGAGGACCAAACACTTTTCAGGGTTTTTTCACAAAGGGATTTACAGATTCTCTATAAATTTCTAGACACTTTCAAAACCACTTGATTTCCACATTCATTGTTTAAGTACTATTTCTAGCTGTGAAAAGTTTCATCTTGAGCAGCAATCTTGCCCTCATTACTTCTGTAACACATTTGGCAAGTAAAATTTGTTTGGCAGTTTCATTCTTCAAATGGAAAGTATTTCAGACAGCGGTCCCATGAAATACCTTTCATTACTATGAAGTGTATTGGTATCAGTTTAGAATGTAGATGAATGAGAAAATGCAAGCACAGTGAGTGTATAGATTATTTTGGAAGGTATAATTATCCCAGTGATAATGCTTAAAGTCAACATGAGAAGTTTGCCCTCTTGTGGCTTACTTAGCTTCAAAGAATAGATTTTCACCAAGACCAGAAATACTCTGCAGCTAACCTGCAAGAGAAACCAGTGTATATATATTTAAAAAAAAAACAAACAAACAAAAAACAAAAAACCCAAACCAAACAACAAAACAAAAGCCTTAAGCCCCTCCACAACCCAGGCAGTCAGCCACAGGAAGCAGTTACACAACCTGTAAGAACTCTGAATGCAGCCCAAAATGAAAAATTTTGGTCCTCTCTACAAAGTTCTACTTGTAATTTTCTAAAGCTAGAATTAATTCCTCTTCATTCCAAAATTCATACAGTTTACATCATACTGACCATTTGCAGTAATAAGGAATGTTTACAAACACTTTCTAAGAAAGCCTTAAAAGTATAGTTTGGGGATGTTTAAATGCAGAAAATTCAAGCTGCTGCTATGCTTGGCTTGGTATTTCGAAAAATAAGGTCTCATAGGAATTCAAGTTGTGGAACAAAAAAAGTTTATGCCTTTTTGTATAAATTGAGGTTTGTTTGTTTAATTGTTCTACAGTATTTGGTGTTACTTAGATGCTCACACTCAAAGCCAGCTCACAGGCACATATTTGTCTTCACTGCAAAAGGTTAGGGGATGATGGTGTTCAGTTCAGTATCAAGTTACCTGGGAGAGGCCAGGTGGATTAGCAAGAGCTTGAACCTAAAAATGCTTCCATTTTCAGCCTTCAGAACCCCGTTCAAAATAATTTCTGTTGGTTTTGTTTGTTTGTTTTTTATTATTAGAATAATACCACAGAAAAAGGTACCTCCAGCATTCAGGACACTTACTTTTGACTCTAGAATCACAAACTTTAAAGTAGAAACAAACTAAGTAGACAAACATATAATGAGACCTGTGTTCATGCAGAGTTAAACACAAAAAAGGTAAAAATAAACGTTTTCTTATAAAGATAATTAGTGGAAGCATTTAGTGATATTTATAGGAATGAAGTGCCGTAACTGTTCTCAGACATACCTCATTTCCATACACCATTAGATGATGGGTTGTGATGAGAGATTTGAAGACCACTACCCAGCTACTGTTGGTCGTTCTTTCAAACAAACTGTCTGCCAGTTGTGGGATGTTCACATTCATCTCATTCGTGCACTGGATTAAGTCTGCAATACAGAAGTTTTTGTTGTTATTATGAGTTCCATGAAGGAAGACAAATAACAAAAAAAAATATCAGTACATTAACATTACATAGCAATATTTTCTATGAAAACTGAGGGGCTTTCCAGTAAAATCAGTAACTTCTTGAAAAGCACTGTGGCACTGGTTTAACACAACCCTGTAATACAAATTCCACTCTGCTCACTGCAAAGATTCCAGGTCCTCAATTGCTTTTACAGTTGCCTTAGAAGGTCCTGGAATAGAAGTACCATAATGACTTATACTATCTTTGACTAACAACTCGCAGCTTTCAAACATCCAAAGCATTAAATAGCAAAATAATTCTTACATGCTACCATTTAATCAAGTTTTACTGGAAGATTATGACTAAAATTAACTGCAACCTCAGATTTCTGGCCTCTTAATGGACCAGTAAGCCCTTCTACACATTGGTGCAGTGTAAATAATAGAAGACTCCAATACTGCTTAGTCTTGATACAATGCAATCAACACCTTCAAAAGGGAGAGGAAATGTTAAATGAAAAAATGAGCCTCTAGCTACAATGCCAGAAGCTGACAGATTAATTTAGTTAAAACAAAGTGGGTTGGTAACTGAAAAGATGGTTAGGAGCACAGCAAATCCCGAGGTTGGCTAGCTAAAACAAAGCTAGCCAATTCTTATTCGACCTGGACTTCTAGTAGACAAGACCTAGAGACTCTTCAGATAGTTGTTAAAAAACCTACCCTGTCTATCTTTCTTCTAGATTTGCTACTATCACAGCTGTATAACCACAAAGAACCATACTTACAATACAACCAATATAATAATACATAATAATCCAGTAATTTATTTCCAAGTGCCCATGAAAGAAGCAATGACTTAAAATCATGATGCTATACTGACAAATGCAACAGGAGCAACTACATTAACATCCAGAAGGGATACAACACAGCTTGCTAGCATGTAGTATGAAGCTTAACTTAACACAACTAGCATTGATGACATTTTACTATTATTACCAACCTGAAAATAAAGCAGTAATTTTCACTCAAACTGCTAGCCCTACCAAATCCACAGCTTGATACGAATCACGACTTCAGTAAGCCCTGTGCCTGCCTTCTATGGGCTACGAAGACTAACTGGAAACATCCGTTTAATCTCAGGGCAAACGTTTAACCTTTGAAGACAGTTTTATATCCTGTTATGAATAATCATTCATCACGAAGCACTCCTGAAAGACAGGACCCTCCTTCAGCCAGAGAAGCAGGTAAGCATGGCTAGCACAAACTCAGAACGAGTATGGTCAGAACTGAAAAAGCTGCTATTTACAAGTTTAAGTATTAAAGGAAGCAAGCAGGAAATGATTTCCACATTCAGAATGTAGAGAGATGGAGAGATTAGCCATTCCTTTATCTACAAGTAAAACTCTGATGACTACAGGCATTCATGACCTCATTTGAAGTCACGGTTATCTATTATTGGATGATGATTTGGGGCTGTTAAGACAATGCTAGGATATTACTCAGCAGGAGACATGCTCTGAACTGGATCATTAAAACCAAGCCCTGCAGCTTCTTGATCTTCAGGTCGTCCCACCTAAGTAATAACACAAGCAGTTTTGTGCAAGGCTATCTGGCAGGAACGCACATTAAATACAAAGGTATATACGCATCACAGGATGTCAAGTCGAACATTTTACCATAAGAGGTCCAAGTGGATATTAGAAAGTGAGAACTTCTATTCTTAAATGCACCGTTTACCAACTAGTCAACAGTAACAAAGAGGTGCCACTTGAAAATCCACTAACTAAAAATTACTAAAAAAGTTGTATTAATTCTAGATGATATTTTGTCCTGGAAGAAATGTTTTCTGAAACGCCACTGGACTTTCAAATCATGTTTTGGTGTCTGTTGCAGTGTGTAAAAGAAAACAGGCTCTGTAACCCAGCAGAAAGTCATCCCTCACCAAACTGATGAGTGTTTATGTGAAAAGCATATGAATGAACTTGGGGGGCGGGGGGAGAGAGGGCCGGCACATCAGGAAGGAGAACTAGTAGCCAACTGGGAGAAAACATAGGCAAGAACAGAAGTACACAGGCAAGTCTAGCCTTGAATGGAAGGAAGTAAATTTGCAAATGCAAACAAGGGAAAGACGTACTGCAATATCACAGTTACTACAAACTAAGTTTAGCAAAACAAAGTTTCTTGCTCTACCAAATGCAGGTTGAATAACACAGATGCTTAATAATCTGGTATGTCCTGATACCCCAAAACGCCTACATCATACACATTTAAGAAAAGTTACATCTAAAAGCTTCTTTCAAAGTATTCACATGAGCAATGCTAATTAGGTAAAGAAATATTTGTACAGTTAAATCCAAATTAGATCACCAATTTTTGTTCTAACCGTGGCATAAGCAGCATAGTACAGACATAGCTGAAGAGAGGACAGTACCCTGCACGCCACACCGCTGCGCTGCCTGCGTCTTGCTTATTTATCCCATTCCCACAGACACCCTTCATTAAGGGAGAGGAACAAATATATAATTATTTTCACATCCTACACCTTACACAGCTCGTCTCACACCCACCTATGAAAATACCAGCTACGTATTTTGAAACCTAAGTGCCCAAAGCAACACATCTCAAGACTGCTAGTTACTGGCTACGGTATGAGCAATACGACAGCCAGGTACACAACCAAAGGGCAAGGCACTAAGGGGAATAGCTTAAACCTCACAAAAAGAACAAAAAAAAAAGATACAAACAAACAAAAATATCAAGAAAAAAAAAAAAGGATAACCCTTAGTGAAACTGTGATGACTGTTTCATCTTTAAATTTCTTGTCATACGAGAGAAGGAGGAGGATTGAATACTTACCCCCATCAATACCACAGAAAGGCAAGTCACTCTCTCTATTGATCTTCTGCGCTAATGCCCACACCACCTCCCAGCTGAAAAAGAAACTCTCCTGGGAAGTACAAACCACCTTCCCAACTCTAAAAGCTGCTACAACTTCCATAGCATAAGACACACAGCATAAAGATATTAAAGAATAAACGTTGATCATTGTTTCAAAGAAGACAGCAGATAGCAACAAGAATTTTGAGCTGAGTTTGCAGGTGGCTGGGAGAGTTGTGTGAGGGAAGCTTAGACAGCAATGAATGCACAGTCACAGGCACGGATGTAGCTGGAGACAGCCCAGGGAAAGGCCATCAGGACAGTCAGGGCTTAGAGCACACGATGCACAAGAAGCGGTTGAAGCAGGTGGGTTTATTCCATCTGCAGAACAGAAGGGTAAAGGCGGGGAGGGGGAATCTAAACGCTGTCTTCACAGTCGGATGTTTCTTAGAAGTTCACAGCAAAAGGATGAGAGGCAGCAGACATGTTGCAACACGGGAAATTCTTATCAGATGAAGAAATTAAAAGTCTTCACAGCAAAAGTGGTCAGGGACTAGAGCCCGTAAGCAGCAAGATTTTTTTAAGGTTTGTCATGGTTTAAACAGGAGGTTGACTACAGGACTTTTTTGAGGTCCCTTCCAACATGAAGTAATCTACAATTTCATGTACTGTCTACAGAAAGAAAATGAGAAAACAGAGACAGGCAAAAACAAAGAAGTGACTTATAAAGTAAGTTGAAGTCCAAAACAGTAGTCCATCAGGAGTACTTTTCTAAAGATTTCAAAACCGTAGACCTATTTAAGTGATAATACTTATGCTTTGAAGAACTCCATTCATCTACCTACACTACATCATACAACAAATTTCAGCAGAGATGTCAAAACCAGATTTTCCAAGAAAACAGTTGTTCTTTATTTTTAAATAGAAGTACACAAACCATATTTTTGTTGTAACAGTTAGCATTTTTGCTGCTAAATGACTTTCATATAATTCAGGTCTATTTGGGTTTATGTTTTTTTTTTCTCCAAAGCAGCAAAGATTTCGCAAGGAATTACAACAAAGGTCTGGTCTACAGACATTTGGGTAACATTGAAGATTTGCAATTGCATCTGTATCAAAGACACTGCATTGCCTAATCCTGCTAAAAGAAGTACTCCCTCTGAAGGCTCATAACCAAAAAACAAGAAGCAACCATGTACACAAAGCAGCTACTATGAGGCTAAGATGTTGATTTGAAGCACAGCATCTAACCACACTAGACATGGAGATGTGGATTAGCCAGCCCATAGTAAGTGATCATATGATTCTTGACCCATGGCAAACAGGAGGCAGCCAGGCTAGATAGTAACACAACGGCATCTGCCACAAATTATCCTAGAGAACGCGTGCGCTTTTAACACATGCCGGTGCCCTAACTCCTTGTGCAGAACCTCATTCTGCACTAAGCAGGCTGCTACGACAAAGCTATGAAAAACTAGTTTACTTCCCCACAAAACAAACCATCAGGTAAGCTCAATACTACGACAAAGCTATGAAAAACTATGAAAAACAAAACAAACCATCAGGTAAGCTCAATGCATTGTATTAATATGGGTAAAATTCTGGAAATAAATTAATTTGCAGTAAGATTATACAGATTTGACTTGAAAAAGGGTCCACTAACTCAAACTGTATCACTGGCAGTAACTTCAATAGTAAACCAAACATAAGCCAGAATGATGTTCTTCATGTGCTGATTATTTCCAATGGTTTACCCGTATCTCTCATTTT
The DNA here is from genome assembly GCF_000708025.1 of Charadrius vociferus. NCBI lineage: Eukaryota > Metazoa > Chordata > Aves > Charadriiformes > Charadriidae > Charadrius > Charadrius vociferus. Next base: position 7,404,058 of record NW_009647680.1, read on the forward strand.
AAACGTTTCTATCCATAAGTATCAACCTGAAAATATTTACCAGAACCAGATTGTCCAGGCCAGAAAATGTGCCTCACCTCTCTAGTCACTCCAAAATAGGTCAAGCAATTGTGACAGATTCCCATCTTGTTAACTATTGCTTTTTCATCTATTATACCAAAGATGTTATCTAGAGTGAATGCTTAAGTGGTTATATCCTCCAACATGCTGACAGGCAGGGTTTGTTTTGTTGTGTTGTGTTTTGTTTGTTGTTGGGTGGTTTTTTGTTTTTTTTTTTTTTTTTTTTTTTTGGTTTTTTTTTTTTTTTATAATGTGAAAGACAGTATCCATCCAGTAAGCAGGTAATTGAAATATCGATCATTCAACATTAGTGGGCACACACAGTGCCAACTGTTAAACACATTACATACTTCAGTAAAACACCCCACCAAAATCATAAAGGGAGAATAGGGTAGATGACATCCCAGTCAGTTAATTCTTTATTTACATATTCCTTCGGATACAGACAAAATCGACCCCTCATATAATAAGTTATAGCCAAACACCAAAAAGTTTGTAAGCGCTGAACTGCTCTGCCCAGTAAGCGACCTGCCCATCCCCTACATCTCATTGAATCTGAATTCAAGTTTGCTAAAACAACTAAAACCATAATTCTGGTGCAAGATTCAGCAGCTGGGCTCGCCCAGGAAAAACTGCTGCAAAATGAGGTGTTTTTTTTTAAACACTTGCATGGAAATTACTTGGGAATAGAAATTATTCTAGACTGCGTATTGCCTTAAGTTGGGAAGGTACAGCAGAATGAGTGATCTGTAGAACAGCATCTCCAAGTGACAGTTGCAATGAAGGAGCTCATTGCCCCAGTGTTGATGGAAAAAAGTGAAGCAAAAATATGGTAATACATAGTTCTTCCAGACTGGCTAAATTTATTCTAAAACAGGATCAAAAAAATCTTCAGAATAAGAGCACTTTGCTCTTCATTCACACATGTACGTAGATATTGCAGTTTTATGAAGCTGACTGGAAAATGATTAAGAAACAAATACTACAACCCTGGGAAGCCGCTCATACACCATATTTAGATTAACTGCAATGAGAAAGTAAAATAAGCCACAGGTCTTGCCAGAAACTCAGAATGTTTGCATTGTAAGAATTAGCCTGTTTGGGGTGGTTTTTTGGGTTGTTTTTTTTTTTTTTTTTTAAGATATTTAAAAAACAGAGCTCAAAAAGAAGAGCTCCACAAGACAAGCAGATCAGTTTACTACTGCTCCTGTTTAAAGGATCCAGTTTCCACAGTGAAGCTACCCAACGTGTACGCTGCTTTGCTTGAACGGCATGTTTTCTTTCCATCTCTACTAGAGGTGCTACTGTTCCAAAAACTCAGTGTCCCCCCCCAAAACAGCTTCTTACAGGAGTCATGCCTGTGTCTGACACCCACCCACAGTCCAGAAATTGGTGTCACAAATGCAGCATTGCAACTTAGTACAAGATTCAATATGGAAATGGCCACCTGAACAACAAAAGGGGCAAAATTTGCCTTAATGTATACTTTAACTTTAGAACCTAACAAACACTAGAAGTACAAGGCATGATTAAAGAGAGGCATGTATACCTTCACCACATTAAACAAATACTTGATTTCTCCCAAGCCAATATAAAATCAACATACAAAAGGGACCATGGATTAATCAAGTAAACCACACGTTAACAGCCTGAGCTTATATATTCAAAATATGCACATACTTACCTCCAGGTCCAACAGGAGTCTCCAATTTATTCTGTGATCTTCCACAAACACACATTTACACAGCTATGCCCAATAACAAGTCCTTTATATGAATAGTTCTTTGATTATTTTTTTTAAAGATTATTAAAGCGCCACCCTATTAAATTAAGTAAATAGCTAATTTCTTTGTATCATTACCTTTGGGCAGATGTGCACATTACATACCTCTGCTGTACCACGAGGTATTGTCAAAGCTTAAAGGTAATTCTCAATAGACCGCACACTTTTCAGATAGCATACGCTGCTTTATTTCAGAAAAACTCAATGCCCAGAAAAGAGGAATACTATGATAAAAGGGATACATATATAATCACACACAAACTAAAACTTCCAAAAAAATTCTTAATAACCTACTCTTCCAGAATAGTCAGAATCCAAATACTCTAAAACTACAAACTACCAGAAGTTCGGCATGCCAGGAGGAGAAGCGAAGTTACCCAACAAACTCCATGAAGTTGTCAGGAAGCTCTCATTTGCCTTAACACTTCATCTTTTCTCAATGAGATGAAAGCCAAAAATTATTATTAGAATTTAAATACATATTGATGGATCCAAAGGATAAGCCAAGCATGCATCAGGTCAATTTTACCTAATTGGTAAACTTATAACTGAAGCCAAAACACATAGCAAAGCTGTTTTCTATTTCTAGTTAAAAAAGAAACATTTCTTGAATGAGATGAGTAATTATTCTTATGAAATTATGTCCACATACAGGAATTCAATAGAACACAATCCATTTAGCATATGGATTAGCTTTCAAACTGAAGAGGTAACATGCTTGTGACCGACAGTCCACTTGCATGAGGAAACACTTGTGGCTAATCACTAATGGTGGGACATGGGACAGTGCCTATACTTAAGATAATTCTACTCAAGAGTGTCCATTTGCTTATGATCGATTCCCCTTTCACCTAAGGCCATACAAAATGATTTTAGTAAAATGCTTGAGCTAAAGACTTCAAAAGCTATCAATACAGGATTATTTTTTCCCCCTCTAGGAGAGCAGTTTCTCCACAAGGTGCAAGATTCAAAGCTGAAATACTTTTATTTTTATTACACTTTTGAAAAATCACATGAAGTGGGGAAGATTTTGGTATCTCCACTTAACCCAACAGCTGAAACAACAACAACAAAAAGATACAGGTGTCCACTCTCATAAGACTCAAGTTCAATCCCCTTCTCCAGCTGTCTAGATTTCAATTCACAGAATCATACAATAACCCCTAAGGTACACCACTTTCCAACTATGTTAGGGTCTCATTTTCTTACGTTAATACATGTTGCTCTACACAAATATTTGATCACTGGAACACAGCAGTAAATGTGAAGTGTTCCTTCATTTTGTCAGCAATCTTAACTGAACTGCAAATGTTGAATATAAACATCTGTTACACAGTTCCACGGGTAAGGCATTACCGAGGGGTGGATGAGAATGTCAGCAGAGACACGACCGTTTCCCACATAATGCCACACAGCGTAGCAGCAGCTCGCACCATCAACTTTAAGAATTTGGTGAAAAATTTCAAAGATCAGAAGTCAGCAAATTTGCACCAAACAGGTCAATTATCTGAAGTAATGGGGTTATGCCGATAGGAAGTTTGCCACTAGATAAAAAATTCCCTCCTTTGATTTTGTGTTAGGAATAGTTAGAGCAAGCCCTAGTAGTGGTGCAAAGTTTAATTTACTATTTCTAAAGAAATTTTATGGGTTCAGGATTAACTTCCCTTCACACCCCCCCCCCCAAAATGGCCAACATAATCTACATACCCATATCGATTTTAAATAGTCCCATCACAGGTTCTGGCAAAGCACCACACGTGCCTGCTACATCTCTCCTTTCCAGAACGACAGTTATGCAATAGGGAAAAAAGGTGTTATTGACAAAAAAAAAAAATAATCCTAAACAAACAGACACTCTGGTTAAGTTAATGGAACATCTGACAGCAAATCTCGAATCAAGCAGAAACTTAATTTAGGCACACACTGCAGTGGCCGCAAAGTTTTCCATGGTCAGTTTTTATTCTGTCATTTGCTGAACTAAAAATTTCATTTCAGCCTGGGTGGTTTGTGTGAAGTTTAACATGAAAGATCAGAATTACCTAATCTCTCTACAACAGACATTTTTCCCTAGTTGCATTGTTTTCTTCACATTTCCATAACAGATCATCTTCCTACCTTGAACAGAAGAAGGCAAGTCAAGATAGCCCCTTGATTTCAAATGTCCAATATAAAGTATCAAGGAGAAGAGCTTTTCAAATGGCTGCTGATGACAAGTATTTCGCATTACAGTGGTTATTTTTCCCACTCACCTTCACAAACTGATTATGAAGGTAATGGACATTTAAGATATTTCTTATTCTAATTTTACCCAGTTTCAAAGAAACATTTAGGGAAAAAAAAAACCACACTTGAAATTACTTCACAAACACATACCAGTTTTATTTGAAAAGTCTGACCTGTAACAAAACCTCTTGAAGACATTTATAGAACATTTAACACGTACTCTTCTGCAATATTTAAACACTGGAGGATTTAGCTGTGCCACGAAAGGATTTTGGACACTTACAAAAACCACAAGAAATCAGAAACACTAAAATAAAAACAAAATACAGAGGTTGGCTGTAAAAATCTATTAAAATCTACCTCTACAGACTAACAGTTCTGATTACTGTGAACCCTGACGTATTCGAATCTGATCATGCACATTCCAACTGACATTTTAAACCCAGATAACTTAATGCATGCATATGGCAAATTTCTAAATAATTTCCCACCTTTTCTGTAGGTGACGTCCTCATTTAAATATGTAAAATAGGATTAGAAAGTTCCTGTATGTGAATAAGTAGTTTTCAATAGAGTACCAAACAATCTCTGTAAAAACAATAATCAAAGTAGTTTTGAACACAAATTCAAGTACGCAAAATTGACAATTTCTTAAAATTGATTTCTTCCTCAGATACATTTGGTAACTGCAAATGAAGCCTGTGCCAAAACAAAGAAACTCCAAGTGACACACTTAAGTGATGAAGCTAGAAAGAGAGTGATGTTAAATTTCATTCTGAGCCAGTAAAAGACATTTAATCTGATGGGAAAATATGATATAACCAGTACGTATTTGAGACCTGAATGATACTTTTTTCTGAATGTTTTCAGAAGTACCAGAAGATACCTGCATTTGCAGTTTAAAACAAAATATGCCATAAACAATATTTGTTCTAAATCTAGTCTGTTTCTCTTCTGAACAAACCCATTTGTATCAAACTGCTTTAGTAGAAGGAGTTTTCTACAGCCGACTTTCCCGTGGCTTCACCCAAGCACCTCAAGAGGGGGACAAGGAAATCTGCACCACACATTTCTTATAATTAACAATAAAAATTCCAGTTGAAAATTCTTCCTCTGCATATAACTTTGTTCTAAGAACTAGATACACTGACTCAGGAAATAATTTATGGAAAAGTTAAAGAAATCTGAGAAGACCCACTCTGTTCAGGGCTTTCCATGTTTAAAAAGGAATGTGATTTAATCTTATTTATATTAGATAAGTAGGATAAAAAAGGCAGAAGGCAGGTTTAATATAATGTAGAACAACTTGTTCTACAGCCAACAATTTATATATTTGTTTCATCAAGTTGCATCTTGTCTTTTTCTTCCAATTCAAATAAGACTATCATGTTCTCTCTCTTACCTAAAAGTGCAATTTCTAATTGCAATTCTTACAAACTACTTTAAATCTCTACCAGTAACCCCATGAACTCAGCATTATTGCCTCAGGTATCTTTAACTGTCTAGATTTACTCTTATGGCAACTTTTTGACTAACCTTTACTTCTTATGTTTGAGAACTGTAAAAAATGATTAAGATGCTTTCTGTGAAAAACAGAATAAAAACGGGTTCAGCCGGACAACTGCTTCAATGAAGACTTCTCCGAGCAACATTAGGATTGCCTACCAAAACCCATCAGCAAACAAAGCATCAATAAATGAAACAGTAGAAGCAGTTAAAAATAAGGCAAGCACAACTCAACAACCAATAGGTAAAGTAAGTCACACTCACAAACAAGACTTTTTTATTATTATTTTCCATCTTAATTCCCTCATACAGGTAGGTGCCAAACTACCATTTCAATCCACCGTTCATAATGATTATTCAAAGTTGTCCACAGTTACAAATACTGTGGAAATGACAAGTCTGGCTAAGCTACCTTTACAGAATCAATTTCTCAGGACACAGCAGAACATTGCTTCCCAAGTAATTTCTTACCTTTAAACTTGCCAAGTACCCCATCACACTTTAAAGGCTAACATTAAAATACTGCTAAATTTTGCCTCAGCAGCTCCAGCCACATATTGTAAATACAATACTCTAATTTCAGCTACATTTGTCTCATTAAGCCAGAAACAGTGACAGGCACAATTACACAAGCGTAAGCGTACCATGACAGCACATAAACAAGTTAAAGGAGTTTAGAAACTGAATATACCAACACCACAGTCCTTCCTCTTATCTGCTCATCTAATCAGATACATTTCGCTTGGAAAAAAAAAACAAAACAATTTCAAGCTGTTCCCTTCATCCTGCAAGCATCATCGTATTACACTTTCAGACAAGAGAAGTTGCTGGTATTCTGTTCAGCTCAATTTAAGAAAATAACCAGAATTGCTGGATCATCAAAGCAGATTAAGCTAGTTATACATACTTAGCCTCACAGTTACAAAACAATTCAGGATGGCCAGGATCTCTGGAGGTCATCTCCTCTAATCCCACAAAACAGGTCCATTTAGACAAACTAGGTTTGCTAAGCTCCACTCAGCTACTGCAGAGTCTTGACTAAACCTATAGGTTGTTGGAGCCTGGATCTCTCTGCGGAACAAGTTCATCTCAAAGACATCTGATTGTGGAACTAGTATCAGTGACAACTAGGGCTTCGTTTTTTGTTTGGGGTTGTTTGTTGGTTTTTTTTTATGACTCTTCCTCTTCATTTTTATATAAGGAAAAGACTATCAAGCTCACAACTGAACAGACTTAGAGCTAAAGGATCTGGCTTATGTGGCTACTGCTATAAGCTAACTCATTCCTTCATTCCCCCAATGCTTCTACTCTTCAAGTTGAATACAAACGGTAGCTTAATTCACCTAGATCTTGATGCAAGTTTAACACATCACATAAGTTAATTTTTTTAGACCAAGAGAAATTCAAAAGAACAGGTCAAGATGGTTACGCAAACAGTCTAAGAGAACCATCAACGGGGAAGCAAGAGTGAGCCTTAAGCTACACTTTCCTTCAGAGTCCCTCGACTAACTACCCTTTATATTATTTCAAACACCAGCTACTTTATTTTCAGAGCCCCTCATAACTTACGTTCAGCCTATCACATCTCAACTGCTACCAAATCACAGAAATCAATAAAGTCTGGAAAGGATCTCAGTTAACATGTAATCCCCTTGCTTTGTCTTGGACATAATTACCCATAGGATATGCTTTCATGACAGCTCACTAACACGGAAAAGGGTCGTCCCATTCCTGTCGCTACCTGCTAACAGCCACACACTTCCACTGCTCATGTTACACCAGCACCAGTGTACTTCTCTCCGAACCATATTTCTTTCTCAGAACAGGAAAAAAAAAAAAACAACCCTAACTTAAGTGGTGGTGGGAAGACAGGGGACAACACACAGGGGGACACAAGCCCGCGTAGTTTTTTCAATGGTCCTGCAAGACCAAAACTGGCAAAAGCCACTACAGAAAAGGAGATGATGACATGCAAAAGTAAGAAGAATAAGAGGAAAAAGGGAAGCAGACAAGTCCTCCCACTTTCAGCAACAGTGGGCAATTATATTATGCCACCATCCAACTAAAATCCTCTGCTGTTCTCCAAAGATGTCTGCCACGGCCTTCAGTGGTTACTCCACATCTCTATAATTTCAAGTTTCCTTAGACCTACCTTATACCCCAGAAAACTAATGTTTTGGTGCAGATTAAAAAAGGAACTTCTTGTCCTTCTCAGTGGAGACAGAATATCAGCCCTCAGCAGATAAAAGCCATCAACACAATGGAAAAACACTATTCTCTGTTACCTATTTCTTACATAAAATAACTATTTTTCTTTCAATATTTCCTAACTTTCCAGTCTTCTTAGTTCAGTTGATCTTCTCTGGATTCTCTGCTGTTTCACTAATTATTATTTTTTTTTTTAAATCAAGTGCCCCAAGCTGGATACTGAAGCTCCCCAGCACTAAATACAATGGAAACAACTTTCTGTCTTATAATACATTCTTCTATAGACATACAGAAGGAAGCTCAGCTTTCCTGCAGCCTCTCATTAGTGGTTTACAATGAAAATGAAACAAGCCAAAGCCTCTTGTAGTGCTCCAGTACTTTCAGATAATCCTTTTATACTCAACTTTGACACCTTCCTTACCTATTTAGAACTTTGCACTTGCAAGCATACTCTGAAGTACTACTCCAATTTATCAGCATAAATTTGTCATCTAATCTTGGTCTGAAGAGCAGCTGCAAACATTCCCAGTACAATGCTACTCTCTGTCAACACACAGTGTATGCCAACATACCAGTTATTAATAAAAAGCATCATTTGAACCAGATACAGGCATATTCTCCACTTTAAATACCCTCCAATTTGATGGCAAAGTGATGTAAGCAGCCTGTACTGACGCAGTTCTCCCATGCACTACTTAGTTCGAGAGTCACGCAGAAAAAACATGCCAAAAAACATGCTTGTTACCTGCACCCATCAAGATCAGTTGTTGTAACAGGAGAGAACTATCGTTGTTAATCATTTTCTACCCTTTCAGATGGGCAAGTTTTTAAGTTAATTAGGATGAAATTAATCAATAGATCTCTGGAGTAGATGCAGCATACCGGCAAAAAATTCTTTAGATGAATAACCATCAGTGATTCCACATCTTTCTGCAGAAGAACTGTTTTGACACAATGAACTACATCTCCACTAGGGATTTTTGCTGGTATTGTTTTTTCCCTACCACCTTCTTAGTATGCCTATTTAAAGAGTGAGTTATAAGCTCTTTTTAGTAAAAACCCACACATTTTTAGTACAAATGCAACACACAGTTTTTTAAACACTATACATGTGTGCTTATATATGGTAAAGTCATGCTTAATGAATGAAAGGTAAAAAGTCCAAAGCAAAGGAGTCCACAGCTATACTGGGAACAAAATGTGAACAGCGATTCCCAACTAATGTCCGTACCAGCAGAGGTTTCCGTCAGCTCAGCCTGCACCAGATAAACCACAGCTCACTAGAACTGTCTTCGGCTGAGGATGTGAATCCTTTCATATTTCAAAGGGATAACACTGCTCTCATTCTACATACCAGAGTAGCAGTTTGAAACACCTCTCAAAAATTCCAGCCTCCCACATGCAACGCTATTATTTAACTGAAACATGTATACCAAGTTTAACACATTTAAACTGGGGGTGGGGGGGTGGGGGGGTTTAAGCATGAATGATCCATTCACAAAGATAAAAAAAATACTGCCAAACACTGTTGTCAAACTTTTCTTCCTGCGCACCATTTCTACATCATTTGTAATTTTCAAGAAGTTTGTGAACTTCTAATTGCCTGTATTTCATGTAAAGAAGAGATGGGTGTATAAGATTACTTACACAGGTAAGACTTTTCTCCCCCTCAAATTAAAGTAGCACTTCTTACGACACCTTTTCAGATATCTAAGTATTTTTCTTCTGCTAAAGCATTATCCTTTCAAGTTTCACCAATATTGCATTACTCTTAAGAAAAGACCTTCCTCTAGACAAGACAACAAATCAGCTACTGCTTCAGCACCCTAAGGCTGAGAAATATGCAAGACATGCTAAAACTACTCAACACTTTTGCTCTACATTCAGTTCCTACAGTACCTTTTAAAAGCATTTTATCATGAAATCTAGTACAAAATAAGTATTAGCTCCCACACATACACTAGCACATTATTCCCCCTGAAAAATATCTGTAAACTTAGAGCCTTGATCCTATCTTTACAAACATGCTTAATAATGAGCCTATGAATCATATTCTAAAGGTAACTCTTGATTACAAGATGAAAAATGCTTGTATTGGCCAACTAACATGATAACTCTTGCACAAGCAGTACATTCAAGCTGAGTATTTAACCCATTAGCCTATTGAAACCAGGGAGAAACAAATATTCTTTTTACCGATCATATGCTAGTTTCAAGGCATTCATGAATAAAAGTAGGAATAGTTATTTGTTCAACAGTAAGTCAGTATTTTCAGAGCGCATTATTGCAAACACTTGAAGATGCATCCACTTCTTTAGGTTTGTGTAAGCTAGAAAGCAGGTTCTACATGAGCAGCGCTGTTTGAGAATACATTAGGACTGGTGGCCAGGCAGGCTTTGATTTTGAATGACAGCCGTTTGAATCAATATTGAAATAAAGGTTTAGGATATTAGATATTAATTAGGATATTAGAGTATAATATTAAATTATTATCTTAAATATTGTAATAAATATTTAAGTATCCAATATAATATTTCTAGTGTGGATAGTCATACACGATGGATGGAAGCACAACAAATTGCATTTGGTGGAACTTTCCTATTTTGATGAAGGCTAATTACTTTGAAAATTGTATTGCTTTAAGACTACTTTTATCCCCTACTGCAAACAGGAAGCTATTTCAACCAAACAGTCTGCATACATGCGAGTTTATCCTATGATTTTACCTTAAGGTACATAGAGAAGACACATAAGATGGTTTATAGATAGCTGAGAGAGACCAGTATGTGATACCAAAGATATTAACCCTCAGGTCTCTTCATCACCAAGTACACATTGAGCACGTTATCATGCTGTTCTCTATATCTTTCTCTCTGACATGAATAGCGCTCAAGCCATCTGCCTTTGCATACTGTAAATTTTGGGGTATAGTATGTGCTTATAGACCTTTCCTTCTGTTCCAAAGGAACTTATTCTGTAAATATTCCATAGCTATTACACCTCCATACAATAAATAGCAGTTTTGCTAATGGAAGAGTGTTAAAAACAAGACTTGTGAAACACATGGACAAGATGCTGTTGCAGTGCCAACAGTAAGCAACCAATCCTTGCAGGCTGCTCTCAAATACCTCCAAGACTCACGCAAAGTACTAACCATATGTCCTTACCTGGCAGCTTCCTAGCAGTGGAGCTGCAACATTATCGTAGCCCAGCCTATTGGAACAGAGAAACTATTTTTGTCAACAGCACACACCGCAGAACAAAAAAAAAAAAAAACAAAAAACAAAAACCAACAAACCCTCAATAAGCACAACTGTAGTTGTTTTGCAGCAAGACGACTTAATTTTATCAAGAAGGTGGGCCTTTAACGTAACTAGGAATTATTTCAGTATGTAACCCTCCTCAGTCCTGCAAACAGCTCCCGATCTCAATTTTTGGGAATAAGTCCCACAGTTGATGCCACCACTTGTGACAAAGCTAAATGGCCTCTCTTCAAAGCTTCCAGTCCCAGAGTTCACCTGGTCCATATGGGATTCAGATCAAACCTGTTAAAAAGTATACCCAAAGGCAGCCAAAGTACCTATGCTGCCTTCCAACATCTGTGACTTTCTTAATCCTGCCTTACAGAAAAACAGAGAAAACATGCCTGACTTCACGCACAGCACATTTTGTCAGTAAATGCCTCTAGCACAGTTTCTAAATCTAAATATATGTATCTTCTAAATATACAAAGTACTCACACAAGTGTAATTTAGGTGTTCCTTAGGTGTTTAACTTCCACATCACTTTATTCTAAAAGATGCATCAGAGAGTAATTTTGTAGTCATGGTGTACCATCACTCTACAGCATACAGATACTTTCCAGTATCTGAAGGTTACCTACAAGAAAGCTGGGAAGGGTCTTTCTACAAGGGCATGTAGTGATAGGATGAGGGGGAATGGCTTCAGACTGGAAGAAGGGAGATTTAGATTAGATATTAAGAAGAAATTCTTTACTCTGAGGGTGGTGAGGTACTGGCTCAGGTTGCCCAGAGAAGCTGTGGCTGCCCCATCCCTGGAGGTGTTCACACCCAGGTTGGACGGGGTTTTGAGTAACCTGGTGTGGTGGGGGGTGTCCCTGCCTATGACAGGGGAGTGGAACAAGATGATCTTTAAGGTCCCTTCCAACCTAAACCATTCTATGATTCTATGAAACCAAAACCACCGCTGAGTGTTAATGCCAGCCTGACCTCCTGCCACCACACCTCACCGAACAGATTTTCGAGCCAAAAAATTCTCCTGATGTTTGTTAATTTAGAACTAATCACACACTTGTCATTCACATTTTTCCCTTTGAACGGCAGTGCTGCATCTTTGACAGTTTAATAGACAAAATCAAAGATAAAAACCAAACCCATCTGATCTTAGTTTTTCTTGTTTCAATACTTGTCTCATTTCAGTAGCTCAAAAGTCTTACTCACTCTAGCAAAGTTGTTTGGGACACCTGTTATTCTCTCCCATTTTAAAAGGACTTTGGAAATTAGATTTCCTTCTAAACAGAATCTAATTCAGAGCAAGAACAGCACATTTCACCTGAATGCCTTTGGGAGCTGTCAGGGAACATGTATTTGAGTTAAAGGAGTTACACCTCTGTATTTGCCTACCTCCGTCAGTGCTGAAACTGCAAATGAAAATGTGTATACCCACCTCTGCAAAGCAGTTCTTTGGCCAGACTACAACCTTCTCTAATCAAAGGTTTTCCAGTTTCTGGAAAGCACTCATGCCAAAACACGTCCTCTACTATGCAGCCTCCCGGACTGTGTAATGCCTGCAGCACACTAAGTGTACTGGTGTCCTCAGCAAACCGGAAATTATATAGCACAATAAACTCAATGTAATTAAAGCTGTGCATTGTAAAAATATTTAAATACATGGTAGGACATATTTCTTGGCAGACACTATCCTACAGCTTTATCTACAATAAAGGGTTGTCTAGTTAATTACTGGCAAAAATAGCCCCATACATATCATTTTGTGGAAATCTGCCTTCTTTTGTCAAAAGTTCATGCTAGTTTGTTGTCTAAAATAAGCTGTATTGTCAAGAGATTCTAATGGTGCAACAGCATCTATTATAGGTCCTTTTGCCCCTGTAGTATATTGGTTAAAAAAACAACACCCCACATTTAACTGCTTTTCATATAATTACACAAAGTAGTAAAATTGAGAGTTTAATCTGATAAAGGGAAAAATCTGGGAAACTTTCATGCCTAACACCAAAGAAGTTTAAGCCATATCCTAAGATGGTATGATTAGTAAATCATGCTCTTCCAACATCATAAAGATGCAAAAAATGACTAAGTAATTTGTGTTTATTTTAATATAGGAAGTATCAAAAACCCAGTACATAAACTTACTGAAAGTGGTGCATTATCTGGCATATAAGAAACAGAAGAAAGTCCAAATAATTTAATTTTTAATTAGTACTATTTATTACAAGACAGTGCTATATGCTTCTCATTATATATAGCACAATGCTCACCTACTGGAGCAGAACTCCTCAGATATTAGGCTTCAGCCCAGATTCCCACTATGAATAAACTTTACACATATCACACTACAATGCAGCTGTGCAATGTTTCCTATTTTGTGTGGAAGATCTGTGTATCTTACTTTTCTGTTGATCTCTCATGAAATAACTACAGCAGTGCCCTGTCAGATGATCGCTCACTGTTTTAGTTGACTAAATGCAGCTTAACAGTTCTTAATGAAAACTGTAGCTCCGATTTAAGAGCTCACAAACCATGACATAAGTAGCAGCCTAACAAAAGGGGAAAAGTGGGGAAAATAAGGCAAAGTAAAGAAAAATCACACTGCTACTAAGGAACAAAACAAAACACAGATTTCATGAGGGAGTTTTGCTGAGGAATACAGGATTATTTTTTTTTTCTGTAGTTTCTATAAAAGAAGTTGGTCAACCCCAAACTAGCAAAGCTCAAGATTTTACCATAAGAGTTCTGTGTCCACTGACAATGCAGGGGCAATAAAAACACTTGCTCAAAGCTTGCCTAAAGCTTTCCTTACGAAATCTCAGTTAACAGACCAAGGAAGAAAACAATTTAAATTGTTTGCTTATTATATCATACAATGCATTTTCTTACAGGAAAAAAAAAAAATCCTGATAAATTATTTGAATGTGCAAAGCAGCAAATCCCCAAACTTCAAACATTTATCATTCAATAAAAACAAACACTAACCTTCTCCTACAAAGTGACTGGCAGAAAAATCACAGGTTTACACAGTTGGGTATTTGGGCTAGTACCTCACAGATCAAACAGGATAAGTTTTGTACTCCCCGATGTTATACAAAACAGTCTGAATACACAGTTTTGTAGAAATTGCCTGAGATTTTTCTTTCTCTATGCTGACAAACTGAAAGAAAAATAGTCGGCTTCATAACAAAGCATGGGGACCGAGACGATAGTATAAAGTCTGAAACAAATTCTAGACACAAAATTGTGAAATTGTGTTGCTTTCCTTCTATTACTTGCTCCTTCCCCTAGATCTCACAAGTGATTTCTTCATGTGAAAGGCCATCTTTGTATGACTTGTCTACTCCTCAGTGGAACTAATCTTCATTTTTCCCAGTAGGAATAGGAGAAAGAAGCCTAACAGAAAACATGAAGCTGCTCGTTCCATGCTAACGTATTCGGTGACGTGCAAAATTCTAGTAATTTTGGTTAAAAAAGTGTCACTATTTTCTAAATTACCATTTTTTTAAAGCAACTAAAATTCAGGATACCTGGATCTAGAGTACTACTTTGAGCTACTTTAATGCAAGCTCTGTTGATTCCATAGCATCTGTTTCACATATTGCACTTAAAGTAGGTGAACTCATTAAAGATTTGTCACCGACAGCCACTTTCATACCTTTTCTTTTGGCCAATACAGAATCAGATTTTGACACAAACTGTTAGCAAGCCGGATAAAACAAAGCACCAAAGAAAAAAAACCAACACCTCTCCCCCATCAAAACACAGGTATCTTCACAAAACTGTTTCAATTGACACTCATGTACTGTAAGTGTGCAGCTCTCCCATGAAGGGAGGCAGTCAAGTAAAGGAACAGCTAAAATCTTCCATGCTATTAATAGAGATGTTGGAAATGCCTGCCTAATTTAGCTTTTACTTCCTTCTTCAATTTAGACTAACATCTCCCATGAGATATTTGGAGCTCCCTGAGCAAACAAAAGTCATTCTGGCTCATCCCAAGTACAGCTTCAACGCACATTTGACTAGCACCCTTTTGCGAGGTCACAACAGCTAAAGGATCAAACCCATCCTTTACAGCCCATGTCAAAGCTGCTCAGAGTAAAAGTTTTAACATACACTGTGATACAGTTCTTCATTGAACACAGAGAGTGAAAATGAAGATGTATTTTCCAGCACCATGCATGAAGCTTCACTAATTTTCAGTAAACAAAGCAAAGGACCTTACAAAGGGGAACCCACCTTCTTACAACAATGCTGTTATGTTCGAGTTTCATAAATCCAGATCAGCTCTTCCCCTTATTCCCCAGTTTTAGAGATCGTTCGTGAGCACTTTCTTAGTGACTGTGTGGTTACAGAGTTCCACACAGTTTTAGAGCAAACACAGAGCTTCAAACCCTCAAGTTTGAAACTGGACGAGTAGGGGAAGCTGTACACAGAAAGAAGTCCTCCGTATCCCACAGCTTTCAGACAGGAATTTCTCTATTTACCATGCACAAAGACATGTCCCTATCACAAACAGCCTCCAAGATAAACTAAAGCCAAGAGCAGAAGTAAATATCATCTGCCTTTTGGTCCTCAGTAGAAGAAAGATGACTTCAGCCAGATTCTATCTTTAAAATGGAATTGCTTCATAAAGAAAAGCTCTAACAATGCAAAATATAGTTATTCCATCTGCTTCAAAGTAAGATTTGTTCACTGGTTAAAACCTCAGACAGCTAAAAAGAATATTAAGCACTAGTAAAACTAGGTGTTATAACATCTTGTGTCAGCCGTGCTACATACCAAGAGGCTGACCACATTCCTGTCTACAAAGGCTCCTCATTAACAATTTAAAATAAGGACAAAAGTATCTCCTCTAATGCACTGTATTTCACTTACAGATAATTAAATCTGAAGAAGGTCTCCTTATAAAATAACTGTGGGTAAACAAAAAGCAACAAAACAAAACAGAATCAGCCCCTGGAAAAAGTTTCAAATTTATAATAATACAATTCCAAACATCAGAGATTGGTATCTGAGAACTTACACAAGTGAGTCTCTGGATTTCCATCCACTTACACACCAAATTCAGCACTGAAACAAATTTCACATATATTTTTAATGCAAATTAACCTGCTAGGAAATTTACTTAATTTATGTTTTAGCTTTAATTACACTTGATAGACTTAATGATGCTATTCTTGTGGCAAAGCGTTCCAACTGAACAGATCTGGAAAAAAGCTGGAGCTAGCTCCCTATTAACTATCAAGAAATTAAAAATAAAAGTCTGAATCCAGACCATCATCTTCCCCCAAAGCACAACACAGTGTGCTTGCAGATTCCAGCCAGGAATTCTGCATCCTGAGCTTTTCCATCAGACACCTAATCAAATGCAGCAACTTACTATGCATTTCATATTCTTATTATAAATAACTACAGCCCAGGAATGAAAAAGTGTTCGTATTTGGTTTCCATTGACCTTTCTTTCATTCATCTGATTAAAAGCCACTTCACGTATATTTTTGATACTTAAATTTTATTCTGCAATGCTGTACTGTGGCACTCATGACTGAAATGCAAGTACTCCAGGGAGAAATAACTCCTGTTAAATTTAACACAGGTTATTAATGTATTACAGAAAATTTTATTAAAAAGGTAATAGATCTAAATTCAGTAATTTGAATAAAACTCAGCTAATTAGAGCATGTCTGTATCAATGAAAGCAAAGTGACATGGACTGTCACCTTGAGAATTAATTCAAAATTAAAATCTATGTAAGGATTACAGTATATTTCTAAAAAGTAAACAAACTTGGTTTGTCAAGAGGAAAAAAGAACACAGGTATATTGTTCAGAAAGGCATTTTTTCCTGTTTAACTGAAACTATGATTTGAACAGTACTAGTTGTAGCTCATGATGAATAAAATGTAATTGCAAATAAAACACCTGGATTTCACCCCTAAAACTTACAAACTGACATAATCACTTACGCAAATATTAAACAAAAGTACTCCTTGTAAGACAGAAGAAAAGGATGAGGGCATTTCGTAAGACAGACTCTATGAAGATAGCTGTATGTCAATACAGAAATGAAGAATTGCTGTCTGAACTACAGCTGTATGTAGCTGCTATACATAATGAAGTAAATATTCCTAACAGACTGATTTTTAAATCAAAGGTATTTCTAATCTCTTCATAACATTATGTTTGCTGAATTATGAACACCAATGGTTTCTGGCAAATAGAAAAAAGGACAGACAATCGAATCCAATCAAATTACACCACCATTCTCAGTATGGTGGCGTAACCATCACAATAGTTTAAATAACTTTTATCATTTCACATCAAAAATGAGGTCAGGTCAAGAATACAGACTTGTGGATCAGAAAAATTAATAAAGTTTGAAATAGGCTGCAATTATGGCTGCAACTATGATGGCAATACTGAGGGGAGGGAGGAAGGGGATAAATAAAATTCAAGCATGACCCGATTTCCAACTAACTATCCCCCCATTTCTCAGCAAGAGCAGAGGTACCAGCCAAATAAATCTGGTGTGACTGCAAACAAATGTAGGTAAAATGCTGATGTGACTTCTGAACATATGGGGAGAAGGGTGGAAAAGAGGGACACAACGCGACATAGCAAAACTAACTCCAAAACAAAAAGCACACACCTGAAAAGCGAGAGACAGGTACAGAAATTTCACCCTATCGCATAACAGCTCATTATCCACCCCAGAAGAATCCAGATGTTGCCAACAGCAAAGCAAGTTACAAGCAGTCCATAAGAATGCCAAAGAACACTTAGACACCTACTTCTACCTTTTGAAAGCCAAGACATGCAACCTTCCGATTTGGCAGACAGAGCAACAAATCACAGAGCTGCTCTGAGACGATTTACTGCCAGATTGAAGGCATAGAGAAATCTAAAAAAAATAAAAAAATAAATATTTAAAACATGTTTACATACGTTAATAACCTAAGTTTAGTTTAAAAATCTGAATGTTATCATTCTGGGTCTTGAAATCTAGTTTATTATTGTAACTTGAGAAACTTATGCCATGCAGCTGAACACCCATGGATTCGTTTTGGTTTGTTGGGGGGTTTTTTTGAACAAAACTAATTGAGGAATAATAAAAATTTCATTACCACCTTTTTCAACAGGATAAAAAAAAAAAAAGTATCAGTTTATACAAGCTGTTAACATGGACAAACATTTTTACACACTAAATATTTAACTAGGAAACAGTGCTATTAGGGATTCATAATTCGTGCTTTAAATTGTATTAAATTAACTACTAAAAATCAACAAAGGTTATAAACAATAGAGATACTTTGTTGATGTCATAGTACATGGTCAGCAACTGAGCTCCATGCTACTGCAAGTACCATATTTGAGTAAGTATGTGAAATTCCAAAGCAGTTTCAACCTGTGCAAACTTACCACTTCCTACATAAGCAAAGGAATCTCTGCTGCTAGAAAGGCACCACTGCGAGCGCGTACCGACGCTGTGACTGAAGGACTGCTTGCTTGGGAGGAAGCAATAAAGAACATTAAGTGATGATTTCAGAAGCGTCTTTTCAGGCGAATGGGAATCATAGAATGGTTTAGTTTGGAAAGGACCTTGAAGATCATCGAGTTGGGGTTGATGTGAAGAGCTCTTCCTCAATGAAGTAACATAGGTCTGAAGGAAATTATACCCATTCTGAGCTCTCCTATATAAAACACACCTTTTGTATTTTTTGTTTTATAGACCATGTATATGTCATGACATAAATTAAAGTAAGATCACAGTATTTCCCTTTATGCCACCACTGTTCACTTCAGTAAATCTTCTTATGCTTCATGCTACGAATTGGCACTCCAAAGTTAATTTTTAGTGTAGATCTTGTTATTGTACACCTTCTGTTTTGAGGTAAAACTTATAAAAGCCTAATTTATTCATGTTTAATATTGCAAATGATCCAGATAAGCATTACTTTAATAAAGCTCCTTTAGCAAAATAGCACAGGAGATGTTTAGTCACAAATCCAGCATATTTGTTAAGTCTTTCTGAAATGCTTAACTTCATTAAGTTATTTTCACACAGTTAAATACAGCTTAGTTCCCTAATTTCTCAAATCTCAATACCCTATTTGTCACATATTACTCAATAACTTGGATTTGCCATCAGTAGACTTGAGAGTATGACAAGTTAGCACTGAATTCACTAACATTATTTTGAGGTTTAGAAACTACCAGCTAATTGATAAAGCTCAGATGTAAAGCCAGGGGTGAAATACAAAGTACAACAGTATTTCTACTTCCTTTGAGTTTAGGAGGACACGTAGTTAATAAAAGTTCATACCCTGCCTGCTCACCATCACATTTCACAATGGAGAAAACTACTAGAAGAGCAAGAAAAACATCAAAACCAACAATTTTATATCAAGATCAGCTTCTTTCCTTTCATTTGGTTGCAGCTTTTTGGCCAGTTATTTCTTGTTTGCTTCTAATCCGGTACAGATCTAACCAATAATAAAATATCTCCTATCTAAGCCTTTGACTTCATTACCTAAGCATTAAGACTTCAACCAGCAAGAAATCTAAATGGTTAAAATCACATACTGATGTAAAAAGAAAAAAACCACAACAACAAAACAGTTCTTTGACACAAATCAAAGTTTTCATTGCTGCAGCAGAAGAGTTTGCTAAGATACTCAGAAGTAAAAACACATAGTTGAGATTATCACTTTAAACTTGTATTATGAAATATTTGGAAGTGTTTAGTAACTGTCCCACTACAGGACTTCAAGATTTCATAAACAAGTCATTTACAATACTTACCTGATTTGTTCTAACCCACTAGAGGAGCAGCTTCTGCACGGTTTACAGAAAATAAGAGCGCACGCACCCAACCAGTAGTAGACCAGTGACTTTTAAAGAAGTGATAGATGTTTGAGAATTAATGAGTGAAGAGTGAGAAACTTAAATTTAAGAAGGCTGTTAAAAAATTAAGCTTTCAAATACAAAAGGTGTCTCTGCTTCAGAAAACGCGTTGCATTTTCCATGGAAAGGGTGCCACATTTTATAAGTGAACTTTCCCAGCATTCTACCATCACCAGTAGTTTACTGATCATGTACTTTACAGAAGGCAACATACACAAAGCAAAAAAGGGAAGGTTTAAATTCCATGTTGGATAAGTCATCTCTTTTGTATTATTATGCAAACTAGTGTTACTTTGTGAGCCAAGTGACTAGGAACAGCTTAAAACTTTCACATCTACAGATCAAAAACTGATCTTAAGATTGGAAACTAAAGACTGAGGTCACAGGCTGAACTGCAAAAGAACGCTTCTTCCAACCATCGCTCTTAGAAGATATAAGAGATGACTGCACCATTAAAAAAAAATAAATAAATAATCACAACTAGAGCTATAGCCCAAAGTTACACGACACCTGAATAACCACAGCTGATGGGAAATAATGGCAGTATGAAGATCCACAGTAAGCCGATTGCATGTGTCCTACAGCTTCTCCTTAGATACTGCCTCTTACTTCATCCAAAGTAGAATACTGCTTCAGGCTAAGTAAAATAAAACAACAGCTGCAGAACTAAATGGCTATTCTTTCTGCAAATGAGCAGCTGTGGCAGAAAATTGGCCCTCTGGCAGTTCAGAGGAGTATGATAGTTCTTGTACTCTACTACAAGGCACAAACAAATATTCCAAGGAATTCCAGTAAAAAGTTAGGAAAAGTTGGATAAGGAAGAAATGGTAAAGGAATCATAGAAGACCTCAGAGAGAAATATGAATACTTCAAAAGAAAGTTGTAATAATGCAATTATCCGCATTTGAAATAATTACAGTTAAACAGAACAGTTCTAAGCAAAAATAACAATGGACTGCCTCCAGAAACTTAAGTCAACTATAAAACGGGAAGCAAAGCCACAAGAAACTTCAGGTAATCCTGCCAAAACCAGAAAGAAAATATGAATTTGGTGAAGTACTCCAATACCATAATAGGAACACAGATAATCTGTTTCTACCGGAGAACACAGTAGCATCCATAGACAGCAGGAGGTAACTCACCACATCACTGAAATAACCCAGTTACGCTTCAGTATGTAAAGGCAGGTAAGCACTTAAAAGGCTGTTTTTTCCCAGCTTTACTACAAATCTCTTGTGAGAACAGTGAAAAGCAATGACTCTTGTCCCTCAGTTCTACGATATACCCTCTGCGTACCATCTCATTTGGAAACTGAAGCTGTCCCCAGCACAGACATAAAGCAAGTCTTTAACCAGACTTGTACTTGTACTAGTAGTAGCCTCTAGACAAAACCAAAACACTAGGGACTTGGGAAATAAGTTCCCAACAAGCTCAATTAAGTTTACTTTCACTTACACAGCTTCCCACAAACGTCTACACAACACAGGGCTGGGTGCTGGTTTAGCATCTTCCTTAAGAATACAGATTTTTCTTCACAATAAGAAGTCGAGGAAGTTACGCTCTGGCATAACTATAGAGAGATTTCCTGTTAAGAATGGATAATTACAGGATTGCAACTTCCTTCCAAGCCATCCATCCACATTCTCCTTTAAAGAGCGTTACTCCATTACCTACAAGCAGATAGGGTTACTATGCCATGCTCACTCAAGAGCCCAACCCTAAATGTGTTTCACATCAAAGCTGTTTTAACTACACTCCACAACACGCACAGGTACACAAACATTTTTATGCTCCTGAGATATCACTGCTACAGCAGTTTGACTGAAGGGACCCAGGAAACCTCCTACTTGGCATTAACCTGAATTATCCACCACACATACATATGCAAGCACACACACTCCCCCCATTACAATCACGTTAAAAAAAAAAAAAAAAAGAGTGAAACCTGGCAACAAGTTTTCCAGCACCATTTACATTCAAACAACCTAAAGCACTTGTTCTTAGCATCCCTATACAGCCCTGAACACAGCAACCAAAAGCTAAAAAGGAAGGGCTGCATAAATCACAGCGTACGAGTTAAACCCACAAACCAGTGTTGAGCTATCACTGCTTAGAGAAGTGTGAAAATTAGGACAAAGTCCTAGTGAAACTAGGTTTTCTGTAAAAGAAATTTCATGAACTATGCTTTGAGGGTTTCAAGACTATTAAACCTGTCTGATTACTGTAAAACAAGTAATCCATCATTACAAAAGCAGCATCTAGATTACAAAACAGAGAATCCTTATCCCAGCTATAAAGCTGGAACTGCAAAACAGGAGAAAAAGCATATCCTGAGTGCAAGTGTACAATCGTAAGGTGATTGTTGCTCCCTATCACAGGCCAAGTCCACTTGTAAATTAGACTACTACTAACTCTTTCTCCCTCAAACAAGCAACTAAGCTTTGTGAGGGTGAGAAAGAAGGTTCTTCGGAGTAGATTAGATTTTTATAATTACGGGCTAAGAATGCCTTTTTACATTCTTTGATTATTAAGGTAATGGCCACTGAGGGAAATACAGAGAGAACATAGAAACCTAAGATGGGGAGCACTTCAGTTTTGGAACTCCATAGACAGCCAAGAGCAAGATAAATAAGGACAGGAATAATCATGTGCATGGGTACCTATGTTGGATTTCACCCATTTGTATGTACTGACGTGAGGCCGAGCTACTTAAATGTGTTCATGATAGCTCAAGCTTAATAAAATAATTTCAGAAACAGGACAGTCAGGGATTTTTGTACAAGCAATGCAAATACCAGATTAACAAGAATATATGAAATGCTACAATACAATATATGAAATGCAGAAAATGCTACAAAACCAAGACTTCATTCCAGGACAGTATTAGAAAACTCAGCTTATCAACTCATCCAGGATACAACTTTAACAAAGTAATTTTTAACTGTCATTATCACAATAAACACTAATTAGAAAAATATTTAAGAAGCACGCCACCTATGAAGACTGGTATCTTAATTGTCATTCACAGCGAGATGTCAGTTCATAGGACTTATCTAGTACTTAAACTGTTTGTTGTAAAAAGATGATATGTGCGAATAATTCAGAGGTGGGGCTTGAGATAGAGCTTATGCAAAAAGCATTTATTTTTAAACATACAACCATAAACAGTATGAACAAAGAAAGTTTTCAAAACACAAAACCCTGTGTCATTTCCTGATGCCAGGAACAGAGACTCCCAACAAACTTATTAGGGGCAGCATACAAAACTTACCTACCCATGACCTATTTTAACCACACAAAAAAAAAAAAAAAAGGTGGCTAGTAGTAAAACTAATAAAAAAAAAAAGTTTGCTTGCTCTGATAAAAGAATTCTCTGAGAAAGAGGCAGGAATGGGGACCTTTGACAGTCTAGAGTAGACAAGGGAAATACAGAGATGGGCTTCTCGTGCACCAACTACCAGATAGCTTTCTAAGGAAGTTCAAGCACCTTTCTACAGCAGCATCCTATAGGTCTCAATTAGATTGTCCACTAGCAACTGTGTTCAGAATACCATCCCTTTCTACACACGCCAGTCTGAAGAGCACTTGTCGCTTGTCTGGTCAGTTTGATGTTCTTTTTCATAAAGCTGAAATAATTCAGCTGCTAAATGCCCTACTACTGAAACTGTACTTTTAGCACTATTTCAGGCTAAACCCAACAAAGTTTTTTTTTTTCCAGAAAGCCTTCCTTCTGTTGTGTGAAATCCAGTAACACCACCACTTCATACATAAGCCATATGTCAAGGTGTTTTCTCTACCTGAGACGAAGTTACTTAAAGCTCAAAGATTTCCTCAGGTTTCTGAGGCCCTGGGCTGACCAAAAATAACAAAGATATTCAGTTACTATCTCCAGGCAAGAGATTAAATGAAAGAGGGAATACCAGAAAGAAACTAAGACAGTTGTTTGGAGACTACCCTAAGAAATTGATCACATCCCTCTCAGTACTTGCAGAACAAGAATTTCTTAAACCTTTAAGCCAGACGTGTTTTAGTGGAAAGAAGAAATAACTAAAGTACAATTAATCCTAGTACTGTTATCTGCGACTCAGAAGGCAAAAATTCAAGACACACGAAGACCCAACCTTCTCACAGATGTGGGTGGGAGGAAAAGAGAAAGCACACATACCGAAGGCACAGCCACACATCTCTCTCCAGTATACATATTGGGGGAAGTGAGGGGAGGGGGGTGGCAAGGGAGCGAAGGGTGCTTAAAAGGCACAGAATAAATAGATGCAAGATAATCAGGTATTCAAGCCAAGAACATCCTCAGTGCTGTGACCTTACAGCTTAGTGGGAGACACACTAATATGAACTTCAGTGCTCATCATTCTCTTCATAATCACCTGGATGAAACAGAGTTGATAGAAAACCTTTTCAGCCTTCCCATCTCGGATTTATTTTTAATAGAAGCTGAAAACTGACCAGTCCCTGTACAGGATGTTAAACTGAGGTACTGAAGGTCTAAAGAAGTCCTCTTAGGCCCACCTTCTCAAGTGAAGGAGAAAGACTAGAAAGGATAAAACTAAGAAAAACACCCTTACTGACAGAGGTTAGCTCCTCAGGCACTCATTTCACATGTTCTTCTACATGGAAGAGTTACAAGAATGATGGAGAAGCATTTTTTTTTTTTTAGTAGACTACCTGGGAAAAAATTAAGATAACTGATCAGCTATTCCTTCTTGAAACTCCTGCAGCACCTCTACAGAATGAGGCAGTGCTGCCGTAGCAAAACACAAATGAGATCAATTACTAAGGAAATTACAGCCCATTCCTCTGCTCGGCCTCTGTGGTTCCCTCTCTCCAAGGAAGGGGTATGGGGCAAGTCCTGTCCTTCAGGAGCTCACATTGTCCAGGGCCCTTTGCATAGGGAAGAGCTAATAAGGCCCCTTCTGGAAAGCAGATACGCCGAACAGCTTCTCCCGAGCTCTCCATCGCCACGTCCCCGATCCTACCCCCACCCCCGCGCATGAGAATGTCCGATGCTGAAACACACAGAGCTCCTCCGCCTGAGGAGGCTTTCACGTCCCCGCGAGGCCGGTGGGAAAGGAGGCAGCCCCACAGCGGGGGGGACTCCGCTCCACAGGACCCCGGGACAGGCCGGGCAGTCCTTCTCTTTCGCGGAGCCCGGCGGGACGCGCGGATAAAGCCCCTCGGCCGCCATCCCTCCCCGGTACTCACAGTCCAGGTGCTTCTTCTTGGGCCCCATGACCTCGTGGGTCGTGGCCTTGCAGACGGTTTTCGAGACCGCCGAGCCGGTCACGCTGTGCTGCGCCGCCGTGATGCGGTCGGTGAGGCTTTGGCCGGACATGGCGGGTCGCTGGCGGCGCTGGAACCGAGAGCGGCTCCGCTCCCTCCTCAGGGGCCGGGACGGGAGGACTAGCCGGGGGATGGAGCTACAC
>NW_009647680.1:7430019-7467121 GCF_000708025.1 Charadrius vociferus
TTTTTTTTTTTTAAATTGTTATTTCTCAGCTTGGAAAGTTTAGTGGAAACTCCCTCAGTGTCACCTCAGACAATGGAAGCGTAAAGGGAAACTCTGCTCACAGGCAGTGCGGGGTTTGGAGCTGTGCGGTTGCTGCCATCGTGCTTCTAGAATCACAGAATGGTTTAGGTTGGAAGGGACCTTAAAGACCATCTAATTCCACCCCCCCTGCCATGGGCAGGGACGCCTCCCGCTAGTCCAGGTGTAATTTTTATTTGAAAGTTTGCCAAAAATCTTTCGAATGTACACAGCAAGCATAAAGAATTAGTGGTTTTCATGTCTTTTACGATCAGCCTCCCACTGTTTTGCTACTCTGCTAATGCTTCTCAGGGATCTTGGACTTAGTCGGTGGCTCTGTCCTTGGCTTGTTGGGATTTTGTGCAAAGTTACATAATGTTTCTGTTCATAAAAGTTAGCTAACTGTTCCTTAATGTGCCTCCTGTAAGCCTGGTACCTGTATCACCCAGATGCAGTGGCGGACAATGAGGAACAGCGACTGGAGTCGTTACCTCCTCCTGTGCCTTGCCAAAGTGCAGGCAGTCCCAGCTATCTGCAGCTTTCATTACTTTTTACAACGGGGCTCTGCTCATCCTTCCCGAACACACAGCAGCAGATGATACAGCGAAACCACAGGATTCCAGCAGACGAATGTTCTTCCTCTCCCAAAAGTGCCTCCTGATGAATTGTCATGGAACTGCCCCTCATCCGTGAAGCCACTGAAATATTTATTAGGGAACTTAAACAGAAGCAGTATACAAATGATACTCAGCTCTGTCTGCTTGACAGGATATATAAGTAGGATTATCTGTTTATAATGCGCAGGGAAAATTGGTGTCAGAGGAAGGACATCTGGCGAAAGCTGAACCCAAATAATGCCATTGCTGCATGTGTGGAAGGAGCGCTTGCACGTGTAGAACTTGTTTCCCTCATAATGCCAAGCTTTTTGAAGATACTGTCATGTTTGTATTTCTTGGCTCCTTCCGAACTGCTTCTGGAGTCCCAAATATGCAATGCTGGGGAAATAAATCACTGACATATACAGCAACAGACCCTGAGATAAGACAGCTTTAGCATAGAGCTTCGCACCATGAAAACCCCGAGACTGCTATAGGCTATTGATACAGCAACATGTATCACTGGGAATACATCATCTTTTTGTTTTGTTTACAAATTATACTGTAAATAAGAGATATAAATAATTTTGATGCTGCTGGTATTTTTCCTGCTAACTTCAGCTAGGACCAGGATTTCAACACTCCAAGTTGCTCTTTGGAGAAATTCCATGGAATTGGCCTGAGTAATTTAGTGTCCATCAGTTCTTCTCCGATTATGCCCGTCGCTTTCTCCAGGAACAGTGAAACTATCCAAACAGAGGAAGCTTGCGACTCTAGGAGTTATTGAGACCAGATTTGGACAAAATATCTCATTCCTAAGGGGACAAAAAGTGACCTCTGTCTTAGAGGTCCAAAACCAAAAATAAATTTAGCCTTTTTACAGCTCTTCATATGCACAGAAATATCATAGTTTTAGCCCACTCAGTTAAAAATTCTGCTCATTATTTTTGTTCATAAGCAGAAATGGGAGAGAAAAGTGATGGAAGAACTTATTTTTGTAAATGTTTGTTGCTTTTTAATTGCTTAGGAGCCACTTCACACCATTACACTGAGGAGCTTGAAGCCCTGTGATAGATAATATCTGAGCACCTCCCAAAGATTTAGAAATTGAAATCAAAATATTATCTCTTTTCCTTTCCAACCTGAAGAAAACAAGTTTGATTAGTTTACAACTCATTTGTTTTTGTTTGTGTGCCTGGGTGTGCTTGAGAATGAAAGGAGAAAGGAGTGCGTATCTGAAGAGAAACTAATGCAAAGATAGCAGTCCTATATTTAGCGAAGCGGCAAACCTAAACAACATTCTTTTCTCTTGTGAAAAGTTCTTCCAGAGTCTGGATCCAGCTCCTGCGAAAATGCTGTATCTTGCATTCACAAGCTCCCAAAAGTGACAGTGTTTCGCTGGCATGCAGCTACCCTGGAAGGACAGACAAGCTGACGGGGCTGTTTCTCCCCATGTGTATTGTATAGTGCTGAAAACCTCGCCTCGGCGTGACCTCTGTAATTTATTATGCATATCACTTTCTTGCAACAGTGTCATTTCCACCCTGCGTGGTGCCTGCCACGCTGTAATGCCTGCAATCCCACTGGGTGCTGTGGTGTTGCCACCCATGCCTTCCTCCACGCTTCGTACTGTTGCAAACGATTGGGAAAGCTGTGGGTTGGGGGGCACTATTAATCAGATGTAGCTTCAGATTTAAAACAGGTGTTTTGACTGAATTTCAGGTCTATTAGAAATCAGCCTTTCTGGGGCACAAAACTGGTGAGGCACAGAGCTGAGCACAGGCTAATAAATTGTAGCAGGCTCCTTACCAAGGATTTGAGGGCCTATCTGGAAAGAGCACGAAAAATAAAATGCAGCAACCATCATCTGGGAAATGAAGGGGGCTGAAGAAGAAAAGTCGCAGAGAGGCAAAAAAATTGAAATAGAGCTGGGCCGATGGAGCTGCTGAAGGGGATTGTAAGAGGGACAGCCGCGGGGCAAGGAGGCAGCAGGGTGGAAAGCCAGAGGCAGCGAAGCCACCTGAATGAGGTTGGGAAACACTCTTTTAGCATTGTATAAATGATTTGGAAACATGCTACAATCCAGATGTTTCCCATGACCCATTTCAAGGATCACCATAGTTTCATTTGTTGTTAAGGGTAATAGTATTTTCCCCAACTTTTAAGGAAAAGGTGAATGTGATGTCAGCCCCAGGAATTCAGCATCTGTTTGAGCTGGAGACAAAAGATATAAAAATAAAATAGACTGTCGGAAACACCATCTCTTTGGCTTCCCAAATGTAGCTAGACATGACATATGCCCGTGTCCATGGCCTCTTAGGACTATATATATGGTTCATTTCTCGTGCACCTCTGGCAGCATGGAATTCCAGAGCAGCTGCACTGCTGGAACCAGGCCACTCGCTGACCGTATACAGCAATCTAAGGGTATCGGTGCACTTCTGAGCAGCCTAATTTTGCCCAGCCTAGTAGAATTCTGCCCATTTCACTGCAGTATTAATAATTTCAAAACCATTTTCAAAGAGTTTGGCCAAGATTTACCCAAGGTTGCTTTTCTATGAAAGACATTTAGTCATACTCCAGCTTGACTATAATAAGAATTCGATATAATTTGCGTCACCATAGCAACTTCATCAAAGAATTTTATGGACAATAATTAATTTGTTCTTGCAACACCTCTAAGAAGATAAACACAGAGAAACTGGGACATAGAAAAGTTACAGTCAAAGTGACACTTGTTAGTGGCACAGTGAAATAAAGTAGCCCAGGTACGTGGTTCTTGCTACTCGCTCATGCTGCCACCAGGATCAAGCAGCCGGCAGAGGTATGCAAAGTGGGCAGATTCCATGCAGGGGAGGAGGAGGAGGCATGACCGTTGACGACTGCTGGAGTACCGCAAAATAGCCACAACATACAGCAAAGTTGGGATACTTTTTTAATTGATACCCTTTTCCACGACTCCAGATGTGCTTGTTTACACCTCCAACATTCCTCTTGCCCACACATAATAAGATGACCTGTCAGATTTGACTTTTGCTTCCCTCATACCCAATTTCTATGAAATTATGTTTCTGATCCTTCAAACTCTAAGTACTCAGCTCCTTCCTTTCCTAATGATCATTATTCCATACTCAGTTCATTCCCGCTCCAAATACATCATCCTTTTCCATCTAAATACCTGCCTCGCAGAATGTTCCGGCTGAAATCACCTATTGCTCTGTGTCCCTCTTACAGCACCCACTGCTTCTAGCTCCTCACTGTCCTCACATCTACTCCAAATCCTGTCCTTGCAGACACAGCCAACTTCCTCAAGTCCATGTTGAATCAGACATCTCTTTTTGAATTCTCTTCCCTCTTTCTGGAAATGGTGACAGATTTGATGTTTCTTTTGTTCCTCTCACATTTCCATGCAGCGCTACAGGATTGGGGTGGAGTGGCTGGAAAGCTGCCTGGCAGAAAATGACCTGGGGGTGTTGGTGGACAGCCGGCTGAATATGAGCCAGCAGTGTGCCCAGGTGGCCAAGAAGGACAACGGCATCCTGGCCTGTATCAGGAATAGTGTGGTGAGCAGGCCTAGGGAAGGGATCATCCCCCTGTACTCGGCACTGGTGAGACCCCACCTCGAGTACTGTGTTCAGTTTTCAGCTCCTCACACAAGAATGACATTAAGGTGTTGGAGCGTGTCCAGAGAAGGGCTACAAAGCTGATGGGGGGTCTGGAGGACAAGCCTTATAAGGAATGACTGAGGGAACTGGGGTTGTTCAACCTGGAGAAGAGGAGGCTGAGGGGAGACCTTATCACTCTCTACAAGTACCTGAAAGGAGGTTGTAGAGAGGTGGGGGCTGACCTCTTCTCCCTGGTGAAAAGTGATAGGATGAGAGGAAATGGATTCAAGTTATGTCAGGGGAGGTTTAGATTGGATATTAGGAAACATTTTTTCACTGAGAGGGTTATTAAACATTGGAACAGGCTGCCCAGGGAGGTGGTGGATTCACCATGCCTGGAGGTGTTTAAAAAAAGGGTAGATGTGGTACTTGGGGACATGGTTTAGAAGTGATTTTGTCAGGGTAGGTTGATGGTTGGACTTGATGATCTTAAAGGTCCCTTCCAACCTCAGCATTTCTATGATTCTATGATTCCTCTTTCATG
This sequence comes from Charadrius vociferus, assembly GCF_000708025.1. Lineage (NCBI taxonomy): Eukaryota > Metazoa > Chordata > Aves > Charadriiformes > Charadriidae > Charadrius > Charadrius vociferus. The sequence goes on from NW_009647680.1 coordinate 7,434,822, forward strand.
CCTCTCTATGTAAGACCAATATCCACCATCCTTCCTCATATGTAGTATTCTGAGCTCTGCAGCTTGTGTCACCTTCTCATGCAGCTCCAGTAGTTGATGTCGCTTGCTGTTCTGTTCCCCAACAGGAAGCTGACTTTGTCAAGAAAGAGAGCAGCTCCCCGAGAGCTAACGGAGCTCTGACATGAGAAAAGCAGGTAGGAAGGGGGGAAAGTGAGGCAGTACCATTTCACAGGAGGGGAGCAATCAGAACTAATTTTACTGCCTTCACTTAGGAGTAGGATATCTGGGTAGGAGCTCCCATGCCATATGACAAGATCTAAGTAGAGGTGGAAAACAAATATGACGCGTCTGAATTCTGTTGTGTGTTATAACACCTTTCTCACCTTGCTGTGACATGAAACTTGCGCATTGCAAAACTGATCGTGTCATTAATGCTGTAAGCAAATGCCTTCCAAACCAGGATTGCTACCTGGCAGACAAATGTGTGTAACAAATGCCTTTTTGAGTGTGAGAGAGAAAGGAAACAAGCTCCCCTACATTTTGTTCACACTTTCCAGTGGATGTGTCAAATGCTGACACCTCTGAAGAGCGAGAGGTATGCCATCCCCTGCGGCTGCCCATCAGCAAGCATTCCTAATGCCCTCCCGCTGCTCTTTCCTAAGGACTTTTTTTTTTACACATCCTTTCTCGGCAGCGGGCACTCTCACAGTAACTCGCTCAGATGCTCCAAGGAGAAGAACAAACCTTGCAACACAGCCTTACTAGCATCATAAGCGCACCAATATACTTCCCCAGAATTTCTGGAGACCATCTTTCATACAGGAAAAGCAAACAGCCCACTCCCAGCTAGTGACACTGGCATCCCTTCCCCCTAGTTTCATCTCGAAAACCTCAGACCTTGCTGCCAAATCCTTCTCCCCACTGTTCCAGGCTGGCAGTGTTCGTGAGACTTGGCAGGAGATAGCATTTGATAAGAATCCGACTCTGGGCACTTCTGAGAGGGCACTGTCATTCATTTCACTCCCCTGCCAGTTCATGAGCACCAAGCCAGCAGGGTGAGTGCAGGAGGAACTGCATTCCTTTCGGGCTCCTGTAACTCCGCAGCAGCTCCTATCATTTCCTTCAGTCATCACCTTTGAGCCAAAAGCAAGCATAACACACTTCAGCCCCAAAGGAATATTTTTAAGGAAAGTTATAAGCAAATGAAAACTCAGGGTATGAATGGAACAGCCACTTCAGCCTGCTGCCAAGCTATAATTGGTACTTATGCTCACATTCTTGCACACACATACGTGCAGCAGAGCTTAATAGATTCCCTCATTAATGTTGAGGCTCATGTGCTCATGCTCTATGTCTGGGAAAGCTTTACACCCACATGAATTTTGATGTGGAGCTGAAACAAAAATGTTGATGCTGGCAATGCCAACTACAGAGAGTAAATAGCTGTGTCCAGTCCTGCCAATGCTGACTTGAATGGGGCTTCTCACCCAGAAGAAAACCTATGTGTGAAAAGTATTCTCACGACCGAGTCCGTGCAGCAAAAGTAAATCCTGGTTCCCTTCCTCAAATGAATAAATCCATTTATGCCAATGAGTTGGTTTCAAGTCTGGTATCAGTAGGTCCCACTCCCTGGACTTTATGAGAGATGTGAATCTTGCCTGCTGGAGTGAGTCAGGCTATCAGTGTTTGGCTCTGTGCTTCAGGGGTCAGTGACTGCATTTACATGTGGGCATACTTCACGCTGATTAAATCAAACTGCTGCACTGAAAAGGACATTAACTAAATGCCTTCCAACATTCTGATGGTGTATAAGCTATTCTGAATCTTAAAATCAATAGAGGATTTGTCCTAATTCGTTCCAGTACACACAAGTACGTAAATGAAAGTGCTTTCCGTTCAGTGATATGGGGGAGATGCATAAAAAAGGAAATGAACTGGATATTTAAAATTGCTTTGTTTTTCAGGATCTGAGAAGCAAAGAATTACAAGTAATATTGGAGTGACTGTTCTCACCTTCTCTGTCATCCTGTGTTTCCTAGTTTTATTTCTTTGAGCTCCAAAAGCAATACTTTCTGAGTAGCAGTGGTGCAGGCTTGTCTTGATAATGCGCTTCAGCCACGACCCCTGTCTAGAAGCAATCGGATTATATGTTCTGCTTGTTTCCTCCACTGAGGCCAGGGACAGATGCAGGCCAGATGTGAATGGCAGGGACACAGCGCTTCCTTCACAACCATGTGTCAGGCAACCCACCTTTCAGCCAGCTCATCGGCCTCGGGGAGATCCCACAGGAGAGGGCGAAATGCAGGAGAATGCATACTCACAGTTCTGCCTCAGGTCCTGCCTTCTCTCGGGCTCTCCACCGCTTGCAGATGGGGTTGAGGTACCAGAGAGAGGATGAGGTGATACGCTGGGCAAGAGTGAATTGCCAGCGCTACCGCACTGCAGTGGTAGAGGGGCTACAAAAAGCCTAAAATTCCCTCGGTACCCTCCTGGTAAATCCATATCGGTGTAAAGGTACACGCGAATCTGGCAACCAACTTCATTGACTTCAGATCAGAAGACGCCTACTGTGTCAGAAGCTGCGGGATGTGGACCTTTCCACTGGGAAGTGGCTGCAGGCCAATGAATTCACTTCCCATGGATCACAAAATCACCAGAATTTTTACTGGTCATTTTTATCCGAATTCAGGAGCAAAGAGTGGTAGAGGATCTGCATCTCATTTCTAATGCCTCCACCTATCCAATTCTTCTCTTTGGACCACTTCTTCTGTGTGCTTTCGCTAATCAATTAAAGCCCTCCCTTGCCTTTTAATACAGCGTCCCTTTTCATTGGAAAGCCAGACATGTTGGCAGCGCTTGCTACCGGAGGAATAAAGAAGGAAGAATGATCCAAAAGAAAGGATTATAGTCTCTCAAATTGCACTGGGATATTCTCAAGTCAGACGCTGACCCTGCATGTGTTGGTATTCACTTTTAACCTTCTCCAAGAATGCTAAAGACTTCATTGCTAAAGACTGTGCGCTGCAACAGCAGCTGAAACCTAGGAAGAACTACAAAAGCAAGATGCTGAGGAACATCCTGCACACCTGTGTTTTTTAGCCCTCACAACCCAAAAAACAGTGAAAGATAAAGAGCAAAAACGATTATCAGATGCATTGAACTGATTCAGATTACATAACCCAGTTGGAGGAAATGGAAGAAGATAAGTAGTTTGTGCAACAGCATGTTGACCTGAAAGATCAGATGCCTAAAAGAACATTTAACTAAGAACAGCTGTAAAGAAAACAGTAGCATGGGCAGGTAAAACCATAGATCAAATACTTTGTAGGTCCATATTTCATCACACGCGGTATGCTTTCAGATGCCAAATTCTGTTCCTGTTGAATCTATGGCAAAATGCCCACTGACTTCAAACAGAACAGGTTTTGCCCCTGTAAGCTAAGAGTATGGCCAGCAGTACTGCAAATTTAGTACCTGCCTGATCTTAACACTTTTAATTTCAAATTAACAAAACTCTTTTACTCTTGGGACATTATATTAATCAATTTTTTTTTTTTTCTTCAGATCCACAATACTTTAAAGCCTGTTGGCTGGAGTGCTTAATGCTAATAAATATTTTTAGTAAATATTTTTTTAAATGCTTAAACAAAGTGTTCAGAAACGTTAGAAACATTCTTCTCCCGACAGAACTTTTTGGTATCATAGCAAGTTTTGTTCAGTAAAGGTCTTTAAACCTTGGCATTGCTATTCTCTTTCTTTTACCTTCTCTTCTGTTCCATGACATTTTGTTTACTGAAGTTTATCCAAATCTATATTCTTAAGCATCTTAATCCTGAAAGTGGATTTGATAAATCTTTGTAATTGTTTGACACATCTTAGCATTATGGCATATATCTGAGCATGGGTCTGTTCATGGAAGTGAATCCCAGAATCACAGAATGGTGAGGGTTGGAAGGGACCTCTGGAGATCATCTAGTCCAACCCCCCTGCCAGAGCAGGGGCACCTACAACAGGCTGCACAGGACAGCATCCAGGCGGGTTTTGAATGACTCCAGAGTGGGAGACTCCACAACCTCTCTGGGCAGCCTGTGCCAGTGCTCCACTACCCTCAAAGTAAAGAAGTTCCTCCTCATGTTAAGGTGGAACTTCCTACGTTCAAGTTTGTGCCCGTTACCTCTTGTCCTAAGTGAAAATTAATATCAGAAAACAAACTACTGAACTTTTTGAGCAATTAACTAATTTTGCATCAAAACAAGTAAAATTGCCAGCAGTGTATCTGTAGTATTTTAAAATCAGATAAAAATAGGATTGCTGTATTCTTTAATTAGCATAGCTGAAAGTTAGCCAAATCAGCTTCGGACACAGCAGGAGACGTACAGTTTGTCCTGATTTTGTGGGGAATGAAAAAATGTAATACTTGGCACATGAACTAACTATGCTAACCAAAAATGTTATTAAAACATATTCAACTAGATCAAATATGGTGGTTTACCAGATATTAGTCTACATATTTTAACAGAACAGAAGAGCACAGTTTTGAAGTTGCAGACTACTGAAAGAAACAAAATCTAAAGAAAGTGATTATCAGTGATGTGAAAATTTTGAGGAAAACTACTTACTGAAATCGGTAGGCTTCTTTTGCCAAACTCTGGCATTCTTATTGACACAGAGTAACACCATCCCCTACGAATAGTTTTGGTTATTTGTGAATCCAGCCTTTTATCGCAAATGAAATTGCAAGGTGTTTCAACTTGAGTGAACATTTTCAAATGATAAGATGTTAAAAGCCACCACTTTTTAATTTCTGTGTGCCCAGTTGCATAAGATGGGTTTTGATGAGGTTAGAGGTATAATATTAACATGGGATAAATTGTTTATTAAACAGGAACAATCAACTGAGTAAACATCTTATTAGTGCTTACAACATCTAGCCTACATGTAGTCCCTGCCTGTGCATGATGGAACTGCAGTGTCTTACTATGCAGATACTTTCTTGTGTGAGTTTAAGGGCAGAATTCTGTGATTCTCAAATGCACATCCTTAAACACAGATAGTCTCAAGAGTCATGAAAAACTTATGAAAAGTCCAATAAGAAAACCTCTGATGAAATCAGATGCAGGCTTCAAACCAGTCCTGTTACAAAAAGGTAAAAGTGATTCTTCCTGAAGCAGTGAGGACTGAATCCAGAGAACATCCTCGAGGAGGGACATTATGACCCTCCCTGCAAAGTTTTATTGCAATTTTGTTTTTTTTTTTTTTCTTTTAAATTGCAATTTGAATTCCTGACAGTAAGATTATGAAGGATTTTAAATAAATCAGTGCATGTTGCAGCTGCTGTCACCATTTACTCCTGTGTAGACAGCCCAGCTCAGTTTGGGAGCAACACTGGCTCCTATACTAGAGAGCTATGTGCAGACAGCTAACAAATTTACATTTACTGGCTTTTTCTGTCTTCAGAAATGTTTACTTTTCTTTTTTTTTTTTTTTCCAAAACTTAATTATGAAGATTGCCTCATTCCCAAATGTGACATTTCACAGCTTTAGAAAGAAGAAACAGTTACCTGAAGAATTTTTCCAAATTGCATCACAGAACATATCTCTTGGTGTTTCTCTAATCCAGATCATTTTGTTTCCTAGAAAGGACAGCTCATCGTTTCATAGGACTGACTTTCCCCTGCACAGATGGTTTGCCTGTTAAAATAACCATCCTTCAGAAACTACAGTAGAACATGAGCACCCTTAGGCAACAGTTCCCAAATTTCAGTTTCTGACCCTTCATGAGGTTGTAGCAGTCCTGAGTGAGGTTGCGATTATGGCCAAAATGAAATCGTTTCGATAGTTCTGGGACTGTGAGCCAGACTGAAGGGGAACTTGCAATCAGAAGAGGAGGTACTCAAAAGCCAACTGGACCACATCTTACTCTTGTGTCAGCTTCCATCTTCTGACACTTTGATGATTATACACATCAGACTGTCTATAAGATGTATCTGATAATCACAGTGGGTGAAGATTATCATAGCCCTTCCATTTTACAGACAATAAACACCAAGACAGGAGGCACAAAGACAAGAAAGGCCCCAAAGGCTTGAGGGTGAGGCAGATATCTTGCCTTTCCTGAAGTCAGAGCCACTGATTCACTTCACAGCCCGCTCCACAGAGCTGTGACCTCTTTAGGTGAGAGACATTTGCTGAGCATCCTTCCTCAAAGATCCTCAGATCTCTTTTCTACCCCAATCCCACTGGTGGGGGGAGGTAGGATGGCTCGGTCACCCACAGGCTCTGTCACTTGTCCCCGATATGTACTCTCAACAAAAGCAGAATGCATCCAGGTTCTTTGGTAAACAAAGGGATGTGTGGGAGCATTTGTCCCCTTAGAGACTTGCTAAACATCTCCTGGGTAGATGGAGCATAGCTGAAAACAAAGACCTAATTCCAGTGCTTTGCAAAAACTTCTGGCCAGCACTGTCTCTTAAAAAAACAGATTGGAGGAATGTAAACATGTGTTTGGCCAGTAAAGCAGTCGTTACAGAAATGTTAATTATGAAGAGGATTTCCCATGAGTACAGAGCTTCTGACACCACTTTGATCCCATGCACGACACAAGTCTCGGGAGTCACATGCTCTGCCTTAGAACTGTGCTGACACTTCTCCGAACCCCGAGAAGCTGCAAGGACATTTACTGCCGCACAGGAACAGAAGGAGCTTTGATGATTGAAACTGAAGCTTGCGCAGCATCATGCTGAAGCAACCCTCTGTTTAATTAAAAAGTTCCATTGGTCAGAACATGTGAGTGTCTAGCTATGATCTCTGGGTGGCCCATGCATGGCAAAATACAAAAAAAAGGTTCCTAATGAGCCTCCCAAACTCTCTCTTATTCCCCTTCATCTAGCTGAAACCAGCCATAAAAGCCGTGTATCTCATCTGCTCAGCCAGCTATTATCTTCTCCCCAGGTTTAAATGCCTTCCTTTGGTCTCCTCTCACCTCCTGCATCTTCCCAGAGGTCTTTATTTTTCTTTGCAAGGCCAATACGGTTCAGGCTACACCTATAGAACATGCTATAGCAGCACCGAGCAGGTCAGTGGAGTAATGAGATGGATTGCTGAGCTGGAATACCTACAGCGTGTACTGCAACCCAGCTGGTTCATTCATTGCATGGAGTAAATGTACCCTTAGGTCTTCTCTGTCTCCTTCCTGACATTTCTTCCATCTTGTCCTTGCTTTCTAAGCCCTTCTCTTCTTTCCCTCTCCCCTCTTCCCTTCCTCCCAAAACTGTTTGCCCCTCGGACTTCTTGTGCCCCTACTCCTGATCTACACTCTGCGGCTCTCCTCTTGGGATACACTTTGTTAAGTAGGATGCATTGAAAGTTGCTTTTCCCTTCATGAACAGCAAACAAAATATCTAATAAAAAAGAATTAAATAAAAGCCATACATTTGGCATAGCATGGGCTATGGAGTCATTGTATTTTTTCTGTTTTAGGGGTGAGATTATTCTCTCTGCTTTCAGCTTTTTGAGCTGGTAGGATATTACTTTCATGCTTTTTTCCTCCACAGCCAGGAGGGATTCAAGCTAAACTGACCTTTCCAAAGGGATGCTGAGATCCTCACATGGGCAACATGACTCCAGGCTCCCACAAAAATCACAAGAACTAGAGACAACCTTAGGCTTTCTTTGCTGTGAATAGTGCTGTTTCGTGAAGGGAATGACTCACCAGGTCCAAAGTGAAGTGTCTCCTCAGACCATCAGGGCCAAGGCACTGTGCACTAGTTTGATAATCAGCCTGTTGGCATTGCTGGTGGCTTAAGCAGACACTGTGACACTCCTCTCCTCCTCCCACTACGGCCATCCCTTCCTCACGCCCTGCCCTTGTGCATGCAGCGTTTGTGCTGCTGGGTGATGAATCCAACCAGGGAACTCATCTGACCAAAAAACATCGTTGGCCCTGTTTCTCAGGGTTACTTTTTCAGCTGGATCAGAGTTCCCTGATCCAATTTGTGATGCGGCTCCAAAGTGTGTCAGCAGAGAGTAAAGGCGACGAGAGGTGGGAACCTGCAGAGAAGAGTGGGAGTTTGGGGATATGAAAATTGTGCAAGTGGTCTTTGGCAGTCCAGTGACTGAAGATTGAACCGTGCTTTGGGACTGAAACCTTCTGTCGGCCTTGCCTGTTCAGCTCTTATTGCATGTGGCGCTCTATAAATAATGTCTTTTGAAACTATTGCAAAGCTATTTGAAAAGAGAAATGCGGTTACTGAATTTCCACTGTGATTTATCTTCCAGCCCTCCTCCCTTCCCAGTCCCCTGCGGCTGATCATCTCATTTATGTATTTAACAAATGCGAAACAGAATACTCCAGTGCTTTTCTCCCCATTCTTAAATAAAATGGTGAGAATTCAGCCTTTCAAAGTGACTAAGCAGGGCAACAGGACTTCTGCTCAGGAAGAAAGGCAGAGATCTTCATTTGAGGCTTTAGAGGGTTTCAAATAGCGAGAAAGAGTTGAAGCATTTGAAAAACAGAATTCTTAAGCGACCTTTGAATTGAAGGAGTGTTTTATGTATCAGAATTTGTGCCTATATCCAAAGGGCTGTATAGGAGTTCTGTACTACCAGCAGAGAGAGTTTGTAGTCACAAGGTATAGTGTTAGTTAAGATATTAATGTTCAAAATAGCATTTTTATTCTAAGCAATAAAATGTGAGTTACAGTTCTGAAGATGACAGTATTTGAAGCATATTTACTTGCAGTAAAAATCTGCTTCTGAAGGAGGAAATAATGGTTTGCTGATAATATTGATTCTGAAATAAAGAAACTCAACGGTGTCAGAGGGCCAGCTTTTCCAGAAGACGGTTCCGTGCATGCCAAAGCTACCCACAGAGCAGGCGATAAATTATGCATCCTTGATCTATGGCTTCCAGCCACATTACCTTTTCTTCTAGTGATGTAATAACAAGCTCCAAAAGGGAGTCAGAGCCTCAGCTGTATTTAATATTGACTCACAAGCTTTTGTCACAGGCGAGCACAATTTCCTGATGTCTTTGACACCCAGGACAGAAGGATGACTGAGAGACCTATAAATCTTGAAGTCCTGTTTTAGACATAACAGAGCGAAGGAGAGAAAATTATGACAACGTAGCATTTACATGGTCAAAGTACTACAGTTGTAATAACAGCCCTAATACCCTTGTAAAGCTAAGGAGTAAACACTATTATCTCCATACAGAAGCTTGCCAAAGGTGATATGCCCTGGAATTTATTTTAAGTAAGATTGAACTCTTCAATTCCTCTCTAGAAACTAATAAGCAGTTGCAAAGCGAGCCTGTAGCAGAAGTAAGAATAGATCCTGGGCCTTGCTGGGTTTCAAACCCACGCCACCTCACAGACATCAAAATTTCCCATACAAGAGGTAGCTGGAAGCTACATTAAAAGCTGGGGTTTGTTGTGTTCTTGCTGCACTGGGGTTTATTGAGTTCCTGCTGCAGAGCGGACCAGTCGTCTGGAATTTGTCTCCTGCAAACTGTCTTTCATTTGGCGTGTCCCTGAAAAGAAGTAATCCTTGTTTCCACTCCTGATGATAAATCACAAGTTAAAACAAGCAGGTTTTTTTCTTGAATGCCAACCAGCTATTATTATACAGTTTGTTATCAGATCAAAGCAAACATGACCTTAGCCCTTGGACAGCGCATCATATAGTGCCGTGCCTTTCACATGGAAAGGAGGAGGAAGGAGGAGGAGAGTACATACCCTGCTTTGCTCGCCAGATGTGACTGCAGGTATTTTAGAATGTAATTATGGAACCGGCTAAGCTCTTTGGCTGTCAGACTGATCGGGTGTCTCGCCTTCTCAGCCTATTTGTGAGGTGCCGTAAATATTGCTGTTCAGGTAGCAGGAGAGCACCTGAGCCACAGCCTTGCTGGCTAATGACTCAAAAATGTGAGGACAGATAGAAGCCGTACCTATTTCTGAAGTCACCTGCTCAGCAAATCAGTACAAATCTATGCAGCCTTTATACCTTAGCAATAGTCCTCACTGCACAGAGGTGATTTTACATGGGAGGGATCATGTTGTGACAGGTGTCCTTCCCTCAGCCTGCCCCTTTCCGTGTGTTAGGAGAAGCAGACAGACCAGAGCCCAAACTTGCCACCTGTAGGAAGCCTTTGCCAAGAGCAGGGGATACTTGGCCAGGCCGTTAGCTCTGCTGTTGGCATTTCTAATTCTTTGCATTTTACATTCAACCGCAGCTTCTGGAATTGAGTGATTGCATGAGAAATTCAACTTTTGTTTATTTGAGAGGTTTCTCTTTTATTTGAGAAGGTTTCTCATGTTCAGATTTGTAAAGAAAGGACTTATGAATTCAGGGCTCAGAAATTAGAAGGAAGGGGCACCCCTTTCCACAATTGTTACCTATCAGAAACATAGGTATTTTTAAGCAAATTTCATGGTAATGAAATCTGAGTCATGATGTTTTCAGATCTGGGCTGCTGATAGTGCCTCTTTTAATGTCCTTTGCATAGTCCCGCAGACTCTTTCACATCTGGTGGCAGGCCAAGCGCACAGTTTGTGCTGTGTAATAGCAGTACAACAGGTTTCCTGATACATGCTTACCTCTCAGATCATGTCAGGTAGGTGCTGCTTGCACCTCCATCACTGGTTATTTTCCTTCTGAGCAAAGGAAGAGTTTTAGGCCAGTATGGATGGCACTTACCATAAAATCATAGAATCATGGAATGGTTTAGGTTGGAAGGGACCTTAAAGATCATCTAGTTCCAAACCCCCTGCCATGGGCAGGGACACCTCCCACTAGACCAGGTTGCCCAAGGCCACGTCCAGCCTGGTCTTCAACACTTCCAGGGATGGGGCAGCCACAGCTTCTCTGGCAACCTGTGCTTTACCACCCTCAGAGTGAAAAATTTCTTCCTAATGTCTAATGTAAATCTCCCCTCTTCTGGTTTGAAGCCGTTCTCCCTTGTCCTATCCCTACATGCCCTAGTAAAAAGTCCCTCTCCAGCTTTCTCATAGGCCCCTTCAGAGACTGGAAGGCCACAATAAGGTCTCCCCAGAGCCTTCTCTTCTCCAGGCTGAACAACCCCAACACTCTTAGCCTGTCCTCACAGGAGAGGTGCTCCAGCCCTCTGGTCGTCTTTGTGGCCCTCCTCTGGACCCACTGCAACAGGTCCATGTCCTTCTTGGGCTGAGGACTCCAAAGCTGGACGCAATACTCCAGGTGGGGTCTACTTCCCACAGGCAGTGGCTTTTCCCCACTTTCCTCAATATAATGTTTTCATCAGCATTAGGAGTGAGCTCAGTATGCAGCACTGCTGTTCTTAAAATGGCTCTTTCAGTAAGGCATCACTTGGGCTCGGAAGGTGATCCCTTTTTCACATGCTGCTCACACTTCTCATCATTACAACATTTTGAGCAATTACAGAATGCTTTACAGGCATTAACTAATTTATCCTTCACGTCACCCCTCAGAGGTGTGCAAATGTGTTTTATTATCCTTCTTCTACTGATGAGGAAAGCAAGACATGCAGATTAAAGGCAATATTCTCTCCTTTGTTTCCATTCTTGGAAAAGAGCCAAATTTATGAAATTCTGGCTGAAGGCTGGGGGGGGGGAGGATGTGGCGACTGGTCTGGGGCAAACTCTTACTGTTCCTTGGAGCCTGGTAAAAGCAGCTCTGCCACAACCTTTGGAGGTCAGATCTCTGTGAGGTGCTGAGGATGACAAAAGGAGGTAAGAGGGAGTTTTGTGATGGCATAAATTTTCCATCAGGCTGAGTTGAAGGTTGCAGTTTGTCACTGTGGAGACAGGAGCAGCCAGTAAGGGACACAGAGTTTATAGGGAGCTGGTATTTACAGGGGCAGGGAAGCGGCTGTAAGAAGTGACAGGGCTTCTTGCGAAGTTCACTGAATTGAAATGGACCTTGAGAGGAGGAGCTGCTGGCAAAGGAGCGGGGAACAAACACCGTGAACAGCAGGACAGTGGATGGTTTGCTGTGACACCAGTGAGCCCTCCCCGCTCTTGCTGCAGCTGAAGTCTTCCTGGCTCACAGAGGGAAAGGCCAATCCATTAGGAAAGAGAAAATTACGGTGATTAAATCAAGCAGAATTTGGAATGCATTTGCAAAGACTGAAGCTCCCAGTGAACAAAATATGTAATCTAAGTACAGGGGCCCAAACAGGGCCTCTAATTTGATAGGAAGACTGTATCCTAGTGGGTCAATGTCACAGTGATAGATAGGTGTCTTCCCCTCACCCTTAGGACAAGGCATTCCATGTGGGAGCTGGATAGGATTCCCCGAGAGAATTATGAACTCTGTGTTAGATGAAGCAACTCCTATACTTAAAAATCATCTGAAGGAGTCTCCAAAACAGCTGGTACCTGGAAAAAAAAGCTGTGTTGTTGCACTTGAATTTATGCCACAAACTGGTCTTCCTCCATCCAGCTGTCTCAGTAATGACTCCAGTTTCCAGAAAAGGAAGGAGATGCCTCTATCCATCATCTGTTTAAGACTCATTTCACCTACCACTGTCATTCCAGAGGAGCAGAGAGAAATATGTGGTTCCTCTGAACTCCAATTTTGTTTGGGGTTGAGAAAACAAGGTGATAGATGTCTTCTAAATGTCACGGATAAGACAGATAGGTGTTTCCTCCTTAACCTACCATTTTCTTTTAAAGCATCCCTGTCTGTTTATTGTCGCTTCTTGTTTCTTGTATTCATTGTGGACTCGACAACTAAGGCCTGCTGGCAAATATAGCACTGACAGCCCTGCAGCCAGGATCCCTGGCTTCTCAGCACTACTGAAACTGTACTGGTAACAGTGCCAAGCTCTGGTGGAAACACATGCAAAGAGAATCCAGTCATCATTCTTGTCATTCTTGTATCTCTGTGCCTTCACTTCGTATATCCAGGGGAATCACTAGCCAAGATGTTTTGTCCTGAGAGTGAAATTTCTTTTCTTTGTGTTTTCTTGCTCACTGATCTTAGCCTGGTATCATCTCCCAGTTTATATTCTGATCTAATCCCTCTCATCACTATGGACATAAAATGGAAAATTCCCACTCAAGCAGTGAATTTTTTTAAGATGAGGGTGGTGAGACACTGGAACAGGCTGCCCAGAGAAGCTGTGGATGCTCCATCCTTGGAAGTGTTCAAGGTCAGGTTGGATGGGGCTTTGAGCAATGTGATCTAGTGAAAGACACCCTTGCCCATGGCAGGGGTTGGCACTAGAGGTTCTTTAAAGGCCCCTTCCAACCCAAACCATTCTACAGTTCTATAACACAAATATGTTCATAGAGCAGCTCAAGATGTTTCTTGACTTATGCCTTTTTTTCAAGGTGAGGCCCATCATAAATTTAGATCAAGTTTGCCAGGCTGCGTTCCTTCTTTCAGGTCCCCCAGAATCTCTTCCTGAGAGTCCACTTTTTTCCTCACCTTTTTGTTTACACTTGTCCCAGCTAAGACCCCACAGTGTTGTGGGACCTCCTGATCTACCTCCTGCTTGCCTTGGCCAAGACAGCCAGTTGCGTTAACAGGAGGATGGAGCTTGACCGATGCCCAAGACTGAGGCTTGTTTCCGTTCATCCTTCTCCTCCTGGACAGAATAGCACTGCTGTTTCAGCAGCTTACCAGAGTGGTGGTGCCATTGGGAGTCCTTTGCTCTTTGTCCCCCCTCCAGTTTCTTACTTTTAAATTTTTAAACCTTTGTTGCCATCTCTTTCCTCCTTTTCAGTTACTGTTCCCTGTAGTCATTTGGCTTCTCCTTTTCTCTGCCTTCGCTCTTTCTTCAGCCCTCCTTAGTTTCTGAAGGAGGGCTTTGAAGTTGTCTCAGACTTGGGCTAATTCCTGTCCCTAAAACCCAGAGGCTAAAGGAACAGTGGCCAATCCATTGAATGAAGAGTCATCTCCTTTTATTTGTCCCACACCTGGCCTCTCCTAGGTTCACCTGATGCTCTTGCACTGGAAGAGACAGTGGAGAGTGGCCTGAAGAGCTTGGCTGTTCAGTGTCATGTAGGAACTGCAGGAAGGCTTTGAGGAGCTCTCTGTGATTTTAGCTGGATATTCAGTGTAGCATTCTCTCTTGCTGAGAGCACACGATAAGAAGTTTTTGGGGGGTGCAGGAAGGGGGATAAAGACAACACTCAAATAAAAGCCAGAAGTTGGGGTGACATGAAGACATTTTCTTTGTCTCTGTTCTCCATTCTCAGCTGCTGTTTCTCTCCTTCACTTCTCTCCCCACCAAGGCCAGACTGTCTATCCAGTGCAGTGGGATGCTCCAGCTGACGGGTGGAACGGCTATAATGGAACAAGAGCAGATTTTCAAACCCCTTACACAACTCTGTGCGAGAGGCTTTCTCTGCAGATTTACATGCACAGCTCTTAAACCAAGTGACAGTCTCTTCACATCACTCACATGTGCTGGTGTACCCTCTTTTTCTGAGTTAGATTTACCAGCAGGTTCTTGCTGCCTCGTGCTGTTTAGATCACAGTGGGCATCCCAGTAGATTTATGGCTGCTGTACATCACTGGAATAGGGCAGTCAACACGCACAGAGGCACCCGTGCAGCTGAGAGAAAGATAACTTACTTTTCTCGGTTTGCTTTATGGTATCATTTGTATATGCGGTGCTCCATATGAAATAGGTACACGTTTGCAATTGGCCGGTCTTATGCCATTTAAACAGCTGTTTAAACAAGAGCCCCCAACCTAAACCCACTTAATTCTGGCTGCTATTACATTTGATATCCACCTTCAGTCACTGTTGGAAAGCTATCGTTTTTACAGGGACTGCTAATGACTGATGAGGTGCCCAAGATGAGCTATTCCCTGGATCGTATAACCCCCACACTGCTACTGATCTTGTTAACATAGGATATTGGGGAGTGCAATTGAATATGCTGCCTTGAGATCTCCACGATGCGGCTTTGAAGAGATGCTAATCCTGAGCTACCAAAAAACCCCATAGGTACAGGAAAAGCAGATCGTGTTCTGCAAATCGTACACTGGGATCTAGCCAAGTACAAAAGAAACTAAGCAAAAGCCACAGCCAGGCCTTTGAAAGTAAAACGGCATGAAATATTTGCTTCTGTTAAAAATACTCCAGTTGCTTTTTTTTTTGGTGCCAGTCTTCCTGCAAAATCATTTGCCTCTATGGCCTTTTTTTCCCCAACTTTGGACACAAAATGCGTGCTCTGGGTGGCTGCCAAAAGGGTGAGGTAGCTTCTCTTAGGTTGCCTAAAGAGGACATCTGAGCATCATTGGTTGGATTTTGTCACACAGCGAGAGGAATATAAGATTCTTCTGCTTCCCTAATGGTACGGTCTCTTGCAATACTTCAAGCAAACTGTGTTTTCATTTCTTTTCTCAGAAGGGGCTGCCTTATGAGCTAGCCAGAAAAGTAAAGCCAAGCTGGTTATCTCATACAGCTTGCAACATTATTAAGAAGCCAGTTCCCTTGTGGCCAAGATTTTCCAAAGATACTGATGAGTTGAATGTACTAACATCTTTAATATCTGAGTGGCCTCCTTGAAAGCCTGTTTTTGGAAAAACTGTGCTCCTCAGCTGTGCAATTGAGCCCTTTTCAGTTGTCACAGTGTAAATGGGTAGTACCAAAAATCATGGACATTTTTGAAAATCTTGGCAAAGTTAATATTTGACCTTGTACTTATTATGCATTTTTTTAAAGACCCTGCAAGCTTGTTTGTATTATTAGAATCCACCAGCATTAATCCTGAACCCTCCTCACACCTGTCTTATCTAAAGATGGATTTAAACGAGCAAATAAGAACCCATTTAATATCGAATATGGGAGTACTTCAGCAGAATTATCAATACTGGCTTTAGCTTATTTTCTGATGTAGACATGAGTAGTATCTTCCCTCTCCCATTAACGTCCTAGCTCCTCGATAAAACACTATAGAGAATTAGAATCTTCTCTGTTGCCTACTTGAAGAGGAAACATTTAGTGCTGGTGAATAATAAGTATTTCCCATATGCAAATTTGCTTATTTGCTGCCCCTAACTTCTTGTTGAGGGAAAGGGTCATTTATTTTGCTTAAAGCTTTCCCTGGGAGCTATTCAAATTAACCAGATGCTAAGCGCTTTAGTGAGGAGGGTCTTTAATTTCCTCAGCTGGTACAGCTGGAAAATCCACGTTTATTTATTCTGTACTCAGAAACTACTGGGACAGAGACATATATTTGCTATGTAAAATATATTGTTGGTTTCTCAGCATGTATCATCATGCTGGGGCAGAGTTAAGAAGGTTAATTAAATGTTAAAGCGAATTTTCGCAGAGTATTTTTTTAGTACTATAATGGATAAACCACAAAGCCAAGAGCATGTTTATGTAGGGTATCTATGTATATATTCCAGTACCTAAAGGGGGCATTCCAGTCCCTAAAGGGGGCCTACAGGAGAGCTGGGGAAGGACTTTTTACTAGGGCATGTAGTGATAGGACAAGGGGGAATGGCTATAAACTGGAAGAGGGCAGGTTTAGATTAAACATTAGGAACAAGTGTTTCACTTTAAGGGTGGTGAGGCACTGGCACAGGTTGCCCAGAGAGGCTGTTGAGGCCCCATCCCTGGAGGTGTTCAAGGCCAGGCTGGACGTGGCCTTGGGCAACCTGGTCTAGTGGGAGGTGTCCCTGCCCATGGCAGGGGGGTTGGAACTCTATGATCTTCAAGGTCCTTTCCAACCTAAACCATTCTATGATTCTATGATCTAACCAGTTGTTTTCATCCTATATAATGCATGTTATCGACATGTTCTTACACCACTTGGATAAGATTATGCTCTTTGTAAATACTTTTTTACAAATTTTAAATTTGCTTGTAAGGTTGTATTGTTGGAGTAACGAGCATTAGAGTCGATGGCATCTGAGTTTGCTTTAATTTATGCTAGAGGCCAGACTGTCTGTCGTTACACTCAGGGCTGAGATTTTTAGATGAGGCATACCTGTGTCACCGCTGTTGGTCCCAAATCAGTGGAGCTCAAGGGTTCTGAGTCCATCACATATAACAAAGGCAGTATTTCTGGCTAGCTTCCCTGGTCCAAGACATCCAGACGAAGGCATTATGTAATGGTGATTTTGTCTCCTTGTATTTCTTTGCAGAACTCCTCAAGCAATGGAATTTCTTGAACGTCGTCAAAAGGAGTCAAACCCAGATGTGGGCTGCTCCTGCTCGAGATGTCAGAAGTGAAAACAGCTTTCTGTAGCTTCCCATGCGGCAGTGAGAGAAGGATTATAAACTAAGTTATTTGAACACCATGAAATTACCCCCAAATGGAGCAGTGGATATGTTCACAAGGACTTTTTGCAAATAAACAAATAAAAATGTCACCATTTTCACACAGTGAGGCTTGAAAGGAACATGCCAAGATCAAATAGCAGCTGTACCCGCTGGAGCTGGAACAGAAACAATCTGATCCACTTCGTTTGCTACTTAACAAACAAGAAGTCTGATTGACAAAAATGCTCTTAAGCCTTTCTAGCTCTGTGGTAGATACAAGATCGCTCCAAAGTGGCTTTACAGGAGTGGGCTGTACTGGCAGAGCATGGCGACCGTTTGACTTTTTCTAAGCAATGGGTTTTGCATCTGCTGAATAGATCATGGAATCATAGAATCATGGAATAGTTTGGGTTGGAAGGGATCTTTAAAGGCCATCTAGTCCACCCCCCCTGCAATGAGCAGGGACATCTTCAACTAGATCAGAGCCCTGTCCAACCTGGTCTGGAATGTTTCCAGGGATGGGACGTCTCCCTCCTCTCTGGGCAACCTGGGCCAGTATCTCACCACCCTCAGTGTAAAAAATGTCTTCCTTATATCTAACCTGAATGTACCCTCTTCTGGTTTAAAGCCATTACCCCTTGTCCTACCACAACAGGCCCTGCTAAACAGTTTGTCCCCAGCTCTCCTGCAGGCCCCCTTTAGGTACTGGTAGGGACTACAAGGTCTCCCCAAAGCCTTCTTTTCTCCAGGCTGAACAACCCCAACTCTTTGAGCCTGTCCTTATAGGCAGCCCTCTGATCATCTTTGTGGCCCTCCTCTGGACCCACTCCAACAGGTCCATGTCTCTCTTGTGCTGAGGGCTCCAGAGCTGAAGGCAGCACTACAGGTGGGGGTCTGACCAGAGTGGAGTACAGACATGAGGACCAGCACTAAAAGCCAAACGCATAGTCCAAAAAACCCTTGGGAGGCTAGATTTCAGTTTTATTTCCATCTTGCATTTAGAGGCAGAAGCTGCCATCTTCAGTGAACTCGTCATTAGGACTGACAAGAATGATATGGGGCAAGTCTCTGAGCCCATTTCTGCTACTGTAAAGCTAAAACAATTCTGACTGTAGGGATGCTTTTCCATAGGTGAGCACTTTTAGGCACTTAACTGTTCATTTAGTCTCTTCAGTAGAATCATTGATGTCAACAGCAGCCAAGCATAGCCTCAGTTGGCCAGTTATTAGATAAAGAAGAGAAGATCGCAGTTTCAGGAGAATTTGACACACACAGCACCACTGATCTTCTCACAGTGGTGCAGTGTAGAAAGATAAACTGCCCTGGTTCTAATAATAGAAGAACCAGACATCTGAGAGAGGTGGTTTCACTTCTGTATTTTTAGAGGCACCACCATCTATTTGTTTGGGAATTTGTTTGATTGTTATTTATCTTTTAAAAATCTGGAAATCAGCTTTCTCCTTTCTTTCAGCAGAGAATTTTTCAGCAGTTTCAGCTAAATAAATATAAGGCATGGGATCTTGAACAGATATGGTTTTCTTCAGGGAATGTGCCAGAAAATTGAGGTAATTGGTAGCAACGACAGAAATAAATGAAAATTCTAATCTTTAAACAGTGGACAAAATACTTTGTTCTGTTAAGACTCATTTTTTGCCTACTTTATATAAGACTTTTGCAAGTTCTCCAATCTTGTTTCCAAGATAAATGTAAAACAGACAGACACAAACTCTTTTTATACCTTCTGCGGTCATCATAAAGAAACAAAGAGTGGTATCAGCCTTAAAACTATCCAGGTGACCTAGATTATCAGCTGAGAAACATGTTGCCAGGACCAAAAATTTGGCCAGCAAATTTGAAAATTCTGGTAATTTGTAATTACAAATAACCCAGCCACGACAGTCAGAGCACTCAGCATTTTTTAACATTATAACTGGATATGCACAGCAAGTCAGTGTGTGCCTCAGCAAAACTGGACGACAGGAATCCACCAGTTTAAAAGGAGGATTGCATCACGGACAAAGGGGAAAAACCTGTTGAAGTAAACGGTTCCGTTTGTATGTCCCTGCAAAGTAGACTCCTTCAAAATCTCTTCAAGGGAGCGTGGCATCACGAAACCTTTCATCAGGGGCCCCAGACTGGGCTCTGCTTCAAACTTCTTCAGAAGAACAGAACAAACATCCTCCTTCCACTGAGCCGGATGTTTTCTGAAGGTGGAACAAGGTATCCACTGTAACTCAAAGGGAGGAAGGATCACATAACACCAGGCATAAATGTGGAGTTACCAGTTTTCACAGGCTTTTTTATTATTATTACTTTTTTAAACCAGGAAGCTTTTCCACATCCCTGTTAGAGCTGATGTTCTTTGGGTTTCCTCTGCTTTGGATCTACTGACATTCAAATCCCAGGCTCTCAAACACAGTCATTATGTGTCGAGCTCCTTAGCAGAGAGAGTGGCTGGTAGAACATTTCACTCTCATAACAGCCCTACGGCAAGTACAGAAACGGTGTACGTGGAAAAATATTTATCAGGAAGCTCTTGATGTATTTTTAGGTTCTCCTTTAAAGCAATTTAGTGGCTGGAAAGCAAGGTCCCTGCACACTGCCAGTAACTTCTCCATAGACTTCAGCTTTGGAACCTGGTGCTGACCAGCTACACCTGAACCTTTTCAGAGTTGTCAGCAATTCACATCAGGGTTGAATCACCTTTCTTACGGCACCATGCAGGCAGTGGTTCCTGCTGTTTTCTTCCCTGAACTCAATGTCCTGTTTTTAGGCAATAGAGCAAAAGTTGTTTCTATAAACTTCTTCCATCTTTGATCACTCTCCAAAATTAAACAGGGTTGTATTCCTGTTGCAGAGTTCTCCAGGACAATGGAACAAACCATGGAAAGGGTCTCCTGTTAGAGAGTTCTCCAGGATGGTGGAACAAACCATGGAGAGGTTCTTTTTCTCTAGCAAACTGTGTAAGTTTCAAGTAGGAGACCCTGTGACACGCTCTCACTTTAAAATAGCTCACATTCCTCTGGACTTTTCTGTCATTGCTTTAATGGGTTTGCATGTTTTGCCTGCATATGCAAAAAGACTTTGACGGAGATGTTGTTTTAAGCATTCTGGAAAATTAATTTTTTTCATGCCCGAGAGAGGAAAGGTCCTGATCAGCTCAAGGGATTAGTAAAAAGGGATTTGAAGACTTCTAGACTGCAAGTTGCAATGATTTCAAGACTGGCCAGCAGCACACTGAGAAATGTTTCATGCTTGCATTTCCATTTCCAAAAAAATGTCTGTCACAAACTTCATACTGCCTGGCATTTTTGGCAAGTTTGTGGGCATTTCCAAGCTAATAGACTAAAAAATGAAGGGCGAAGAGATGACCTACCTCTTCACCTGCACAGGGTATTTCTCAAGGACAGAAGAAAGTCATTCTGTAGTCGTTTGTGATGGATTTATTATTCTGGTAATGGAAGTTGTTTTCTCTTTTACACCGTCAGGTTGCCCTCTGATAAACTCATGTTGACAGAATAATGTGTCTTTTTGGACTTTATTAAAAAAAAAAACAAACACAAGAGCTGCATAAGCAGCAGCAATGGAAGATTTAACATCTCTACCATCCCATGTGTTCCAGTCTTCTTCTGGAGGGACAACCTTTCAGAGAGAGAAGATAATTTCGTTAATACACAGGTTGAACATTGGCTTCTCTGTTGAGATGCTAGTGTGTCCTGGAACAATGATAACGGTACCTCTCTGCTAGGAGTGAGACACAATTCTCTTTGTAGAAGCTGAAAAAGATAATTATATTTTTTAAGTAAGTGCCTACTTAGCACTGTGAATTACATTCCCAGAAGCAGGCACTTACATCTTAAGCTATGATGAGTATCACAACTTGAAAATGTCTTTCTAGACCTAGACCATAACCCAGAGACACTGAAATCACCGTGAATCTTTTCATTCACTTCAGTAGGTGTTAGACTAGGACAAAATTGTGAAGTTCAGCACTTTGACTGCGGAAGAGTAACCAGGTGGAGCAGTAGATGGGTGAAAGGAAAGATGGATGGAAGAATAGTCAATAACAACTGAGGTTATTAGTAGTCGGTTAAGAGCCTGAGTGATTTTTTCAGAAGATGATGATCAAAGTTCCTACATGTGCACAAGACACACGATGCAGCAACAAAATGAAGCTACAAAAAAATTAGAAGTGATGGCCTGAACCAAATTAGAGCAGTTTCCCAAGCAGTCCTAATCATTAGCTTGAAGTCCTGTGCAGAACTGGTATGAAAAGGAGAACAGACCAAGAAGCACTGATAAAGAACAGACTCTTGGCTCAGCTGGCTTTAGAAGATAATCACAAGCTTTCTGGAAGCCAATTTAAGCGCCATGCCAGAGCACAGTCTAATTTCTCTGTTAAGCCCTTTGCCAGGAAATAAACTATTTCATTCAAGAGGTTATTGCATTAAGCAGAAATGACTAAGGCTGAGATTCTGAGATCCAGTTCAATGCTGAATGTCACCTCACTTGACAAGCAGACCTTAAATAACAAGAAAGGCATTTAAAAAGTGAGCTTTTAATTCAGTTATATTTTTAGCTGGGCCTCCTGCTTACCTCTAGATATCTTGTTTCTTATCAGAATGAGTTAAAGATTCATAGAACGTAAGATGGAGGAAAGCTGAGCTGCTACGGTGCATGACTTTCTTTACTGAGTAGGATCAAATGGGTGAGAAACCGGTGATGCCGGATGGGAAATAGGATTCCCTTCTCTGCACAGAGCAATGCCCAACTGTGGCAGTAAGCAGAATCTATTGAAAAATGCAAAATACCAAATGTATTCACAAATACTTTAATGAGTTTGTTTTACTCTTGGTTCTGCAATCAGAATGATTTGCAAATAGTTGGATGACGACCAGATTTTTTTTTTTTTTTTTTTTTTTCCAGAAGAATGCCATTTCATTGTTCTGCTTTAAAAATTTCCGTCATTCAATTAGGGAGCTGAAACAATGTCTTGGACAAAAATGACATGTTCACTGCAAAGCAAACAAAAAACAAACACAAGCCCAGTGGTTTTTTCCATTAAAATAGCTGTCTTTCTCCAGCTGGCTATCCTGGTATAAGTCCTCATGGAGGCAAGGCACAGCGGTTTCCATCTCTGTAAACTCAAGGAAAAATGCAGCTGGGGGGAGCAAAGCTGATCTGGCCCAGGTACCTCTATGTGAAGAACAGGTCCCTTTTTGCAGCGAAGACAAAGCCTTAAGCAATCAGCCACACGGCGTGAGTAATGGATAGTAAAGTATGCAAACAAGTGATTCACAAATAAGCCACAGGCTGAGAATTATTAATTGATTTACTCACTGGATTCTGACACATACCACATTTTTAAAGATTTCCTGACCAAAAAAGGTATCCTATTTGTGCACATTTTACCCAGAAATTTAGTGTGCCTAGAAAGAAGTGCATTGCTCTGAATTTTGATTTTTTTTTTTAATGGAAATTGAATTGAAAAACCTTCCACTGAATGAAACATGAGGCCTTGACCACTTTTTTATCATTACAACTACGGCACTTTTCACAGAAGTAGGGTGTTAACCTCTGAGACGTGGCTACCTTCCAACTCAGATGTTTTTCTTTCTTCCTGAATTTTCTCTGTAGTTTCAGTTGGATGACGTATTCCTCACTTCCCTTCCTTTGTCTAATCCTGGTGGCATAGAATGGGAAAGGCTGCTGTGTTTCCCACCACAGAGCTTGCCTGCTACTGAAATGCAACTCGAGAGGGATATCTGTACAAAGAGAACCATGTTCCTCCTCTTTGACGCAGTTAAGAGAATCTGTGTATTGAAGAGGCAGATTTTGCCCACAGCTTATTAATCAGGCTGGTATCCTCTTTAGACAACAGCAAACAGAAATGGGGAGCAGTGTTATCCTGCAGGTTGTTAGTTGTCCGTTCTTCATCCAGAAGACAAGGGATCTTTTTGTCAAGCCTAGATAGTGATAGAGAGGACCACAATTAGCTGATGAGCTATTAAACTCCAAATTAAAAAAAAAAAAAAAAGGCAATTCTGCAGTATAATAAAGGACAAAAACTCCAGAGGAACACAGAACTTACAGTTGGTCAATCTTTATGATACATAAAAGAAATCTCAAAGAATTAAAAAGGAGTCCACTCTGGTGTCCACTCCTCGCTTTCACATTAAACCTTCTGCTTATGTCCGAGTATGGAAATCATAGAATCATAGAATCATAGAATGGTTGAAGATCATCGAGTTCCACCCCCCCTGCCATGGGCAGGGACACCTCCCACTAGACCAGGTTGCCCAAGGCCACGTCCAGCCTGGCCTTGAACACCTCCAGGGATGGAGCCTCAACAACCTCTCTGGGCAACCTGTGCCAGTGCCTCACCACCCTTAAAGTGAAAAACTTCTTCCTAATGTTTAATCTAAACCTGCCCTCTTCCAGTTTATAGCCATTCCCCCTTGTCCTATCACTACATGACCTAGTAAAAAGTCCTTTGTACTAGTCCTTAAAAAATCTTTAGCACCTTTCTCTGCCACGATGCCTTGTGAGTAAGTGGTGCCTATTGCAAGCAAAGACATATTTCTCACATATCCCCACAGTACTGTTCTAAGGCGGAAGGCTGCTTCTCTTTTTTATAGGCAGGAATCTGAGACAGACCTTTCCAAAAGGTCTCCACAAGGTCTGGGCTGGCATTTTTCCACTGCACCACAATCTCCCTCCTAATGCAGCCCCATATCTGGGCCTGGAATGAGCTTGGTTGATATTTTGGCAGCCGTCAACTTCGAAGTAAAGGATGAAGAAGCACTCAAGATACGTTCCAGAGCCTAAGAAACCATTCAAAAAAAAAACCCAGGGCAAAGTCAGTCTTGATATTGCTAATATTTCATAGAAAATCTACCTCATCCCAAGATCTTATTTTTATAACCTTTCAGGATTTCTTTGTATACTATTAAGAGAGACACAGCCATAATTCCTTGAGGATAACTTCTAAATCTGCTTCAAAGCCGTAGCGGGGCGATACCCCAAGATCTAAATGCTTTATACTTTTGAACAACCCAGATCTGACATTTGCGGCTTAGGCCCATCTCTGCTCTGAAGGTTAGAAAGCCGTTTCCATTCCACCGGTGTGATTTTAATTTTAAAAGCAGTTCTCCTGGCAGGCTGCTCTGCCCTCAGCCGATTACGTAAAGTAAACTATTGACATATGCAGACCAGTTGAGGCCATTTTCTCCGTTAAATTCAAACCTTGTTTTAAAAGTGCAGTTTTAACATGTTGTTCTTTCTGAAATATTCCACAATATGTGCTTTCACGTTTGGTTATATAACATTACATTCTTTTACAATAATAAAGCCGAGTGTATTTTGGAATTGTTCACAGACTGAAGCAGTTTAGCAAATGGGACACATCCAGATGTGAAAACGTTCTGTGGCTTGGCTAGACATGTTACTAAACCTTTGACTCAGACGTCCAAATGATGCTCGGGATGAATTTAGATTTCCTTTCTGAAAGGGACCTAGCGCTTTCTTAGCATGCACGGGGGGAACCAGAGGTTCCTGTTCCTGATGGCGGGGTTCTGCAGTTTAACACGATTTAGCATAAATTTAACTGAATGTTAATTCACAGTAAGATGTTAAAACTACTCATGAGCTTCATTTAAGTACTTATATAGTCTGCTAATTGCCTCGATACTGAATACATCATTAAATAATAATGCTGTATTGCAGCTGATGTCTTCAAGCTTCAGACTAGGGGCAGAGAGGACTGGGAGTAATGTGGCAAGAAAACTCTGCCTGGTGTTTTTTCATGTATGGGCAAATTGCTGTGACTTTTCCAAATTCATAGATGGGTATTAAAATGTCTGCCATTCTAGCAGAATAAATAAAATCATTTGTAAGTACGTGGAGATTTTCTGTTTCAAGAAGCTCCTGAAGGGATGTGGTGTAGGCAGGGCTACTGCTACACAGCACCCTCATGGGTGGAGGTGGGCAGCCCACGTGCTGCGACAGGAGACTTTGCCAGGGGACACCTCTTTCCTATGAAGGCATTTTCATGATACTGTGGAATAGCAGGCAACTCAAGCCAAAGCTGTGGTCTGCATCTCCAAACAGAGATTTCAGAGTACTAACGTAGCTCTGCCAAGGGTGGGACATCACCCACATGAGTCTTGGCACAGGGGGTCTCTTGTCCAGGTACCATCCATTGTCTCCTGCATTGTCATATGTTGCCATCCCTGATGCAGCTACATGACCTGCACATTCGATTGCTACAGCAATTGCTTCACCCTGGCCCTGTGCTGTCCTTGGCACAAATTTAGGCTCATGACCTTACAGGATAGATCCCACAGGACTTATATATAGGTCCTGTATTGTCTCTGCACAAGCAGAAATTCAGTGGACTTCAGGAATTTCATTGCAGCAGCCGCGTGGCACTCATTGCACTGGTCCTTCACCGTATCAGCTACCTGACCCTTGATTTATCTACAGCCCAGAGAAATTTGAGGACTAAAAGTTCTCCACTAGGATCAAATAATTTGCTTCAGTTGGTTTATTCCAATCTCAGATTCTGGTCTGAATCAGTCAGGACCTGTCCCGTTAACTCAACGGCGTTTCCGCTAGTATGAAACAATGGGTCTATGTCAACAGCGTGCTGGTCTGGCTTTACATCACATTGAAATCAAAGCAGTCATCATGTCATCAGCCTGTAGAAACACTGTGGTGAGTTCATCCACAATAGTTATTTTAAATCTGCCTTCTTTTTTTTTTCTGAGCTGACTTTGATGGAAAACTCTGGGCTGACTGCCTCTGAGTTTGCTATTTCATGTTGTTTGTTGTTCTACTTCCTGGTTATTATTGATATCCCATCATTATCCAAATACTTTCTAACCACAGGAATTAGTGCAGCAACAAATTCTCTTTTTTTTTTTTTTTGTTTCTCCCCTTTGCTTTTAACTTATGAATCTTTATTTATTTGTAGAGGCCAAAAGTCACAAAGTGTTTTCATTCTTTCCCTGCACATAGGCAGGACACAGTGATTTACCATGCAACCAAAGACTTTAAATTTATTCACTCACAGCATTTATTGTTTTATTTATTCACACAGTACTTATTTATCCATTCAAAGGATTCATCCTGGCACCATTCAGTTTATAGCAGTGGTGAGATTCTAATTCAAATGTTAAGCTTTGGCTTTCTTTATCAAAGTTCCTATTTTAAAAACATGCTTATCTCCAAATACCCTTCATCCACAGCTATGAGATATCTGGGTGGGAAATGAGAGACAATTTAAAATTTCGTGCCAGATCTGCTTTATTTACAGACGTGCCATGTGCACAGAACGGTCACCTGTCCTTGCCAGCAGTAAAAGAGACTTATATTGTGTGCACTCAGCTTTGCAAGGACGAAAGATTTCTTTTCAAGGAAAAAACTCGGGATATTTCATGCACTTATATGGTATTTTGTAGCCCTAGTACTTCAGAGCCAAAGGAAATGTACATGTCCAAGAGAGTTTGCTGGATACACAGACAGTATTCTTGGAACTGGGCTTAACTGTAATCATCAGGGAAATCACTTTGTTGCTTTCCTTATGCTACTATAGCCAACGCACAAGGCAGTGCGAGACTCCTTCCAGAGCAGGAACTTTGCCATCCTTTCTGAAGGCAACAATTTCAGGCATGATAGATCGACGAGCAGCACATATACACACAAACATACAGACTTTTGTTGTCTTTGCACTTTATCTCTGGGAAGTCTCACACTCACAGGTATATTCATCTACCGAGTCTGTTCTGGAGAATTCCAGTTCTGCTCCAGATCTGCCTCAAGGGTTGAGAGTCATCTCACCTAACATTAGGCAGCTGTAGCATAGATGTCTACAGCTAAACTAGGAATCTGAAGTGGCTTTTGTAGTCAGGGGAGAGAAACGGGCATTTTAGGGATCAAGGTTAGGGACCTTTTTATTCAGAACTG
Source organism: Charadrius vociferus (assembly GCF_000708025.1). Taxonomy (NCBI): domain Eukaryota; kingdom Metazoa; phylum Chordata; class Aves; order Charadriiformes; family Charadriidae; genus Charadrius; species Charadrius vociferus. The sequence continues at coordinate 7,462,018 of NW_009647680.1, forward strand.
GTCTGTGTTAGATATTTAGCCTGAATGAAATGGATTTTGCCCTAAAATCCACTTAATAGATCTCCATTGTCTATAAAGGGAGCTTGGGTGATTGTCTCAGACGTAGACATACATTTAATAGTGATGTCTAAGTCCTGTCACTTCTGTCCAAAGTAAAATCTCATCCTGATTTGACGCCTTCTGTGGAATTGTAGTGGGTTTATACTTCATCTAACTAAAGGAGATGTTTCAGCCTTCGCTACCAAAACCTATTTATTATTTTCTCAGTTGCCCTGCACTCTGCGCTGTATCGTGACCTTGCTTGCCAATCAGACCTGTATGCTGGGTATCAGTTTTGACTACTTTGACCTCTTTTGAATTCATTTAAGTACAGATTGCCTCAATTGTTTAGGTTCCTCTAGGATTAAGGCTTTCCTATGCATCTCACAGACAAAAATTCTGTGTAAACTTCGGGTTCTTTTCCATGTGCAAGCTGCAGAAATTGTAGACCCAAACTACTTAAGAGTATGAAACTCATGGATAACTTTATTCAGAACATGGGTAACTCTAACTATGCAGCTATTATGTACAATCCTGATATTATATGCATAGCCACATCTATACTATTTTACTGGCTTCCCCATCCATGTTCATCAAACTTCAGCTGTATCTCCTCACCTTCACTGAGGTCCACAGCTTTTCCTTCCTATCTCTTCCTATCGGCCATGTTGAGAGAGCGGCCCCTGCTTCTGCCTTATATTTGCCATGTTTTCAGAAAAAAACCCGATTCCCATTAAATATCTACCAGCCCTGTTCATTGTTCTTCAGATTCCTCCTCGTAGCTCTCCTTGGCCCTGATGCCTAGAAAATACTTGGCAATACATGCTGTCTTGCTGACTAATGCAGTTGCATCGTTTCCTCAGTCTCCGTATAGGTCTGTTGTTTTTTGTCTTGGATTTAGATTGTAAAGCTATTTGCCCATGTGTATACAGTGCTGAGCTCAACTGCTCCCATGCCACCATAATACAATGAGTAAATAATAACAAGCAAATAATAACTTTTCACAAAAATTTTCCGGTGGAGATTTCCACTGTCCTCTTTCATAAACACTAACACTGTGCTTCCTTTGTTACAAGTTCTTCATTCTTCTGGGTTTGATTCTTTCATGCTTCTAGTTGAAAAACTTCAGCTAGGTTCCGAAGCCAACACACTGTTGCAACCATGCACTTTTGGGTAAAATTCTTTCATTTTCATAGAATCGTAGAACGGTTTAGGTTGGAAGGGCCCTTGAAGCCCATCGAGTTCCACCCCCCCTGCCATGGGCAGGGACACCTCCCACCAGACCAGGTTGCCCAAGGCCATGTCCAGCCTGGCCTTGAACACCTCCAGGGATGGGGCAGCCACAGCTTCTCTGGGCAACCTGGGCCATTGTCTCACCACCCTCAGAGTGAAAAATTTCTTCCTCATATCTAATCTAAATCTACCTTCTTCCAGTTTAAATCCATTCCCCCTCATCCTATCACTAAATACCCTTGTAAAAAGTCCCTCCCCAGCTCTCCTGTAGGCCCCCTTTAGGGACTGGAAGGCCGCAATAAGGTCTCCCTGGAGCCTTCTCTTCTCCAGGCTGAACAACCCCAACTCTCTCAGCCTGTCAATTTGTTTGTGTCTGTAAATTACCACATTTTAGGAAAAAAGATCACTACCTTTTTGAATATGCCCAACAGAGGCAGAAAACTTGCAGCCGGTAGCAGGTTTCTACCATCTGTTGCTCAGAGAGAAAGGGTTACGCTTCAACTGTGTATTTGTGAGATAAGGTTTATTGATAATCTCTTTTGTTACACCAGCTGGTATAGCTTGAAAAATTAGACAACTTTCCAAAATATAAGCCCTTCCTATATCCCAAATATGTCCAAAATGTAATGTGTATAGAATGGTCTAACATATCTCATGCCATTAGAAACAAGAAACAGATAAAACACCCCAGGAAAGGTGTAACATACAGCCAAGCCCCGAGATACCACTGCATTTGGTCTAGAAATAACACAGTTAATACTACACCAATAATCTAAGAATAATTTTTAGCAAAGGATGCTATTCTACTTAAGTAGACTGAGTTTTTGAAAATAGGTATCTAAGCACCTCATAAGGAATTACTTCAGAACAGAAAGAAAACCTCCACTAATTTATGGAGTGGCTGACAAATGCCATCCTAGCCTGGAACCCACGCAGCGCAGTTACGGCTGCGGTTACAGTCTTATGAGATAAATATCCTACTTCAAACGAGTCCTTCTAGACCTCCTATCCCACCCTCAAACAACCCTCATGTTTGAAACTAGGGTGTCATTTACAGAGATGCAGTTTCTTCGGGTCTTTTGTTTTGTGTGGTGTCTTTGTTGTATTGCCAGTGCAATATAGGTGAGGAGATAATATGTGGAAGTATTAAACTACTACACAGCAGTAATTAATAATGCAAATACCTTTGAGAGGCAAGAACAATGTGTTCACTGAACGTGTTTTTCCCAAATGTATGAAAACTGGGCACTGTCAGGAGGCAAAACCAGTTGATGAGGGACCTAGCTCAGGTGCTTGTCACCACTGAAGATCTATTTCTGCCTGCTCCGGGGTTAAAGCATCTGTCAGCACAGACTGCTGGAACGGAGCTGCTCAGAAGTGGATATAGATGGCTACAGGGGTTTCATCAGGAATAGAAATCTGTACAAGCTCTACCGTGGTGAAATCAGTTGGGAAAATGAAATCAGTCAGCGTTCCCTCTGAACTCTGCTAAAACTTTTGCAGGCACCTCAACAGCTTTACCTTGCCTTGTGTGCTCTGTTCCTCTGGATAAGTGTTTTCTGCTCTACGCTAAACATGCCTTATGTTTTGGGAAATGCTGTTGATCTGGCATGACACCCGAATGCTTTTGCAGATGGGCAGGAATGTTTTATTCTGATAAAGAAAGGGCTCCAGATGCAAGAATATCAATTCTCAAGAAAAAGGGAGGAGAATACCTGGTGGAATGAAAATAACCCTTCTTTTCTCAAGGACAAGGAATATGCTTAATAGTTTTTCTAACTCTCTTTTGTGCTTACCAGCAGCAGCTTGTGTTCTACCCATTATTTTGTCTGTGGAGGAGGACCTAATCTTCAGATTGCTGCTTTATCATCCACAAAAGTCACTTTTAGGAGAGGTGGTGAACTTATCTGTTGTTAGTCATTTGATTGCAACGGTTGCTGCTGCTTCAAATCTGTTGATCCTGACGTTCTGGTAACATCTGCACACGACTTTCTCTATTACAGTTCCAGGCACTGTCACTTTCCTTCTCTTCACCAACATCTTGTTCAGCCTGGAGAAGAGAAGGCTCCTGTGAGACCTTATTGCGGCCTTCCAGTATCTGAAGGAGGCCTACAGGAAAGCTGGAGAGGGACTTTTTACGTGGGCATGTAGTGATAGGACAAGGGGGAATGGCTTTAAACTGGAAGAGGGGAGATTCAGAATAGATATTAGGAAGAAGCTTTTCACTGTGAGGGTGGTGAGCCACTGGAACAAGATCCCCAGAGAAGTTCTGGCTGCCCCATCCCTGGAGGTGTTCAAGGCCAGGCTGGATGGAGCTTTGAGCAACCTGGTCTAGTGGGAGGTGTCCCTGCCCATGGCAGAGGGGTGGAATGAGATGATCTTCAAGATTCCTTCCAACCCAAACCATTTTGTGATTCTGTGATTCTATAATCTTGATCTGATGCAGTGTCTGTGCAGCACTGTGAAATTAGTCACCATATGTAACACAGCATTGTTCCAAAAAGCAAATCTTTTTCAATTAATACGTGAAAATTTCAGACTTTATTCAATAGGATCCACTCAACAGGGGCCTATTTGCATCAGGTATGAGTGTGGTCCTAAGAGGAACTAAAGACTGTAATATTAAGCCCTGAGTTAACCTATTCTTTTTTTCTTTTTCAGTTGTAAGACTAATAGTCTTGGATGGTATTGCATCCCTTTACTACACGCTTAGCAAGACATATAGGACAGAAATCACTCCATCCTAATGTACCTGTCTAAAACAGAGTAGATGAACGGTGCTGCCTCCTCTGCTGATTGCACATGGACCCCAAGGTGATTAGCTGAGACAGAGTCATCCCTGCTATGGACACTGGGCACTGGGGGCAATGAATCCCATCTAAATTGACTGAAAATACCTCAAAACACTTGAATAACTGTGTTCCAGCACAGAGCATGTATGCTGGCAGTTGATACGGGACAATTACCTATTTGTACTGCCAATGAGTATAGTTTGTCCCTATAGCTCGAGCAGCCTGAGCACTCCAGCAGATGGGTCATGATTCACAATGGCTCTACGCGTGCAACATTTGTTCCTTTCTTCACCCCTGAAAGCCTACGGAATAAGGGTACTAGTTGTTCAACTCTAGCATATATGTTAGGATTACATCTTTATTTACATAATCACATGCTATTTTGTCCCACAGAACAGGGTACAGAATGATTTCACAGGAGGAAGGAATTAGGACAACCTTCCCTCTGGCATCTGCTTAGCTTTCCAACCTCTATGCATGATGTTTTGCATAGGACATAGAGGAAATGTAATGGCAAGTTGCCTGTGAATCCTGTTCATGGTGCAGTCAGGGAGTGAGGGGAATTGTAAAGAATGAGAAGACAGTGCAGAGAAATTAAGTTATTTTTTAGCATCAGTTTTCTTCACAAAGCATGCTGGGAAACAGCAGAGAATGGGAGAAAAAAAAGAGGTTATTAGCAAAGACTAAGGAAGAAAGTCACAGAAGTGTAGAATAAATGTTAGCGTGACTCAAAAACTGTGGATGCTCATTGTAGAGCTTTGAAAGAGTTTAAGATTCAATGAAATGCCAATAAAACTATACAGCAAGCTTGTGAATGTTCATCCAGTGATTTCGTGTTGAGAGGACAGGGGGAAGTCATGTTTATTTTGGGTCTGGAAACTCCAATATTGGTCTCTGAAAAGGAGCATCAGCAATATGTGCTTCATTTAATCTTTCACTGCTTCCTGAGGTGTAAAACAGAGGCACTGTCAGTCCCATGCTTGTTGCTCTGGTAGGATGTCCTGACTGGACTTAGGTGAAGCTCATCTAGCTCACATTCT
>NW_009647680.1:7467155-7474519 GCF_000708025.1 Charadrius vociferus
GCATCCCTCAGTAAGTGCTGCTCCATAGTTGCAAATCCGTATAGTAGAGATGTTCCTGATCTTATCACTGTCGTGTTTCTGACAAGAGCCATTTTCAGGAGATTCAGAAGATGCTTTTCACAAAGCAGAAGTAGGAAAATGCATCCCATATGACAGTCATATTGATAGACTGACTACTAGGTTTAAATCTGGTGTTACATTTTATATTCTTTCCAAAAACTTATTTTGGCATTGCCAATGGTAAGTCTGGATAACCTTGGAACGTGTGTACATGTCAAAATTTTCATAGAATCATCTTTAAGTATTGGTCAAAGTGATAGATCATGGCTATAAGTGTTCTACCCAGCAATGTGCCTAGTTGGGAAGGTTCCCCAGGGCTACATCCTCCCAGCTGAGACCTGAGAGTCCCTGTGCTAATCAGTAAGGTAATACAAATTCAGTGTCACCTCTAGATCATTCCTGTGTAAGGCCTTACAGCCCTTTCCAGTACCTAAAGGGGGCCTACAGGAAAGATGGGAAGGGACACTTTATCAGGGAGTGTAGTGGTAGGATGAGGAATAATGGTTTTAAACTGAAAGAGGGGAGATTTAGATTAGATATCAGGAAGAAATTCTTTACTCTGAGTGTGGTGGGACACTGGCACAGATTGCCTGGAGAAGCTGTAGATGCCCCATACCTGGAAGTGTTCAAGACCAGGTTGGATGGGGCTTTGAACAACCTGGTCTAGTGGGAGGTGTCCCTGCCCACGGCAGCTATGTTGGATCTAGATGATCTTTAAGGTCCCTTCCAACGCAAACCATTCTATGATTCTATGATAAGAACAAAAGGAAAAGCTCTTCAAAGTCTCTGAAACTCTTCCACTGCAGAGGCCTCCAAGTGCTAACCATATCAAATTGCCTCATATACCTGTCAGCTGACTTCCCTCTCCCTGTATATGCGCCAGGATAAATATCTGGCGGGTACATATAGGCCACTGCCTTTGAGTCCTGTAAGTCTACTTGTAACTCTCCACCCTGGATCTCCTGGGGTTTCTTCTCTCAGCCCCAGCCATATACCTTACTGTCTTTGGCTCCATAGGCCAACAGCCCATCCACCAGACAGTCTATAGACAGATGTGCTCTTCCACAGCCAGCTGTTGGTGGAAGAAGTGACCACTTCTGCCTGTGTCATTGTGGCTCCCCACGAAGGTTGCTATTCTTTCTACTCTTTTAAAATACCAACTCCATAGGTCTCTTCTGGTGAAGCAGTGGGAATGCTTCCTAACCCATTTGAGTGAAAACCAGCCAACTTAGCTTTGAAAGTTTAAATAATTCATTTTCCCAATCTAGGTCACTTTGCCAGAGATGGGTTTAGAAGTGTTTACATGAACAAATCAGCTGACAGACATGAGGGGTCAGGAATCCATGGAAGAAAGGCAGAGAACAATATTTGGAGTGATAACCTTCTTCCAGTGCCACAGCTGAAGCTAGAGGAAGGTATCGGGTCACAGACTGAAACTGCCTACTATTCAGAAAGAGCGTGGGCAGCCGATGTCCCTAGACGTGTTCAAGGCCAGGCTGGATGCGGCTTTGAGCAACCTGGTCTAGTAGGAGATGTCCCTGCCCATGACAGGGGGGTTGGAACTCGATGATCTTTAAGGTCCCTTCCAACCTAAACCATTCTATGATTCTTTGTACACAGCTAGCAGTGAAGCCATGCTTCAGTGCCTGGGATACTGGTTGAGCTACAATTCAAAATGGAATGATAAACTAGAGAGACCACCAAAATATGACAGATCCTCACGCATCTTCTAAAAAGGAAACTTCTATCTCAGCCTTACATTACAGTACTCCGAATCCATCAATAAGACAGGAAGAGGAGAAGAATAAGGTGACAGAAAGTTGGACTTAGATGAGCCTTTGAATTGGTTCTTTACATGTAATAACTAAGCTGACTGAGAGAAGTAAAATACCATCACAGGTCAGAGATGGGAGAAATCAGTAAGTACTTACTCCATCCACGTTCATCACAGCCAGGAGTTAACACTGCGTAGCCAAAAGTTCAGAGCAGAAACTGCAGCACTCAGCACAGCCTTGCCACGCTGCCGAATGGCAGGAGACATCCTGGTCCTCACAGCTCGGTGTCTTACTGTGGTACTTGCCCTTCTGCTGTAAAAACATGTTATACAGCCCTGGGAGTGATGGTGGGGACAGTGGCACCTACTCTGTCATAAATGCCAGAAGCAATGCTGTCCCAAGAGCTGTTCTGGTGAGAAGGACGAAATGAGACAACAAAAGCTCTTTCTATTTGCCATGACTTCTCCAAAGGAAAAGCATCATAAAACTGACATCAATAAAGCATTTTCTACCCAAACTAAACTCTTGCTTATGTAATAATAAAACCAGCTTGTATTATTACCTGTAAAATTGCCATCTGGGGGCTGCTCATATTATATTCCTTGTTTGGAGTGGTGTCCATGGATTTATTTATGAATGGTCATTACTGAGCTGGAAAAGAGGTGAGAAATAGGGAGGCAAAATCTGCAGACTAGTCAGTATTATTTAAGGAAGGAGAGACCTGGAGACAGTGCAAAGAGTTTCTGAAGGGATATTCCGGAACAATGTGCTCAGCTTGGCCACTGTGTCTAATAAAGAATATAGCTGGAAAAAAAAGGGGGAGAGATGGGCAGTAAAAATCACGTAATAATGGAAAACCATAGGCATTAAAGGAAAAATGCAGAAACTTAATTTTAGAAACAGGACAACAAAGGGACACTATGATGAACTACATGAAATAAATGCTTAAGAGAGGCACACTGGGATTCTTCCATTCATGTGCTTTTCACAAGAAGTCATTCACTGAAATACAATAGTGGTGAGCATGAAAGGAAAGAGGGAAATACTATTTCAAACACTATGCAACCTCCATTGACTTACAAGGCATTAGGGTGAGAGATTAGCTGGGCTGAAGAAAGTATTTTCTGAATTTTTCATGAGTCTTTTCGGAGTATTTTCATGAAAAATGCAAACACCCCCACTTAACGAAATAGAGATCAAACTGTGGTATGGAAGAGATATAAACCTGAAAATTCCACGGCATGAATGTAGCCAAACTGTAAGTGATACCGTTAGGGAGAAACCACTAACCACAAGTATTCATGCACCTGGTTTTATAGGATCTGGCCGTTACCAAGGATAGAATACATAACTAAATAGATCACAATGCAGATCCAGTATAGTTTCTGTGCAAGAACTGACACTTTGGTGGGCATCCTGATTAAAGATGATGCATTGCTGCCATAAAAATGTAGACATCTATATTGAATCACCTCGTTTGGCTTTGAGCGTCAACAGCATGAGACAGTGGGACCTGCTTAATCTTGAAACAGTGTTTGTAATTTCTTTGTAACAGATCTTCAGATCCTCCCTCTCACTACAGTGACACTTGAAGTGTCTTGCGCTGTAGGTATTACATGGGAAAATACGTATAATAAAACCTTTGTCCTCTGATGTCTCCAAAATTGTACACTCTTGGTATGTAAAAAGGCTCTCACTTAAGGCAGAATTTGCTGGGGGTTTTTCGATTTCCTCCTTCTAATCTTTTTGTCATTGCAAACTGGAATACACTGAAGTCCCAATTCAGCACACTGTTAAATTCTTTGCTAGAACTATGGCATGTAATTACAGCTGAGAAGGTGTGGAAATGCTGTGTGTATAATAACTTTGTGTGTTTATGCATTTAAAGTTAGCCGTATCTTTAATTGCTGTGAACTTGTAAAGCCAAGTACAATCTGGTTTTAGTCCTGGACACACTTCTTCAACCTAGAAACAAGGTAGATAACTCTGTTTTGATTGTTTGTGGCAGCTGGCTGTATTCCAACATCTATTTAAAGAATAAAGCCATGCCAATATAAGCCATAATAATTCCTGGGATTATATTAGGAAACAGCGATATGTGAATTATTTTCTTCGCTCAAAAGCTTTTGAGACTTCTCCTTCTGGAGGATGTGTCACCACCTTTTGGTAAGGAATTTATTACTTTACAAATTGCTATGAATCAAAACTATAGTGCATATGACATGAACATGCAAAAAGGTTGGACTTGATGATCTTAAAGGTCCCTTCCAGCCTCAGCAATTCTATGATTCTATGATTCTAAGGGGAAGACAGACGATTGTGACCAGCAGCCTGACGGCCAGTACCTGTTCAGCTGCTGTGGGAATCTGGACATGAGCGTATCATGAAGACATTGCATCTTCTTTAACTGTGAAGTGCTATTCCAAAAGAATAGCTAGATTAGGTTATCACCACTGTTACAGATCTTTAACCAAAACAAGGCAGTCTTTCTTTTCCAGTATTTAAATGTCTCATTGTTGAGCCAAGAGTAAAATAACACTGTTCTGCAGAAGCCTATACATTGTCCCGATGAGCAGCAGCTGATTTCGTCAAGGTTGTTGACTGGGACCTTCTCCCTAAACCTCTGGCCTCCAGTTCAGGTCTTTAACAAAGTGGCTGCATTCCAGTGGGTATCTTCAGGGACCTCAAAATTTTGCTGGTCTCCAGTTTGCTTTGTATTTTGTAGTCCAAAATGTAGTCAGGGCTTCTCCAGCAACAATTTGAAAATACCGTCCTAATATTACCGTTTCCATGTGTCTGTATTTTATCGAAACTTGACTTTATAAATAAAATGGTCAGCTTTGAGCTTTGAGGTGGTTTTAGCTCTACAGATGAATTGTGAGAATGGTGTTGGACTGTGGCGTTTCACTATGAGGTCAGAGAAACTCAGGGTTGTGACTCATGGTCACAGGCAAGATTAAAAACGGCTGTAGGGACTGACACCTATAATATGAACACAGATTTCAATGTCCTCCTCATTCCTGACTGGAATTAGTCCAGTCCCTTGATGAGTTGGTTCTGGGCACTAAAGTGGTAGGAAACTACTTCAGGGGAAAAAAAGTGAAAGCTTTCTGCTGATTTATTGGACTGGGTCACCACGGGTCATGTGAGCATGAGAGTTGGCACCAGGAACAGGGTGGGATCATACAGCCGGGGACTGATCGGGGCTGTGGCAATGAGACTGGCTTAAATCGTCACAGAATTGTCACCGGAGTTGGAGTAGAGCTGTGGGTCAGAGCCCCGTGGCTGTGGATGGAGATCCTTTCCTGTGCTCAGCTGTGTCAGCCGCTGGTCCCCAGCCTCATCCTCCCACCAAACAGTGCTCTTGCCCGAGACGTGTCAGTAGAGCTTCCCTGTTTACTCACACTGAGCCAAGACAAGAAATTAAGCAAACCGAACTATTTGGCACTGAAGTGGGCTGGGAGAGAGGTCTTGCCAGCAGACAAGGCACAGCAACCCCCAGAAGAGGGACAGGGCAAGAGGGTACACAGGGCACTCACAGCAGGTACTCCTGTGGTCATAGCTGTTTACAATATGCATGCTGGTCTCTACCCTTAAAGAGCCTGTATGTTTTATCTTTAAAAAATGAAAAAAATCAAAGCCCAGAGACAGACTACTAGATGGCTTGCTGACAAAATTTATTCTCACAGGGAAAAAATACCAGGTCTCTTTATTTTAGTGGAGAGAGATGTAGCAAGAAGAGATGGCAAGAGCTGGAGCCAGGCAAACTTCACTTGAGAAATAAGGCGCGATTGTTCAGCTGTGCGAGTGGTTAACCAGTGGAACAGACGACCACGGGAAGCAGTAGATTTTCCATTTCTTCAAGTCTTCAGCTCAGGACTGAATGTCTTTGTGGAAAATACTTTTAATAAACATGAGATTTTGGGCTCAACACTAACTAACTCAGTAAAATTCTGTTGTGCTTCTTAAACAGGAGGTCAAGCTGGATGATATAATACCCCTTCTGCTCTTAAAATCCATGAAGTGTAAATGAAACAGCTATTGAGCTCCGCTATGGAACCGGTTAGGGTATACATTCATACGCTTTCCTTGTCAGTGGCGATGTTTGGGCTGGAATATTGCAGCTCCTGATGACCTGGAGTCCAGGACAGCATCCTACTCCTGCTGAAACTGAACCCTCTTCTGAGGTCAGTCTGTCTCTGTCTGAAGCCCCTTAGCTATGATTAGCTGCAATTCAACGTTCTTTGTGTCTAACTCAGATTGTGTTATATAAAAGCAGAACTACAAATTATGGGGAAAAAAAGAGGTATGCTTTAGTGCCAAGTGAAAGGTAAGTAGAGAGAAGCAAATTTAGTGAGATACAACAGATGCTACATGTGAATGAAGGCTGAGTAACACGCTTTTCAGGCAGTCTTAAATCTGCAATTTTCTCAGCAAGTCATCTCAGAAGCTCTCCGAGTCCTTAAAAATCTGTGGTTTTTTCCTCCTGAAAATAATAAAGCAGGTCTTAAAAGAGCACTTTCCCTCAATAGGGTCCAAAGTCCATTAGTGAGGTAATCAGCATTATTATTTCCTTCAGTTTTATACGTGGAATTGAAAAAAGTAAGTTGTCCATAGCTAGTCAGAAACTAGTGAGAGTGATCCTGCTGTCTATATCTCAGGTCTTGTCTATATCTGACAAGGTTACAAGTATACAAATATCTTCATTTTATTACAAGAAATCCAATTTATTTTCTTAAAATGGTTTTCTGTGGTTGTCTTTTGATAATAATCCTGAAAGAAGCGGGCTAAGGGATTCTCTTGCTCATAGTTGGATCTGGCCCTGATGGTTTCCACCAAATACAGTCGAGCAACAGACAATATATAGTTAAAAGCTGTAAACATTAAACATTTCTGGTACCCTCTGGAGTATCATTTCCATCCATTTACCATCTCCTTTAGATGTAGGTAAGATGTTAAGAGTCAATCCATCGCCAGCAGCGTGGGTAATGTGCAGCCCAATGGCAAACGAATGATATCAGGTGGGAGAAGAGTAGATGCGAAGTGTCTGACGCTGAGCCTGAAATTCAGCGCGCAGCTGTGCAGCTGCTCTGCACGCACCAAGCTAGATGCCTGCCTGCCAGCTGCGTATTTACATGAAGCCATGATTAGGAACGGTTAGCATGTACGCACTCCGACTGTCTGCACACTTGGCTACACAATTGAAAAGCAGGCTTTCCGTTTGAGGCTGAACTCAAAACCCAAGGCAGCTATTCCTCCCATTGTTTTACAATATTACAACACAGTTTTTATCCACAAAAGAGCCCCAGCAAACAGCCAGGCATAGGCCACGGTACACAGAAAGGATCTGATGGATCCACACTTTTCACAGTCAATTTTTTTCGACTAGCCAACTTGGTAAACCACTTCCCAGCACCAAGCCAGCACACTTGCTCTGGAAACATTAACTCTTGATTTTCTCAGAGATTATTAAAAATATGTTTTGTCCTACATCTGGGTCGGGGCAATCCCAAGCACAAATACAGGCTC
>NW_009647680.1:7474845-7486289 GCF_000708025.1 Charadrius vociferus
TAGGACGAGGGGGAATGGCTTTAAACTGGAAGAGGGCAGGTTTAGATGAAACATTAGGAAGAAGTTTTTCCCTGTGAGGGTGGTGAGGCACTGGCACAGGTTGCCCAGAGAGGTTGTTGAGGCCCCATCCCTGGAGGTGTTCAAGGCCAGGCTGGACGTGGCTTTGGGCAACCTGGTCCAGTGGGAGGTGTCCCTGCCCATGGCAGGGGGGTTGGAACTCTATGATCTTCAAGGTCTTCTTCAACCTAAACCATTCTATGATTCTATGATTCTATGTATCTACCCTGACCTCAAATCTTACCTTGGCAGTAAGGGTAAAGGAAACTGGCCAGTGAGACTTCCCCCTGATGCTGCTGCTGTGTAACCTGTTAGACTATTTTATTCGCTACTAATCACTGTTAATTCTGTGCTTGCTTCTTGCCTGCCCTGCACCTGGAACACGCCTGTACAGAATGAAAGTCAATAGATCATTGGCCCCATTGGCCTTATATAGGATCCGTTATGCTAAAATATTGCCAACTGACATTTCTCTAACCTGAAAGTCTCCAGATACCATCCTCCACAGCAATCTGTTCTTATTCATTATCTATTCCTATAGTTTTCCTGTACATGGCCTTTCATTTCTTTCATGTCTATTATCATCTCTTGTCTCAGTTTTCTGTTGTTTAGGGTAAGAAGTTCCAGTTTGTTCCATTTTTTCCATCGCAGGTCATGGTTTCAACCCTCATCATCCCTGCTGGTTCTTCTCTGGACACTCTCCAGCTGAGTCATATTGCTCTTGAAGCGTAGTGCCTGGAACTGGGTAACCAGATGAGACCTTAACTGCAGTCACTGCCATAATTCAACTTTTTATCTGTTATAATCCCCTCCACCTCCTTCCTGAAACCTGGTCCTTACTTCTGTGTTCTCCGTCCCATGCTTGCACAGTTGAACATTTCTGCCTAAGTGTAGTATCTTGAATTTATCCCCATTAAAAAGCTATTTTCAGACCCTTTTAGAAATATGCAAAGAGCTTTTGGAATTCTAATCCTATACCCCAGTGTACTTGCAGTCCCCTCCCACCTCTTTGTCATTTCCATGTGGAATGTGCCCATTTTCCGTTCCATTCCAGCAGCTAAATTAGAATAGATTGAAAAAGACTTAATGAGGGAGAGTCACACTTGGTAATGCTGCTATACTAATAAATCATGGCAGCAACAGGGCAACGTAATTGCAACAGCACTGTGCTGATCTGGTAGTACCCAACACAGAGATAGACCAAGTTAGTCATCTCCAAACCTTTTAAGGTCTTCAAGTAGAAAAGTGGTGTGAAGCCATGTTGGGCCATGGTTTAACCTGTTATTTTTAAAAGCAGCATCAGCTTCTGTACTCTGTTCCCTACCTTCCCTTCGGCACTTGCTCGCAACCCTGCACAGCCCCTTCTGTCAGGGCAACACAACTATTTGTGTAGCCGAGTAGTAAACCACGCTGAGGGAAAATTAAAACAGCACAAAGAGAAGAAGTGTAGCTCAGGGCTAGATGCACGCCCTGAACCAGGTCACTGTGGAGCTTGTGCCTGCACAAGGAAGAGGACAGGACCGTGTGGCTGGAAGTGTGTGCTCACAACGGGTTTAAGGAAAACTCAGCCCTTGCTGCTGCTCAGAGAAACGGCCCCATGCACCTCCCTGCTCTTGTCTTCTCTCTGATGCTGGGTGCAGTACTTAAAAACTACTCTGTTCTTTTTGGCTTGGTTGGTTTTCAACCTGATTGGTTCCCTGATCTGGCTGACTGCATATCTAGACAAGAATGTTGGCTCAAGACAGGCGTTGGACATAGGAGAGGGGTTCCTAAAAAGTAGTTTCCTGTCTGGCTTTCATCTAGCTAAAATGATGTTTTGGCCCAGAAAAGATTCTCCTTTATTGTGCCTTCCACCAGCTCAGCGTGTGGCTGTGTGACTGAGAAAAAGACATAGCAGTGTGTCCTGCGGCTGTTGCACCACTGCCTTGAGTACCTTCGTCTTCTCTATTGCTAAGGGCCTTCCATCGTAACTCCGTACCTGCTTTCCACCCCCGGCTCCGTGTCCTCTCACTCCGGCTGCCTTGGCAATGTTTCCCAGGGCCTCTGGAGCAGTATCTTTCCCTTGTTTTTCTCATGCTGTTGTTCTCATGCCGTTGTTCTCATGACCTTGCACCTGCAAACCCCCGATAGTGTTCTCGGCAAGTTCTCATGGGAAGCGATTGCCACCAGTGTGAGAATCACCCATTCTTCCCCCCTTTTCCTACCCTTTGGTTGCAGTTTTTGGTTTACATTACAGGGGGCACAAAGCTTAACAACCACCCAGTGTGCAGCGCCTGCAACATAAGCGGTTATAACCAATAGCATTTGAGTGGGTCCCAATAAACATTCTATTATTACTATGGGAAAAGCACTCCGGGGGAGGACCTGGAGGGGAGTCTAGGAAAGGACAATTTCTGGGGACCCTCCCCTCACTTTTTTCTCAGCTGCCCACTTAGAAGAGTTCTCCCTTCCCCTTCTCTTTCTCAATCTCTCTCTTAGTTTCTTCCACTATTAGGTTCAATGTATGCCCTCAGCTATGAACCCCACGAATAAATCTTTGTGCATGTGAACTTGTCCCCACGCCCTGTGCGCAACAGGGGAAAGGCCTTGAAGGAACGACACTCTCGCTGTAGAGAGTCAAGAGGTTTACCTGAACTGGTGTCACCAGAGGAATGGTTCAGGAATAGAAAGCTGTCAGTCACCACAGAGACAGGTAGATCCTGGGGAACAGGGTTCTTGGGAGAAGAAAGAGCAACAGCAAAGCCATGAGGTGACAGGATACAGGAGCTGCTCCAGCAGCTGCTGGTGGGGACTGGTGCCCCCTTAGCACTGCTGGCAAATCTGTGCCTGCGCCCTGTTACGAGGCTTCACAGATACTTTGGATTTTTTCCAGTACAACTACTGAAAAATTAAACTGAAATATGAGCTGAGAGAATAACCCATTTATTTAAATATAGATTAACCTTCGGTGTCAGACCTTTTTTCCCAGCAAATAATTCCCGCACCATGCAGCTAAAGAAAGCCTGAATTAGAAAGAAGAAGTATGTCTCTAAGTCATTTCTAAATCATCAGATTTTGTGGCAGCTAATCACTGCACTGATATTTTAGCATTGTGAGTAGCTTCTGAAGATGATGCCAAAAGAGTCATCGCGGCTGTGTGTTTCAGTGGAAAATATTTTGGTCTAAGTGTTGTGTGTGGCTATTTCAAAAGAAAAATATTTAAGAGCAAGTGTATTGTCATGGTAAATTACATAGAAAAACTAGGGTGGGGCATGGGAAAAAAGACAAAAGTTATGTACAAATAGGAAAAGGCAAAAGGCACATTTTGCAAAATTTTATTCAATTCTCCATATATTTTT
The DNA here is from genome assembly GCF_000708025.1 of Charadrius vociferus. Taxonomy (NCBI): domain Eukaryota; kingdom Metazoa; phylum Chordata; class Aves; order Charadriiformes; family Charadriidae; genus Charadrius; species Charadrius vociferus. The sequence continues at coordinate 7,478,241 of NW_009647680.1, forward strand.
TGCATTAGCTGTTCCTTTGCTGAGTGATGCTTAGACAGAACAGACAACGCAGTGCAAGGCCTGAATCGGTAGTAGCATCCCCACAGACTGGCTGTGTAATACAGTTGTTTATCTAAGAGATTCCCTGGTGTTAAGGAGAGAGCCAGGCCAAGAGCAGCCTGCCCAAGAGGCGCCCAGAGGTAATCACAAAGTCATAGAATCACAGAATGGTTAGAGTTGGAAGGGACCTTAAAGACCATCTAATCCCAACCCCCCCTGCCGCGGGCAGGGACACCTCCCACGAGACCAGGTTGCTCAAAGCTCCATCCAGCCTGGCCTCGAACACCTCCAGGGATGGGGCAGCCACAGCTTCTCTGGGCAACCTGTTCCAGTGCCTCACCACCCTCATTGTAAAATATTTCTTCCTTGTATCTAATCTAGATCTCCCCTCTTCCAGTTTAAAACTGTTACCCCTTGTTCTATCGCTACACTCCCTGATAGAGTCCCTCTCCATCTTTCCTATAGGTTCCCTTTAGGTACTGGAAAGCTGCTATAAGGTCTCCCCAGAGCCTTCTCTTCTCCAGGCCAAACAACTCCAACTCTCTCAGCCTGTCCTCACAGCAGAGGTGCTCCAGCTCTCTGATCATCTTCGTGGCCTCCTCTGGACCTGCTCCAACAGGTCCATGTCCTTCTTATGTTGGGGGCCCCAGAGCTGGAAGCAGCACTCCAGGTGGGGTCTCACAAGAGCAGAGCAGAGGGGCAGAATCACCTCCCTCGTCCTGCCGGCCACGCTGCTGGGGATGCAGCCCAGGATGTAGTTGGCCTTCTGGGCTGCTAGCACACATTGCCGGGTCATGTTGAGCTTCTCATCCATCAACACCCCCAGGTCCCTCTCCTCAGGGCTTCTCTCAATCCATTCTCCATCTAGCCTGTATTTGTGCTTGGGATTGCCCCAACTCACATGCAGGACCTTCCACTTGGCCTTGTTGCACTTCATGAGGTTTGCACAGGCCCAGCTATCAAGCCCATCCAGGTCCCTCTGGATGGCATCCCTTCCCTCCAGTGTGTCAACCGCTCCACAGAGGAAGCATGGGGCTTCCCTGGAGGGTCCTGACCTGCTGCATCTTTCCCAAGTTGAATGCAAGTCTTGGTGGGGATCACCCTTGTAGTGTTTTTTGGGAAGATGTGGAGAAAATTCTAGGGAGGTAGCTGCATATACCTCTGTTCACTATACAGACAGTGCAAGTGAAATACAGTTTATCTGAACATTAGTTTCGTATACTGACTTTTCAGATTCTTTGATGCTATACTGACAGATTTAGTACTTTACTATTCACTCTTCTAGAACAAGTTCTGTGATGGCCAAAAGGATGGGCATCAGCCCTTAGCATTTAGGACATTTTTAATTGCTGCCCCTACAGGCGTATCATGCCAAACCAGCAGCTGAATTCCTGTTGATGGTGGAATTTGCATTGTTATTGGACTTTGTCACAGAGCCAGTGAGGGGCTGCAGATTCCATGTTTCTTCCATAAACGGGGGTCTAAAGTCCCTTTGGAAATACGCTTCATACACTGTAAATGTGCCTTGCTGATTCAGTGAAAGCTGCTTCACACACAGAACAAGCTATTCTGGAAGAAAGGTCACTTTAAACTAGACTAAAGGCTCTGTTCACATGAGCTGTGGGTCCATGAGGATTTATTTGGTGACGATACTGACTTAAGTAATTCTGGCTTTTTTCCTCCCACCTCCCTCTCTTCCCACCAATTGTTCATGTGCCACTCCCTGCACTGCGCCAGCAGAACTGTTTGTGTAGCTACATTGTGAACAAACAAGGGAACTGATCTAATACAAGTAGGCAAAATGGAGAAATGTTGTTTGCTTTCTTCTGCCAGATCGTTTGACCTGTGTGATTCATTACACAGCTATATAAATCACTCCCTGGGAGAGAACAGGAGGGCAGGTGATAGCAGAAGAAATTAGTTGGCTGGGCAGGAATGGGACAGCCTGAGCAGCGCTGTTGCTGACCATGAAGCCACAGACTGCTTTACTGATGCTAACTGTACATTGTTGTCCCTCTGTCACCATGACAACAGAGCTGTTACAATAGTGTAGATAATCCTACACTTTGGGTCAAACTGTTTCACCCTTGAAGATGAACCACAAACTAAAGTGGCACATAGGGAGATTTCAGGAGATTGCTGAGGTGTAGCTCACCACTACCGTCAGGATGAGGTCTTGTTTCTCAGACATCTTTCACTCCTGGCTGCAGCTTCCAGCCTTCCTTTGCACCAGTTCTGGTGGTCATCAGAGGGGTTGCAGAAGTCTGGTCTTGTTCATCAGCTAAAGAGAAAAGATCAAGTTACTTTCTGCTTGATCAGTCGTCTTCTGAGCTAGGGAGCTGAACGGGCTCACTGATAGCCTTTGGAAAAGCAGAGCCCATGGGAGAGAAGTGGTAGAAAACCAGAACTAGGAACATGGAGAAGGTTTGGAAAGGGGGGTGGGTGCGATATCCTTCCTTCCGTAGTGTTGAGTTGTTAGATCAGCTCAGCTGTCTCGTTTTCTGATTCAGATACACCTTCCATTTTTATGCAGGTTGTTAGCTCTAGCAGATGGATAAAATACATGGCTTTTATCCATATCATCCTGAACTTCTGCAGCAAGATTTGACTGTGTGAGCGGTTCCTTGCTTTCAGAGCATGAGTCAGCTAAAGGTTTGACCCATTAATCTTTCAAAAGTGAGAGAGGAAAAAAAGACTGCAGCCTTTCTGGCTGTTGCACTCCCATTATGCAAAAGGGATGCTATGGGTTTCTGTGTTAATGCTTTTTCATTGGTTTCTAAATTTGCTGTTTTCATAAGACAAAAACTATGACATTAGCTGTCAGACTTACAAACTCAACTGGTGTTCTGAAAATCCAGCTGTGTTTTCAGATCCTTAATAAAAATACCAGTAACACAGCCTCTGTAATTGGAGATTAACTGACAGGGCTCTCGACAATACATGAAGCAGAACAGAATCCACCTCAGTTGCCATGGCTATGTTTTCCCATAGAGCTAATAGAATTTTAAAAATGACTTTCTCCAGTTAATTCAGCAATTGTGACCTATACACACATAGAAAACAGTTAATATCAATATGAAGGAACACTTTTTATACAGCAGATGCCAGTATCGTGTAATTTAGGTGCCGGGCTATCTCTGTACATAGGTAAAATAACTGTTACCTAAGGCAGCACAAAGGCCAGGGCCCCACTGTAAATGCTGGAGCTTTAAAAAGAGAGACTCAGCTGCTCCACTGACTAATGGGAGAGGTTTGAGGGCAACAGGTACTGCCTGGGGAGAATAACTCTCAGTGGGAACAATCAGCTTCGGTTTCCAGGGCTCTGCTCCTTCACCTCTCTGCCCACTAGCTCTCTATTTCAACTATCCTCCTTTCCTAGCACAGCACAGCCCCTTCATCTTTAGGGTGGCAAAATTCAGTGTTACCTGCACAGCTGAGAAACCCTGAGCTCTCTTTAAACCACTCCTATTTCTTACGTTCTTTCTTAAGTATCCTCTACTGCCTACTCTCGGAGAAAAAAGTACTGGGCTACCTGGACCAGCTCATTGCCAAAATCACCACCAGAAGAACTCAGGAGGGTGGAGGTCCTTCTGTTTTACAGAGACTATCTGAAGCATATCAAGGAAGAAGGAGGGAAAGACATCTTGCTGGACCTGTTGGAAATAAGAAAGAACTAGTCAAAGATGTAAAGGTGCAGCCTTAGCTGCAGCAAACACAAGACTGTAGAGTTGAAAATCTGGGAAAAAATGAGCAGGGCAAGTAGTAGAATCACAACCTTGGACTTTAGGTAAGCAGATTTTGGTTTACTCTGGAATCTTCTTGGCAGTACCCAATGAAGACTGCCCTGGAGGGCATGGGGCCCAGGGCAGCGGGGTGATCTTCAAGGAGAACCTCCTCTAAGAAAAAGAGGTAGTCCGTTCCGATGTACAGAAAATCAAGCAAGTGTGGCAGGAGGCCAGCATGGATGTACAAGGGACTCCCAGCTGAGCTCCAACACAAAAAGGAAGTGTACAGAAAGGGGAAGCACAGATGGACTGCCCAGGAGGAATACAGAGACATTGCTCGAGCATGCAGGGCTGGTGTTAGGAATGCCAAAGCTCAGCTGGAGTTGAAACTAGACAGGGAGGTGAAGGTTAACAGGAAAAACTGCTGTTGGTACGCTGGCAGCAAAAGGAAGGCACTGGGTCCACTGCTCCATTGAGCAGAGGACACAGTGACAAAGGACAGGGAAAAGGCTGAGGTACTCCATGCTTTTTTTTTTGCCATGATTTTCACTGATATGGTCTGCCCTTGGCTTCCCAGTTCCTCAAGCCTAGTAGCAGTCTGTGGGAGTGAAGCAGCACCCATCACAGAATTTAAGGAGCATTGAAGCCAACTGGACATAAACAAATCCACAAGACCAGATAGGAAGTAACAAAGGCTGCTGGAGGAGCTGGCCAATGTCATTGAGAGGCCACTCTCTATCGTCTTTGGAAGGTTATGGTGATCTGGGGAGGTTCCTGATGACTGGACATGGGTAAAGGTCACACATGTCTTCAAGGAGGACCAGAAGAAAGATCCAGGGAATGACAGACCAGTCTGTCTAACCTTAGTCCCTGGGAAGATGACAGAGCAAATTCTCCGGGAAGCCACGTCCAAGCACATGAAGGACATGAAGGTAATTGCGAACAGCCAGCATGTATTTACCAGGTCGAATCGATTGCTTTCTACAATGAGACAGCTGGCTGTGTGGGCAAAAGCCACGGGCACTCCCGGGGGTGCTATATAGGTTTTGCAAAGCTTTTGACATGTTTTCCTATAGTATCCTTACAGTCAAATGGGTGAAATATGGCTGGATGTGGGCTACAAGGCGGGAGGAAAGTTAGCTTGGCCATTGGCTCAAAGAGTGATCAGTGGTACAAAGTCCAACTGGCTGCAGGTTACTAGTGTCATCCCTCAGGGATGGCTAGTGAGGCCTTGACAGTTTAATGTCTTTTATTGATGACCTGGACAGTGCGATGGGGGACAATCACAGCAAATTGGCAGACAGTACTGGATTGATAAACTGGACGTCAGGGCTTCTATGCAGAGAGTCCTGGACAGGTTGGAGGAACGGATTCACAGGAAGTTCATGCAGTTCAACAAAGGCAAATGCAAAGTCTTGCACTGGGGCAAAAGTCGCTTTATGCAGCCATAAAGGTTAGGGGTCAATGAAGGAGCAGAAAAAGACATAGAAGTCCTGGTGTACAGTGAATGGAACATGAGTCAGCAGAGTGCCCTTGCGGCAAAGAAAGTTAACCACACACCAGGCTGTATTAGCAAGAGTGTAGACAGTAACTTAAGGGAAGTGGTTTTTCCCCTCTATTTGGCATTTGTGAGACCACATCTTACCAGTGCCCAGTTTTGACCTCCCCGGTACAAGAAATACATTGGTACGCTGGATTGAGATGAGTAGAGGGCCACCAGGCTGGTCAGGGGACTGAAGCTCATGATATACGAAGAGAGCCTGAAAGAACTGTGTCTGTTCAGCCTTAAGAGAAAGCTAAGGAGGGAGCTTATTGCTGTGTACAGATGCCTAATGGGAGGATGTAGATAAAACAGATGCACAGGGAAAAGATGAGAGGCAAGGATGGGGGGCAAGGGACACAAATTGAAGCATGGGAATTTCTGACTCATTACAATGGAAAAAAAAAGTTACCATGAGGGTAGTCAAACACTGAAAACAGGGGACCACAGTGGCGGCAAAATCTCTTGCATTGAAGGTATTCAAAACTGGACTCAACAAGGCCTTGAGGAACTGGCTTTAAGTGGTGCTACTTTGAGCAGGGATTAGAGATGATGAGCTTTGGAAGTCCCTTCCAAGCTACATGATCCTGTGATTCTGTGAAGGAATGTGGCTTGAAGAGGAAGAATTAAAGGAGTGAGTCTGATTTTCTTTCAACTCACACATATAAAAACTATGTCAATGGCCCTGAATGATCCAGAAATACTCTGGTATGTGAAAGAAAGCCACAACAAAACAGCTCATCTCTTAAGATCCCATGTCTTCAAGACATTCCAGAAATTCTTTTTTTTTTGGACATCTACTGCTGCAATCCGATGAGAAATCACATTTGGTAAAATCCTCCCATAGATATAAAATCTAGCCCTCCCAAGTACCTACCGTATGCTTTTAAAATACCACTAAATCATTGTTACTTGAAACTGAATGCAGTTTTAAAAAATATTTTTTAAAAATATTTTATTGTTCTCCCATTTTCCTCTACCCATTATGTCCAGGGCCCTATTACTTCTTAGTTAGCATATGTATGGTAGTTATATAGTAGTGTCATACTAATTAAATAAATTATGAACTATACTATATATATTTTTTCATAATGCCCCCGGGATGTAAAAAATGCTTCTGCCATAATACAGCTGAGAAACTGAGGTACGGAAAAGCACAGGGGCTTTCCAAAGGGAATCTCAGCAGAGCATAAATTGAAGCAAATTCTTTGAACTTTTAAGCTTGTGTTTAACCACACAACTAATTCTTTAAATAGAAGCTTGATGAAGTTTACTATGGCTTTTGGAAAGTCAGCTCCCCTGGTGTATCGGCCTTTCATGTCTTCTGAGAAAGAAAAAAAGGCAAGTGAAACTAAGAACTGTCCAGAGAGACCAGAAGGATTGTCACCTGGTGAAGGAAGTCGTCTAGCATGCAGAAAAGAGAAGGCATAGACCAGTCTGGGCCCAGCAAGCTGGTGATGGAGACCGAACTGGTTGATTCTGGGTGTGGGTGGGGAAACTTCCTGTGTGCAGGTCAAGAAGCACAGGATAGCTGAGGCTTTCGCTTTCCTTACGTTTTGGATGAGCCAGTGAAATGTGGTGGAGTTGAATGCGTAGCTGGCCATCTGGAGGACATCAGTTGACAGCTGCAAAATAAAGGGGAGCTGTCTTCTCTCCAGTAGCTCAAGGGCACCCACGGTGAGAAGTCAAAACCTCCCACCACTGAAAACTTTGTGCCTGCCCTTCTTTCAACAGTTCTGCAGCACAGTCGTGATTTAGTCTTAATTATGATGCCCGCCTGAAAACATCCTGTCGTATTTTAAAAACAAACCTGTTCTTTCTTTGTGTATTTTCCCACAAACACTTTTATCACAACCTTGATCTTACAGCACAGACCCAGGCAGAGCTTTTATTAATTGTAAACTACAATCTTTTGCTATGTATTATGTAATGCTTCATTGGAGCCTGCAGTTCTGCAGAGGAAAAGAGACACTGTTTATGGCTAAAACCACTACAGTACATGCACCATTTTAAGCATATCACTTCTTTATCTCCAAAGGTTATGCAAGATTAAATTTTACATACAGGGCACAGCTCACCTCTGTCACTGCCCTCAGAGCAATGGCTTTTTGAGACTGGAATGCCTCCCTCAGGGAGGAAAGACTTGTTCCTGCTCCTACAAGAAAAGCAGGTAAGATGCTGTGCCTGTGGGTAGATTACTTTTCCCCTTTGGTAGTGGTCTTCTTACTGCTCATAATTATTATGACTCTGGGACCTGTGGTTTCTGAAATAAATAAATATGAAGATGGCAACTGCAGTTATTTTATTTATAGCTGTGGTAGGAAATTGCCAGGGTGTACAGCAGCAGGCATCAGAGCAGAGCCTATATTCCTTCTCTGGCAACACTTATTTTCAGACTAAAGAGCAAAAAAAAACCCCAAACCGATTAGGCACAAGAAATGGCACTCGAGAACCACGAGAAGATGGACAGAAGGACCGTTAACACCCGTGGCGACACGGACTACTTCTTTCTATCTCACACGCGTCCTGGGCCGGCCCTACCTGGCCCGCCCGAGGTCCAGGCAGCGATATAAAGTGCCACCAGCTGTGAAGGGACGGGTTAATTTAACGCCCAGCCCCGCCGAGGCGAGGAGGGTCCGCGCCGTCCCCTCAGCCAGCGGCCCCCTGAGGCGCCGCGCGCCGCTGGGCGCGGGAAGAGCGCTTTTTCAGCAGTGTGGCAGCTCGCCGCTCCCCGGCCGGGCAACT
>NW_009647680.1:7486739-7507112 GCF_000708025.1 Charadrius vociferus
GCTGCCCCTCGATGCAGGCGGGAGGCCCCGGTGGGAGAGACCCGCGTGGGTCTGGGGGTGAGACACTCGCTGTTTCTCCACGTGGGTGAGGGAGAATTTGAGGCCCAGACTCTCAAAGTCTGCTTCACAATGTCAGACTTACTTTTTTTTTTTTTTTCCCTCTGCTGCAAAACAGCAACATTTTCCATCTTTCTTGCAGTTTTGTGTCACGCGTCTTCACGGTCACGTTTCAGAGTAACCTGCAGCATAAATTTATATGTGCAGCCCTTTGAATGAGGAGTAGGGGATAGTGCTCATAAGCTGCCTGTCAGCAGAAGGCGGTGGCCGGCGCTGAGGGCTCTAATCTCTAAGTTAGGCTACAGTCTAGTGTTCAGAACAAAGGTAATGTGATTAATATAGCATAGCTTGATACTTGAAAGACAGTCTCCAATATCTAGCAATCCTGTTATGTGACTACTGAATGGGGGATCTTATTTGGGTATTAGTTTTATGCAGTGTGAGGAGTTTTCTAGTTAGAGCACTTACCCAGAAAGTGAGGGATCTGGACCACATCCCCCATAACCTGTGGAAGTGCTGCTTGTGAGGCGTCAGACAGGTTCAGGGTGCTCCGTATCACTGCTACTGACTTTTTTTTTTACTGCTCAGCAGCTTTTGTGAACCCAAGTGTAATTTTGTGACAAAGGCATTCAGGTTTGCTTTGGTGTGTGTTGTAGGCTGTCAGTGACCATGGGAGGTGGGCTGTCTCAATGGTGAAAGGAACCCCTTTTCAAGAGTTTGTTACTGGACTCCTCTACTCCTGAAAGACAGGGATTCTGTTTAAAAGTTGGCAAAATAGTGTTGATTTGGAGAAAGGGTGTATTCTGTTCCACAGGTATCCTGGCTGCAAGTTTGTTGGCTGTGTTGTAGTTGCAGGTACTCAGTGTAGTTACATCATGCCATGTACCTGTTGTTTCTATATTGACAATATCTGACTACTCCAGAGAAAACTTCAGTCTTGTGAAGTATTACAGCTCTGGCTAGCAGCTGTTCTTGGGAGACCAGAACTTGGCAAGGTCTGAAATTTCTTAGCGTAAAGGAGAAGAAACTGGAAAATGTAAAAATTGTTAAACTCCTTCTGCGTGTTAGGGGAGGGTTGGCTCTTTTAGGGGTGCAACATGAAGGGAATAACTCCAGATTTGGGCAGTTCACTTACAGGCTTGTGTGTTCTTTTTCTTCCTTTTCCACCTCTCAGTGTCCTGATTTTCAGAGTTGTTGGGCAAACAAAGACCAGTACCCCTCTACTGGCTTCTGATGATACAGATATAAAACTGGGACAGGGAATAAATGTTTCGTGGGATGTGGTGTATTAATGTTTATAGCTGACCTTATTTCATATTCCTAGTGGAGTTCCTGATGCAGCTTCATGTTACACTTAATCTCTCCCAGTGACAGGCTATTGTCTGCCTCTGTCTCCCTTAGCTCAGATCTAGAAATCGCATGGCCTCTGGATGAGTTGTTTTGCCTCACTACTCTGATGTAAACTGAACAGAATACCTTGCCAGAAAAATAAAAAAAAGTTGATTTTTAACAAGCTGAACTTACTTATATGGAAACACAGGGTTGCCAGTTATGATGTGGGTGAAGTTGAAGTTCACTGTGATGGGTGATGCAGAGAATAGAAATGTCCTTTTGAGTAGTGTCCTGCTGTTATTTGTCGAAAGCTGATCGAAAGCTGCTCAGTGAGTGGGTGGGTTGTTTTGTGCACCTCTTTTTTTTCCAGTTCTCCCTGTCCTTACCTTAGCCCTGGCTGCTGATGGTTAGAGGGCCCGTTGGATTAGTTAGCTTGCTGTCTGATCAGCTAATTTTATTTTTGGTTTTGTTTTGTGTGTTTTGTTTTTTTTCTTTTTTTTAAACTTAGCTTTTAGTTGAAGCAAAGATCAGTAGGAAAGAGCGGGAGGGAGAGGTAGGACTTCCTCTTCTAGTGGCAATGCTGACATTGCAGAGCTGTGCTGTGCCTGATGCTGCTGAGGGTGTATAGAAGTGTCGGATCAGTTAGACTCTTGGTATGGCTAAGCATAATGTTTTTATAAAACCAACCTCTTCCTTGAGTAATTCTGAAGTACTCATTTCATCTACGTCAGAGATGTTTCCTAGGGAAAGCGACCACTTATCTTTAGACATTTTCTTAAGAGCAACTACCAGTATTCTGAAGAAACTTCACTAGATCATAGTTCATTGTCTCTCCCTCTTGGATTAGTCCTCATATGACTCATGTTCTGTTTCTTGGGAGGAATGCTATTATGTTAGTAATAGATTTAAATATGTGAATCTAAATAACACCAGGTCCTAGGAGATCTGTTCTTACAGAGGAGAAAAAGTGAAAAGGCCAAGCGCTGAAAAATTAGTTGAATTTATACAGCAGTTAATGTTACCTTTATTACATTCTATATAATTTGAATGTTTTCAGGATGATGCCGTTAGTATTGAAAGCGGTACTAACACTGAACGCCCTGATACACCAACAAACACTCCAAACGCACCGGGAAGAAAAAGCTGGGGGAAGGGAAAATGGAAGTCAAAGAAGTGCAAATATTCCTTCAAATGTGTAAATAGCCTAAAGGTAGGTATGTATAAGCTTTAACATGGGAGTGCTGGGTACCGCTTGCTCGCAGTAATGTTAGTGTTGACTGTGAGACAGTGTCAAGATAGATATTTTTAAATACCTGTATGCAATTATGTTCCATCCTCATTTGAAGAAAGTACTTTTCTTATTTGGCATAGCTGAGGTTTTGAAGAAAAAGGATACTGAGAAATATGATGCAGTAGGTAGTGCTGCAATTAACCCAATTTTTGTACAGGTTTGCAAAGTTGTGTGATATGTTATAAGTATGTATTTCATTGAAGCTGTAGTTCCTTGAGATGAAGATAAGAAACTGGATCAACAAACTCAAATAAAACAAAACCTGTGACAACTTGATGCACAGAACCTGTACAGAATTTTCCACCTGTTGAAATGTATTTAAAAACCCCAACTTAACAATTTTGCAGTAGTTTTTTCCTCACACTTACTAAATCAGGTATTTTGTGTCCTCTGGCAGCTGTCATAAATGCTATATAGTACAATTTGGTTAATTTTTCTTGAGTGTTGTGATTATGTGTTTGCACCTGATCTAGGTCATATTTAACTTTCCACATAATACCTGATGGTATTAAGGGATGTGGATTCATGGTCTTTACTCCCTGTTCTTGTGGTTTAGGGTATTATTGTTTTCCTCTGCACTGGTGACAGACTACGGTGAACTGAATGAATTTTCTCTTTTATTCTTCTACTCTGTCAGGATGTTGTTCTTTCATTCCCCAGCCTTGTGAGGGATATTTATGTGGCAGAAGCTGTAAATGTGCCATCTGATTTGATTTTTGTAAGATTTCTAAATAAAGATTGTGTCTGGAACAAGATGGGAGTTTTGTTAAACTTTATATTTAGCTAACAAGAGGATGTGTGCAGTTCCATAGTGGATATTTTCTGCAGAATTGCTTTAAGAGGTTTTTGTCGTTCCCCCCACGCTTAACTGTTGAGCTCTGCTGATGTAGCTGTTTCTGAACTTTGGCTTCAGACAGCCTCGCTGAAATGCTGGGGTAGCTGAGTGGGAGGGGATGGGAGAGTTGGAGCATGGAAACCTCGTAAAGAAGCTTTGCCACTGGAGAAACTGTGATACGAAGTTATAGTGACAAAAGTATCTGGGAAACAAGTTGATCTTAATGTGGTTTTTGAAGTATAGGAATGACATCAAGTCCTTTTGGGGTGTAGGAGGAAGGGAAGGTCTTTCATTTTCACCTAGGTAGGCAGCTGTTCCTGCGATTCGCATGAATCGCCCCCGCAGGCGGTGCTTTTTGTGGCTTCAAGTCATGCTTCAAATACAGGCGCAGGCCTTTCAGCACCCAAACATTTAACAAGTTCTGAGTTTTGCTAAGCGTATTTGTTTTCTATCTGCAGACCAAATATTCCAAAGTAGTTAGTACTTTTCAAGTGTCTTCTGGGAAAATGGAACAATCCCTCACCCCAGTTTCAACCCAGGCCCCACTATATGGTGACCCTATGGAGTTAAGCAATCCCTGACTTCTGTGGATTTGGATCAGAGCCTGGGAACAGATTCCTGTGCAAGTGGAGTCAAGCTGTGAGAGAGTAAATGTAGCGTTTCAGCTAAGTGGGATATTTTTATTATCTTTTTTTTTCCCCCCATTTCTCTTTTAACTGAAATTATTGCTAGTAATAATAAATGTGCATGTTAATACAGAGACTAGGTAGCAGCCAAATTTGGTAACTCCTTTTTGCTTCATGTTTGAGGAAGCCTCTTTTCTTTTTCCTGTTCCTCCATACTGATTTGGCAGATACTGTGGAGAGAAACTCTTAACGATTGAATGTTGTATACAGGTTCAGAAAGACACTTGTGACTCTTCGGATATCACATCATATATCCCATAGTTTATATGTCTTTGAACTATGCCGTAAGGTGCCTGTACTGAAATTAATGAAAAGTCACTATGATTTAAAGACACAGAAATTAATTTTAATATTCTTTAGGGATGTATAAATTATGTGGTTTTTCACTTTCCTACTCTTGTTTTTCCATCTTATTTTGCTTTTTACTTTTTTTTGTTGTTGGGGAAACAAAGAAATATGGCCATTACTGTCTGCTTTGAATGTTAAATGGTTATGATTCAGCCTGAAAAACTCAGTGCTTGCTAAATATGCTTTTTAAACGCTACTGTGGAAGTTATTTTGGGTGAAATTTAAGCGTCAGGAAAACAAAAATATAACTTGGAAAATGACAGGAAATAAAGAGCTGCTTTTTTTTTTTCCTTTTGCAGTACTAAGTAAGGTGTACTGAAAAATCTTTGCTCTCTGTGGGCTGAATGGAAATGTAATTTAAAAGAGCATATACAGCTAAGAGATGCACATCCTCACATACATCCATATATGTTTTGCTTATAGATCTTTCAGCAAAGAACAGTGTATATTCTGCTTTGATGTGATCCCTTTAAAACAATGGCATTATTTGCCCTTCCCTTTGCTTTTGCTTAGGGTGTGGCTTAGTGGTTCTCAGCAGTCCGGTGTCTTCTCTGCTTCTGCTCACTGTCCCCAGAGCTGGGAATCGGTAACCAACCACATGCAAGATTCTAGCTTGTTGATGTGTAAAGGAGAGGCAACAAAACCCACTGCCAATAATGGCTTGCTTCTGCGTCTGGGAACTGGAAATGCACGTGTGGTCAGTTGGTTCCCTGCTGGCTGTGTGGGTGACAGTGTATTAAAATGTGTTCACGCAGTTGCAGGGGATTATTTTTTGTGTTGGCGTAGTATTTACTTCACTGCCTTCAGTCTAAAAACAGGTCTAGTCTTACTGTCTGACTGAACCTGAGTTGGCGATGAGTGAATAAGGGCAAAATTAACCATTGATTATTTATTTATTTGCTTTTATAACAATTGTAGGTATATTTTTTTTTTTTCTCTACTTGCTTTCTCTGGTGCATGAATAACCTGAATACTTTATGCCCTTTATTCATACCGGGGTCAAGATGGCATTTCACAATTCTACTTTTGGACCAGCGTATGGGTCAAACTCTTCTGTCTGTGCAAACCAGTGGTCAGATTTGCATGACATACTTCACATCTCAGGATAATTATTATGTGCAGCACCTGAAAGTATAATGTTTTTAAAACCTGCTTCATTGTTTAGCACTTGGGGCAAAAATTAGAGTAGACAGGTATTATCAAAATAGCTATGTGCTGTCTCTGACCAGTGAGGATGATGGTAGTTTAAATGAGGTGAGCATAACCTCTTCATACACCTTAGCGACTTCCTGTAAGAGCCTTTGCCTTACTTCTTCATCCATTAAACACCAAAACCTGTGATATATGTGGAGGTTTTGGAGGTTGTAGCACTCGATGTGATAAATGTAGCATGGATGATGTAAGAAGTTTAAAGACATTTGTCTCGCAGGGTAACTTTTCAAAGACAACCTATTTCCCTGGAAAAAAAGCTTACAAAATACTTTAGGTATGTACTCAAATATAGAAATACAGAAACAGTACAGCCCTCTGTATCTCTCTACTTGTAATGTTTTACCCTAGTCTGGGTCTTACCTAGAAAATCATAAATTCATTACAACTTATGCTGGAAAAATATCCTGTCTTGAGGGAGGAAAACAACTTCCTCTTCACTTTTCCCATTTCTCTAAATTTATCAGAAACAGTGCACCTGACAAAGAACAAAGTTGTTCCAGAAAAACAAGTGCAAAACCTGCAAATATGTCTTTGTAATAAAGCAGTAAGTGCAATACTTGCAAGTATGTCTTTGTAATAAAGCAGTAAGCATCCATGCATTTTACCCGTGGTGTCTTCATGCAGTATGTCAAAAGCCCTTGGTATTTACCAGCATGAACTCTTTCACACAGAAATTCAAAACCAACTAATTATTAGTGGAATATTTTTTTTTAAAGTGTTCTGTATTTGACCTCTCAGCCATTCTTTTCAAGGAAGACTTAAATACACTCAAAAAAAATAAGCCTAGAAAGTAAAATTCATAACTTCATTGGACACTAAAAACCATGGCCTTGTGTATGCAATTTTATGGCATGTATTTTTCCTCAGTCTCAATGTCTAATTAAACTATAATCCTTTACAGATGCTGAATACCTGCTTTTTCCTTCTGTTCTGGGGTCGCTAATAACCTTGCTGCTTTTTCCTTTGCTAATATCCCATATTGCTCATCGCATAAAGCCGCTAGTTTGTTCTTTCATGTTATGATGCGTAATGCTTCGAGTTAAACTTTGAACAATCCTTTTTAATCTGTATTCAGCTTCAAAAGTTGTTACCAACTCTGAGAATTGCAGGAGGGCCTTCATCTCTGAAAGAATTTCTCCCTTCTCTTTCTAGCTCATCTAGCTATGTCTGTTAATAACGGATACTGCCTTTCTCAGTAAATAATACTATTTAAAATTATTCCAGACTTCCATACTTTTCTGAGGAGTGTTGCACTCCCCACCCACACCCCCTCCTCAAATTTATTCTTCAGTTCTTGGGTAGGCCAGAGCTGCCAGGGCTAATATTTCTCCTGTAGTCTCTGAAGCACTGCCATTTGAAGGCTGCTTAACAGCCGTCATGAGACACTTCCTTCCTGCCTGTGCTGTCCCAGACAGTCCCCTGTGGGGAGGCACTTTAATGAACATTATTCTTACTGAAAACATCCTGTCAGGACAGGCCAAAATACTGTTATCAATTATTAACAAGCACCACCATATTCATCACAATTCATAAACATATCTGCTTTTTTTTTTTCTTTATTAAACTGATGTAAGCTGTGTAAAAATAATACTTGGCATTTCTCTGGTAAGTGTTTGTGAAGGCGATCTGAAAACACTTTGTAGACATGAACTTTGCAGCAGCATTGTGACATGCTGCAGAGAGTTCATCGTGTCTGTGATAGAGTTGCAAGACCTAACTGTGCTGTAATAGTTCAATGTGGCCCTTCTTCACCCTTATACCAGTGTAATTCTTCTCTGTCCTAATAATTCTTCTCTGTGAAGTTGTAAATCCTTGTGTGGAAGTAATTATACCAGTATAAAATGCATATGGATGTAGCCTTAGACGCAGAAGTTGCCTCTGTTGAAAATTGCAAAACAAAGTAGTAGAGCTGCAAATGTAATTTGGGAGTTCTGCCAGCTTCTGGCCATAACTGTGAGACAACAGTTCTCCCCCTTCACTTTTAAAAAGCTTGGTGGGGGAAGAAGAGAGGGAGGGTGTCAGAATATTCCTTTAACCTCCCTTAAGGCAGCCAAGTTAAAATGCAATGTTACAAAACTATTCTTTTTAATTGTTCACCCTCTGAAACTGTAATGGATGTGAACCCAGTAGTTTGACGAGGAAAACATATCAATTAAACTGTTTACCACCACAGCTGAATTTCACAGAAATAATACGCCTGTGGGTTTTATTTTTTTGTGTGTCTAATCTTACTTTACATCTACAGGAGGACCATGGTCAGCCTTTGTTTGGAGTCCAGTTTAACTGGCACAGTAAAGAAGGTGATCCTCTTGTTTTTGCCACTGTAGGCAGCAACAGAGTGAGTAATCTGTTTTTAACCATAAACCCTTCCGTGTGGTTCCGCTTGCATTCTTTTTTTTTCCCCAACCCATCCATTTACCCATGTTTAGTACAGACACAGGATACTTCATATAGAAAGCTTTATTTCTGAGGTATGTAGCATCTGTTATCTGGGAGATTTGCATCCTCTGGATTGTTTTCTGAAGCCATGCGTTAGCTATTTGGGAATTAGCCTATATAGTAAAGTAAAGAAAAAACCCCTCCGGTAGTGTAAACATGGGACAAGGAAAAGAGGTGCATAAATTTTATCTTTTCCCTAAAATTACTCTTCTTAGATGTTATTGTTTCCGAAAGGTCACATGCTCTAAAATGGGATGAGCAGTGTCTGCAATGATGTCAGGCAGCTCAGTAGCTAAATTAATGGCCTGCTTGGAGTAAATTTATAGGCTTTTTCTGAACAAGTACCTATGTCACTTCAGTCGTGAAAATAACTCCTGCAGTGCATTCTGTGCAAGTGTTGTGAATAAACAAGAAACCTTTCATTTCCAGGTTTGTTCCACTTGGCAGTTACCAAAAGTGCTAAACTAAGATTAAACAAGGTATCAATGTCTCATTAAAAGACCAAGCCACATTAGAGATGACTGCAGTAACTAATTCCAAATAGAGTTCAATTTTACTAAGGCAATTCAAATAATAGATTTCAATAGCTGGGAAGGACTGCTGACAAGTCCTATAGTGGTGCTTTACTGAGACTGCTGTGAGCATTCTTTTATCAAACCACTTCCACCTGCTAGAAACAAACTGATGATGGATGAGATCTAAACCATAAAGGCACACTACCTCTCCCCATCAGGAAGTGAATACACAGGTGCATGTGATTTCCTTTTGAAATATCACAAGTAAGCAGCAATCTGTCCCACTTTTTTTTTTTTTTTTTTTTTTTCTCCTCTCCAGGTTACTTTATATGAATGTCATTCCCAAGGAGAAATCCGTCTGTTGCAGTCCTATGTGGATGCTGATGTATCCTTTTAGGTCAAAAAGCCACTTGTTTGTGTCCTCTTTATCAAAAATGAAGAGGCTGCGTAGCAAAAAGCACATGAAGGTTTTGTCTGTGATTTAATACTTTTCTTATGTGGCACGTTCCTTATGTTAGGTCTAAGTCTTGCCTCTTTCCCAGACCATAGATTCCCTCTTTTTGAAAAAAAGATTAAAACCGCTGTATTAAAATATTTGAAAACCGATTCTCCATCAGTTTAATCTTCCCAACGCTAATATCTGTGTAACGTTTCACATTTACTGCTTTACAGTGGTCTCTGTTTCCCTGTGAATTGGAACTGGGTTTAAAGCTGAAGAATTACATTTCACGCTCTGAAGTGGTAATAATTTGTGTTGATCATTTGCAGCATACAAGTCAATAACTTGCAAACTCAAACTTGATTCATCCTTGTTTTATTCCCAGTCTTCAGATGTTTTGGAGAAAGAGGTTGAAAAGTGATGCCAAGAGAGCACAGGTGTTCCTTGTATGTTATGGAACAGAAGTGAGGAAACTGGCATCTCTAGAAAAGGTGATGTCACTTATGTTTGCAGATGTGTAATCAAATATGTATCTTTTTCTTATTGGGTCGAGCAGAGACTCCTGGGCATAAAATAGCAACAAATTTACTTAAAAAAAATAATAAAAAATCACATTGTTGAAAAGAAATAATTCCTGTTTCTTCTATTTTCCTTAATGTGAGATGTTATAGGCAGATGAAAATTTCTATACCTGTGCATGGACATATGATAGCAATACAAGCCATCCTCTTCTGGCTGTGGCAGGGTCCAGGGGTATTATTAGGATAATTAATCCTATTACAATGCAGTGCATAAAGGTGAGTGCTCCAGACTGCAAGATACAGCTTGTGTTTCAGTAAGGCATGAAACTTATGTCTTCTAAATACGTATAAACATGCGGGGAAATGATAACTTGGTCTCTGAATTCTGTCCCAGCACTACGTGGGCCATGGAAATGCAATCAATGAACTGAAATTCCATCCAAGAGATCCAAATCTCCTTTTATCTGTAAGCAAAGGTGAGGAAAATAACTTCTTTCTTTCCTTTTGTTTTTTTTTTTTTTATATAAATCAGAATGCTTTGGATTGAATTTTGGTCTTGAAAATGGCCAAAACCTCCATGAATTTTTTATGAATGGCACTGAACAAGTTTACCTTGAAAGTCTAGAGCAAATCTTGCTCTTTTATGGCTATATATCTTGTACGTATTAAATCCATGGCCTACAATAAACATAACTCCACCTGTGGTGCGAAGGGATTGTGAACAGTGCTGCTTTTAGGAAAGAAGAAACATAAACATTGGGGTTGCTCTCTCTTTTCTGACAGTCGAGTGAAATTTTTTTCAGTTGTTGACTCATGTTGCCATCTAGTGGGGATGTCTTAATATCGCAGACAGCATTCACCACTGTGTTCGTGGAGAAAACTCTGATTCTCTGTCACTTAGGAGCAGCTCTGACTTTAACTGGACTTTGTGTAAAAAGCATATTGGTGAAGCGAGAAGTGAGTTTTTGGTATGGTGTCTTATGGGCTCGTCCAGAATGTCTAAACAGTCACAACTTCCTAATCTTGACTGTTTTGTTAAGTAAGGGAATACTTGATCTGCCACGAGAGTAAGTCATCAGGAATCCTAGAGTTGGAAACCTTCAAATAAGGGGACTTTAGTGTATTTGGTATTACTGATGAAACTACACAAGAATAGGAGTTGAGAACCTCTGATTCTTTCAGCTGTCAAGTTTGTGCTCTGGATCTGTAAGGTTGAATTTCTTGAGTCCTGTATAAGTTTATAGGTTCTCTTAATAACATTTTGACATCAGCAGTAGTACTATGAGTTTTAATGTGCAATCTCTGGGCTGGGTGCTCCCTCTGAGAGGGCATGAGGCAGTAGAATAGTAGGGTCTCAGAACTGCTTGGCGGAGAGATGAGTAGGAAAAGAGGGAAAAACTTGGGACTGTGTGGCTTTCCAGTTGGCGTTGCTGTAATTCAGTGCAGTGTACTTGTGGAATCCAAAAGGGAAATGCACTAGGGGTTCTCATTTCCAAATGGCAAATACAGTAGAGGTTCTTCATTAAAAATTGTTACAACTTTCTGTAAACAAGTGGATTAGTCCAATAGACTTTAGGATACATATTGTTTATAGAAACAGTTTCTCCATTCCTACAGTCTGTAGCTCATAAAGAATAATACTCTAAAGATTAAAAAAAATGGAAAATCAAAACTTCTCTGAATGCTGATGTAAGAATGGCTGAAAGGAATTCTAGCATTTTTTGATATATACAATTATTTTTGAGATAAGACTGAATAAAAGCATACTTGTCCAAGATCAGACTCTTCTTTACTTTTTGGATGATCTAAAGATCCAAGTACATTTTTGCTAGAAGCTGGCCTTAGGGGAGGAGGGTGGGCACACTTTCTGAATTACAGATTGCTATAACAGGAGTTTAGTTGTAATGGCAAATTTAGTTAATGCAGTTTCATTGTTTCTAACAAGTGAAGAAGAATTAAGTGCCTTTTTGATGTTTACATGAAGACCTGTTGGTTAAGCTGAATAAAGTGGTTAAGCTGAAATATATTATTCATATGTACATATAAAAAGCAGCCTGTAATTTTATTTGTTCTTTATAGATCATGCATTGAGACTGTGGAACATCCAGACAGACACGCTGGTTGCAATATTTGGAGGAGTAGAAGGGCACAGGGATGAGGTGTTAAGTGCAGTAAGTGGAAGACTGTGGGGCAGTGATTTAGATTTACAGAGGGTAGTAAGCCTACGATATGCAACTTTTTATCCTCTTGTGCACTGTTTTTGATATTACATCTAATTAAAAAAAATCCTGAAGTGCATAAATACGGTTTTAAGGGGATAGACAAGTTTAAATTTAAGGTGGTTTGCTTGATCTGGCCACCTCTCAATGTACAGGACAGGTGTTCACTTTCTGTATGTTTCAGTAACTAGTTTTATCACTAGATAAATTCTAGTGCAGCCTAGAATTTTAAAAAAAAAAAAAGTAGAGCTCAGTGGGGCTAGAAAGAGTAAAAAGTTTTCATGATGGTCCCACTTTTGAAGTTCTTGAGGTCTTATCACAGCAAAGCAGCAAGAGCAAATAAACCTTGAGAGAGATGGTAGTGAAGGAAAGAAGTTATCTCAGGTGAGTTATGCTGCTTTTCAGTGGCTGTGGACAGACACTGGTACCCAGCAAATACGAAATAGAATAGTTGACTTTTAATATGCTGCTTTTAAGAACTGTTTTCTGTTCCTGTTGTGTGACCTGAAAGGTGAGGGGTGCATCTATATGAAACCTGACAGCATGTTATTCTCTTGTGGTTGTAAATAGTCATCATCCATGTCGTAGCCCTGGAATTCTGCCAAAGTTGCTCTGTAAAATGAAACCTAGGGAATATACTGAGGGGAGAGCACTAGCAGTAGATCCACTGTTTGTCAGTGCTGTTGAATATGCCTCTTTCTTGAGAAAGAGTAGATATAATTATTAAGATACTGTGCTGCTTTGCAGTGAGTAGGATTAAGTTGTTAGTTGTTGTTCTATTTGAAATACAGAGTTATATTGCATTCTCTAAGCCAAAAATGCTGTTTTGATGGAAATAATGGGATAAAATCTGAGTTGATATAATGCAGCTTAGGCTGGGGGTCCTCAAAATTATTTCGTATACATAGGATTATGATCTTCTTGGTGAAAAAATCATGTCCTGTGGGATGGATCACTCTCTAAAACTCTGGAGAATTAACTCAAAGAGAATGATAAATGCCATCAAAGAGTCTTATGAGTACAACCCAAATAAAACCAACAGGTACGTAGCCCGCATCTTCTTGGCTGTCTTGGCAAAATATGAATATTCTTATCAATGGCCCAGGTTAATTCCTATCCAAATTGGGAGTTCTTGGGGATACTGAGTGACCTGGGGATTGTGCTGGATACTGAATCTGTCTAGAAGATGTGTCTTACTGATGTTTGTTTCAGTAGAATTTTATTGAATTCAGATTTAAAGTCCTGACACTTTTATTTTTAAAATCTTAATAATTGCTTATCTGCTTGACTAGAAAATGTCTGGAATTATCTCTGTCATTCTTAAAGCTTGTATTTCACTGTGTTTCAAGATGGCAGTGGCTTTTCTTTCACCTCAAAACTTCTAGGAAGGAATCAAATCTGTGTAATTAAATATAGCAAATGATTTATTTATTGGGTAGTTACTACTAATTATTGTATCTGCTATCTGATTTCGGGATGGGCACAAAACTGTTTATGTGGTAATAACGTTAATATTCATGATTCTCCAATTTGGCCTGAGATAGGAGTAAATTGTCAAGTAAACATAGCAATTAGGGACATGGTAGATCCTCCTTTATGAAGTTCATCAACTTTTTAATCTTAACTTCCAGTTAAACCATTGAGAGAATAGAAGAGTCTAAAACACACTGAACATGTTCAGCAATGAGACTAGCTGTGAAAATACTCTTGCCTTTTTTTGGTAATGTTACCAAATATTAAAAGATGCTTTTTTAGTGTGCTTTTTTTTTTTTAAATGATGGGTTTTTTTGTTTTAGTGTGCTTTTCTGTTTAACAGTTTAGATATTGCAGAAGCAGCATCGGGAAAACTGGGCTTTAATTAGTTCTTGAAGCATTTGGCAATGGAAGCTCTCTTAAGCT
The DNA here is from genome assembly GCF_000708025.1 of Charadrius vociferus. NCBI lineage: Eukaryota > Metazoa > Chordata > Aves > Charadriiformes > Charadriidae > Charadrius > Charadrius vociferus. Next base: position 7,500,533 of record NW_009647680.1, read on the forward strand.
CTGAAGGAGTGGTTTTATTTAGCGCTGTCTCTGCACAGTCTTCTACAGTGGGAAATGTTATTTCAGTAGGAATGAGGATGAAAACAGGAACTGTTCCCAATATTAAAAAAAAAGCCCAAACAACTCGACTTACAAAATCGACTTTGTTGTAAAACTGTTAAAACAACAAAGAAGACAGGCTTGTCCTGTTAACATCTTAAAACTGGCCATTAAAAATCAGACTTGTGCTTCTCTGTTTTTCTGGACCTCACTTGGCAATTTTCTCTATAGGCCTTTTATTTCCCAGAAAATTCACTTTCCTGACTTTTCTACGAGAGACATACATAGAAACTATGTTGACTGTGTACGATGGTTGGGAGATCTAATTCTTTCCAAGGTAAAGTGGCGGCTTTTTCAGCTATATGACTCATATTTGCTTGTTTGGGGGATCTTTAAACAGTAGAAGTTTTATTGGAATTTGGGTCTTAGGTTAACTTGCTGTGCTGTATGGTGTGTATGTATGCTGTGCAAATTATCTTATGGACTGTATTGTGAATTTTGTCAACTGTTATGATGTGCGAATAAGTAGCTTGTACTTAAAAAGTAATATTATTGCTACAGCTGTAGCTCTGCTAAAAGTACAGGGATACCAGCTAACCAGAATCTGCATGGAATGTACAGAAAGAGAATATAGAGATACTGATGAGGGATCCTGCTGCTAAAGGCAGAAATGAGGGTTCCCATAATGGTGTAACTTTGATTAGAGTGTTGCATCCACTAGTAGCATTGGCTTGCAGATATTAAACTAGGTGGTCCAACTGCCTCATTGCCGGAGATCGGTGCGTGCACGGTCCTGTTGGTTGAAAAGATTGGGTGAACAATCCTCAAACCAAGGTTAATTTAAACTGCTCGTGAAAGTGTGTTTGAGGCACATCTGGTTGACTTCCTCTGAAGCGGGTGAGGGAGGGTACCTGCAGTCCTGTTACCTGGCAAAGCTGTGAGGGCAGCAGGCTCCCAGCGCTGGGCAGCGATGCGTTGGTGGTGACGTGGCTGTGATCTAAGGACAGAGGTAAAATTTTCAGTTGTACTTTTTTAATGTCATTAGGGAAGCTGTGAGATGAAATGTTTGGCTATAATTATACTTAAACAGAATGTGCAGTATAAATTATAAATATAGGTATTTTTTTTTCATTGTTTCCCCCCCAGTCTTGTGAAAATGCCATTGTGTGCTGGAAACCTGGCAAAATGGAAGATGATATAGATAAAATCAAGCCCAGCGAGTCAAATGTGACCATACTTGGGAGATTTGATTACAGCCAGTGTGATATATGGTACATGAGGTTTTCAATGGATTTCTGGCAAAAGGTATGTGTGAGCTTTGACTTTGCTGTATTTGAAGGTGTGTCGCTTTTCATTGAGTCTGTGTTTATGGGCACGGGAAAAGACTTGGCTCATGTGATGTTTGAGAAACAGAATGGTTTTCTGCAAGGGGCTTTATATGGAACTGGAGGAGCTCCAGATTTTTCATTCTGGGTTCTGCCTGGTGGAAAAAGTTCCACCAAATAAATATTTATTTTCCACCAAAGCTATGCTTACTGATGTCTTCCTCCCCCATCCACAGAGATGGATAATAAAGTGAGGAAAAAGAGGCAAATTTTATAGCATTTGTAACCCCTCCAACAAAGTCATTAAGTCCTTCGTGTTTAAAAAGACACAATTTGTCAGCTGAAAAGCCTTTATAAAATTCTGACTTCCATTCTTTGAGATAGTATTTTAAAACTTTTATATCCTCTGCTTTCTTTTAAAGATGCTTGCTCTGGGCAATCAAGTTGGCAAACTTTATGTTTGGGATTTAGAAATAGAGGATCCTCATAAAGCCAAGTGAGTACTTACTTTTTTTTAATTTTATTTTTAAGACAGGGAGTTGAGGTAATTTCCTTTTTCCTTTACTGATAACTGTAGAAATTCTTTAATAGTACTAGTCACATTCCCCTTTAAGTAGTAGGTAAGTGAACATTCTGAGCCCCTGAAGGTAAACGTTTATTATTTTTTACTGATTTATTATTTATATTACAGTAGTGCCCAGAGGCCCCATTTGGATTGTGCTGAGTGCCATAGATATAGTAAAACACAGTTAGTTCCTCAAAGAACTTAAAAACTAATTAGGTGAAATTAAGATGTGCTGGGTGGGTGTAGCGTATGACAAAGGAGAAATACGTGAAAGGACTAGAATAATGAGAATATAAAGTTTAGCTATGAGTGTAATGTGGAGGAAACAGTATGGCTTTCCAGTGCTTTAAATGTGTGGCCAGGCAATTTTACAGCATGTCTTTTATTTTATATATATATAAAAAAAAAACAAAAAACCCCCAAACATTATGTGTATGAAATGTATATAGACTATATAATACATAAGATATACTTACATTGTGTATATAATCTATATAATGTGTGTGTGTGTATATACACACATATAAACGTATGAAGGTCCTGAAAATGCTGCAGTCTTTAATCACCCAATTACGATATTTTATTCCTAACCGCTGGGAAAGAACATTGATTACCAAGTCCTAAATAATGTGATTCAATGAGCTTTCAGTCAGTGCTTCAGTGAAAATTGGGTGGATGAGAAAAGGCAGTAAACAGGAAATTATTCCAGGTCCACATTTGGAATACAAAATATGCCATGAAGGGCATAGTCCTATTGCCCTTTCAATTCCTCCTCGGTCACATAAATCAGAGGCTGGTGAAACAGTGCTCTGTAATGTAGTAGTAAGTGCAGATTTAACGTTGCAGCTGAATAACTTTCTTTTATTTATAGGTGTACGACTCTTACTCATCCTAAATGCGTTGCTGCCATTCGACAAACCAGTTTCAGCAGGGATAGTAGTATCCTTATAGCTGTGTGTGATGATGCCAGTATCTGGCGCTGGGACAGACTACGATAAATTACTTTTTCCTAATTCAAAGTAGAAAATATATTTTCAAATTATAATATAGTCTGTTAACTCGCTAGTACGGTAGACGCATTTAGTGTAGACTTTCTCAAAGGTTCGGCAGGCTGGAGCTGAACTTAGTGATGTTTACATTCTGTGTATTGTTCTGCTTGAAATTGCTGCTTTTAATAAAAAGAAGTATTTTTGTAAAGTTTTCTGAATTGTCCATTTTAATTATTTCCCACAATGAGTTTTCACTTGGGGCCTATGATTTTATTTTCCATACAGCTAGCACAGAAACATATGGTAACTTGCTAGAGGTTTGGTGTTTGTGCCTTTTTGACTGAAAACCTAATGAAGCTATTGAATATTATCCAGGGACCACATAAAAGAAATACTACACTTAGGAATATAGTATAAATAAATGTTAAAACACTGCTAAAAATATCTTGAACTCATTCCTGAAGTTGGTTGCACATGGAAATTGATTAAGTCTTAATAACCTCAAATTGGGATGTGCTTTTCACCATTTCTGTTACTGATTTGGCTTTTTTGGGGGGGGATCACATTGCTCTACTGTTTCGATTCTGATTGTTCAGTTACTGCAATTACCTTAAATCAAAGTTAGTTATTGGAAATACATTTTAATTGCCTCTATTGTCAGTGCTCCCAAATAGCCTCATCTATGTTTTCCTTGCCCTAAGAATAATGAATTCTAAAATCTATACTATTTCATATAAGTTTAAAATATGTACAGTTAATAAAAATGAAAAGAGAGGAAATGGATAAGATGGCAGATGTCATTAACAGTGATAATCTGTGTTCAAAACACTTGGGTCTGTCTTGTCAGCGTGCAGTTGAAAGGTTAGTGTGTGTATTTGGGAAGCGGTCCAAGACATTGCACAGTAGCTGTGTGTACCTGAATGAGGAAGAAGGAGATTAATAACATTTACTGAACCTGAACCATTTACAAACTTTTTTTTTTCCTCCTGCGCTCTTATCCTTCACCAGAACATCTTACTTGAAAAGAACGTATTAGAATATTATATAAATACATGTACACTATCATTGGCAACATAACAGTGCTTTTCTGATCAGGAGGTTAAGTGAAGTGGTCCTCTTTGCTACTGACTTCTTAACTGCATATCTGACTTTCATCTTTCAGGATACTGCTTTTTCTTGTTTGTTACAGTTTGGGAGGCTTGTAAATGCTCTGTTCAGATAAACTACCTCCTCAGTTTGAAGTAATATGGCTGAGCCAGTCCTGATTTGTGTCCTTAGGAGCCTGCAAAAAATGAAATCCAGAGCAAGTACTGTACAAGTCTTACTCTGTTACACATGTTTTTATCCCTGCCTTCTTTTTTTTTTTTTTTTTAAATCCTTGTCTTTACGACTGGGGAGGTGCAGTAGTACCATTGTAGCACAAGTCTGTCCAAAACCAGTGTTAAATTGATCTGGCTTCTGGACCTTCTTTTTCTTGCACAAGCCAAGTGTCAGCATGCTGGAGAAGAAAACAGGTGAGACCGGAGTTGGAGACAGTTATTAATCTCTAGTTCTATGGCACCAACAGAACTGCTGGTGCAGCGTGAACCGGCATTTACGCCACAGCGATGGCCCCGTACCCCTCATTGTGCATTCCGTGGGAAGTATGTAGGGTGGGCAGTCTGAAGACTTGTGGGGGTGGGGAATGTGGTTGGGACAGTGCTCCAAAAAGGCAGTGGGGAGTGCTCAGGCTTCCTACAGCCTTCATGGAAACTGCTGTCATCAGATGAGCTGAACTATATGGAGAATGCTCGAGTTGGAGCCTGGTGACATTTAGCCTTTGCAAGCGCTTTCCGGTAGCGTCACATTGCAGTAGATCTTCAGCGTTTGCCCGTGTCCAGGGTTGAGAGTGACATGAGATACAAAAGCAGTAGGGATTTTTCAGCCATGGTTGGGTTTTTTTGTATCTAAGTAAGTGGTGTGTTGTGTTTCTGAGAGGAAGGAAAGGAAGGGCGGTGCTTGACGAGAGGCCTGACACAATTAGGGGCAGCTTTAACTTAGGAATGTGAAGACCGTTCTCTTAAAACACAGACAAATGTTCCAGCAGGTTTGACCTGAGAAACGTGTGCATGGAGCTCAAATCAGATTCAGGGTGCTACTGAACAGAAGAAGTAGAGAATGTGAACTTGCACAATCAGAGCTGGAACAAGCCACGGGGAAGAAAAAATTCTGCTCTACAACAGTCACCCCCATCTGCTTTTAGGACTAAAAATGTGTGTGACCTCAAAGCCTCATGAGCAGTAGACCCTGTGGTGTTTAAGGGGTTTTCCATTCAAGGGACCTGAACTTCTACTGGCAACAGCATAAGGAAAAAAATACTCTAAACGTGGGAGGACCTTTACAAATAATTTATATTACATATAGGTTATTATTGCACTGGCACAGGTTGCCCAGAGAGGTTGTTGGGGCCCCATCCCTGGAGGTGTTCAAGGCCAGGCTGGACGTGGCCTTGGGCAATCTGGTCTGGTGGGAGGTGTCCCTGCCCATGGCAGGGGGGTTGGAACTCGATGATCTTCAAGGTCCTTTCCAACCTAAACCATTCTATGATTCTTACATTACATCTCAGGAGGTCAGTGGTGGAAGGGTGTTTTAGTGTGTGTGTGTGGGGGGGGAACCCAAAATAATGTATATGCAAAAGGCAGGGTGGATTGATGTGTCCATTGTAGCTTTGTGTTTCTCCTCAGGCTTATTCCCAAGTTAACTTCTATATAACCCTGTTCTCCCCTTTTAAACCACGTGTTGAGGGAAAAAGTATTGTTGCGAGATACATCTCTGTATCGAGGGATACGTTGAAGAAGTGTTTGGCTGTTCAATCATGAAGGCACAGTGCAAAATGTGATGCCTTCCCCAGGCTCTGCCCTTCATCTGAAACGTGAGCATCTTCTCCTGCTCTGGGACTGGACTCCTGGAAGACTAGGAAAAACACGGGCCCGCTGGGGAAGGAAACGGGACACCTGGTCACCTGGGACATGGAGAAGGCTGAGATACTCAATGACTTCTTTGCCTCAGTCTTCCCTGGGAAGGACTCTACCCACACTGCCCAAGTTACAGAAGGCAAAGACAGGGACTGCAAGAATGAGGTACCACCCGCTGCAGACGACCTGAAGGTCTTCAGCTGAGGAACCTAAAGGTGCTCAAGTCCATGGAACCTGATGAGATTCATCTGCGGGTTCTGAGCAAACTGGCAGATGAAGTCACTAAGCTACTATCCATCATATTTGAGAAGCTGTGGAAGTCTGGTGAAGTTCCCGCTGAGTGTGACTGTCCAGCCAGTTCCTTATCCACCCAGCGGTCCATTGGTCAAATCCATGTCTCTCCAGTTTAGAGACCAGGATATCTTCCAGAACAGTGTCAAATGCTTTGCATAAATCAAGATAGATGACATCTGTTGATCTCCCCCTACCCACCAATGTTGTAACCCCCTCATAGAAGGCCACCAAATTTGTCAGGCACAGTTCGCCCTTAGTGAAGCCATGTTGGCTGTCACCAATCACCTCCTTATTTTCCATGTGCCTCAGCAGAGTTTCCAGGAGGATCTGCTCCATGATCTTGCCAGGCACAAGTACAAATCTACAGCTCTGACTTGGCCTGTAAAAGCCATTTCAAAGCTATTTGTCTTGCAG
>NW_009647680.1:7507148-7517985 GCF_000708025.1 Charadrius vociferus
CTTTCACCCAGGAAAAGTTAAATACAGGTACCCTGAGATCACACTCACTAGTGTTTTCATGCCAAAGAGAGGGAAATACTGTTGTAGCATTTATATGAGCTGGGGACAGGAATACTGGTTGTCCACAAAGTGAAAGAACTGACAGCGTAAGTAGTGGCAGGAAACCATCAGCATATTCTCAGTTGCCGGATCATCCTTCAAAATGAGGTAAAGAAGGAAAAAAACTACATTTATTTTGTTTACAGTTAAACACCCCAAAACATCAGACAAGTGTGAAACAGTGCTGCCATTTTTCATCTTGTAATTTCTTCCACTTTAAGTGCAGTTTCAAAAAAGGATTTCTACGCATGCATATGCAACACTGATTTCTTATTGCAGCCAAGTTCTCCATTTAAAAAAACGCATAGGCAAGTAGTTTTCGTGGATTTTAATTTTAAATAATTTTCAAGAGTAATACAAAAGTTACAAGTTTGTCTATTCAGACTAATCGTTTGGGGTTTTTTTTTTCCCCTCCAAAATTCTTCAGTGGAATCACTTGTGGCATCTTTCAGGTAACACAGATGACACAATTTAAGCTTATGTTTTCCAGAAGAGAGGGTTCTGTGTCAGGCGTCTCTGGAAGTTCTCATACCTAGGAAAAAAAAAACAAACCAAAAAATAAACAACAGCTACTGCAAATAAAATGGCTTTAGTCTATGCAGAGAACACATTAAGTTACATCTACGCCACACCAGAAAGTGAGTAAATCCAAACCCCTCCTTTCTGCTTCCGCATCAAGAATATTCAGTGAGACTTGTGTATTTTGACAACAGTATGGATTTCATTGAAGTGGTATCCCAGAGGATGCTCATTCAAGCTTAGAAAAATTTTAAGTGAATTAACAGTGGCTATTTTGTGCATAACATTTTTTGGGTTAGGAAATCAAAGTTCAGGCAGGCAGGAGGGCAAGTCTGAGGCTGTCCGTCATCCGAGTAATCAGGCCAGGTATCTCACAGAAGAAACCGCAGTAAAACCAAACCAAGAAAACCTCATGCCGTTTAGGGACACGCTGCAATACTGGGAAAAACAGGGTAACACCACTGCCTCTGAATCCAGTTCAGCTGTCCCTGCACCACCCCTTCAGCGCTGCTCCATCTAGGATGCACAAAGCCACTTCTCAGTTCACGGGACAGCGGACATGAGCTAGCAAGCTTGACAGACTTGGGCAGGCTTCCACAGAGACCACAGCCTCCAGTTCGGGATTGCTGGCTGGCAGGCTACGTGTCACCTGCTCACAGGTAAGGACGAGGGGACTGCAGACAAATCTGTGCTCAAGGCTATGCATCGATGGCCCTTGCGGTTCCAATAGAAACATCGAGACAAAGTTGTCCCCATTATTTTTCCACCCTCACCAAATTGACAGGAGAAAGGCCAGTTCTCTAATCTAAACCTGCCCTCTTCCAGTTTGAAGCCATTCCCCCTCATCCTATCACTACATGCCCTTGTAAAAAGTCCTTCCCCAGCTCTCCTGTATGATTAAACTGTATTCAGAGAGATCAAAATACTGTTTTAAAAAGTGTTTAGGTTAACACTGTAGAGGCTAAAGAGGGCTCAACTGATAAATTGTGAACTGCAGGCAGTCCTTTATGAAGTCTGAAAAATTATTTCTTACATATCTCCAGACTACATGGGCTATCCCCATCGACAGCTATTTCTTAAACCAGTCCCCTGGAAAACAACTCAGACTTTTGCATTTGTGCTCAAGGATCTTGGTGACGGAACTAGGTCAACTAGGACCATGATTTCTCCACCTCTCCCATATTCTTAAGCAATGTAACTACGCTGGAACTATGTCTAGGAACAGGCCAAGCATAAAAAAAATAAGCAAGTATCAGTGTATTCTGTCTTCCTGTAACTTCAGAGCATTTGCATGATGCGCAACATAGTGCGACTCCACATATGTCAAGAGCGACATTTCTAGAAGCGAAAAATTCATAGGCCTTTTAGCACTTTCCTAATAAAAAACTGGTATGAAGATGCTGACAAATAAACACAAAACCAGTGGATAAAACATCTCTACACTTGAGATAAACACCACCATACGCTTTTAAACATTTTTGCATTATCTCGCTGAACAGCATGACAGTAGTTCAATACTTAGAAATCAGCTGGTTTAATGCCTAGAAAAAAAGAACACTCGTCACTAGAGATCATTGCCATTACCATTTCAGAACTACATTTGCAGGAATGAAAGCTTCAGAAGGATTTGGGGTCATCTGTGCCTGAGTAACAGCAAATGAGGAAGCAAAGTTATAGAAGTTATCCAACATCTTCTGAGTGAACTGAAATTAAAAAAAAAAAGGAGACATTTTAAGTAAGTTCTTTTTCCAATTCAAATTTTTGTGGAAAGTTTAGCAGATACACAATCCCTATATGAAGTAAAATTAGCATCTAAACCACAAAGAAAGTGGATATAGTAGGTCCAAGGATGTCTGGTTTAAATTGATCAAACCATCCTAACTCTCAGTCTTTCCCTCAGATCCATCCAGTATCCAGAAATCACTTTCAGTATCTTCGCTCACCCTCTCCCTGCCCAACTTCATTCAACTGGATAAACAGCTTTGGGAAGAACGTTGTCTTCTTGTGACAAAGTGTCCCTCTTGTGTCAAAAGCTGTCCCTCTCCTCCAAATTAAACAATCAGAAGAACTGTAGACCAGGTCAGAGCTGCCATTCCAGCTCACAGCAAAACATTAGTTGTTACACCAGCTGAAAAGTCTGCAATCTGTCTCGTTAAAACTTGTCAGGCTCCCGTGACAGGGAAACTTCCTTTAGGTTTCACCACCGAAGGGCTGCTATCCTGGCATCCTCTGCCACAAGATCTTCCTGGGGTAAACATGAAAAAGATGCACTGGAAACTCCTAAACTGTAAGAATAAGTAAAAGAGTGAAAGAGAGGCCAAGAAGCATTTGTGTGCAGAGGACGAGGCTGTAGGACAGTCCCAGCCAGTCTACAAATACACAAGCCTATGGTACCTCCTTCTTTCCCCTATTCTTTTTATTTTAAAAAAAGTATGCATTGTTTTGGTGGGAGAACAAACTATTTTCAAAGACAGTGAAATGGTGGAGGAAGACAGAGTCTGGGGCAATGTATGAACTCTTCTGCTTCCTTCCACCTGCGCTGACAAAAGGAGTGCAAGAACTGATGTACTAGAAGCCAGAAGCTCACCCTCAGTGTCTCACATGCATAACACTGTGGTTTTGCGCCACTTTTTTTCCATACAACTTTTTTATAATATAACTCTCTCTCTATTTAAAAAATATATCCAACCATAAAGCTTCAAAAAACTTACTAAAAATGTAGTGGGAGAGCAAGACCTTAACTTAGGGTAGCAACAGATGATTTTGCCTTTAAAAAAACCCAAAACTTTTATTGCTATAATGTAGCCGTTCCAAAGAGCTGATGTCAAGTATTAAATCATAGAATGGTTTAGGTTGGAAGGGACCTTGAAGATCATCGAGTTCCAACCCCCCTGCCATGGGCAGGGACACCTCCCACTAGATCAGGTTGCTCAAAGCCCCGTCCATCCTGGCCTTGAACACCTCCAGGGATGGGGCAGCCACAGCTTCTCTGGGCAACCTGCGCCAGTCCCTCACCACCCTCAGAGTAAAGAATTTCTTCTTAATATCTACTCGAAATCTACCTTCTTCCAGTTTGAAGCCAGTCATAAAAGTCTTTAGTCATTCACAAGCATGCTGCCAGTCATACCCTCTTCCTCAGCTATCCACTCCTTCAAAGGTTTCCTTCAACTATGTCTTTATACATTTTCTTTTTAGGTGTAACTATTACTTCAACCTTTGGCTCAACTGCCTTCCTTGAAAGAAATACACAATTTCGGTTAAGATGTGATTCTTTTTTTAATAGAAAAATCCACCTGACTGGAAATAACATAAGTAAAAAAAGTTATGCAATTATGAGGTGGGTTTTTTTTCTTTAAATATTATTGCCAGAAAAGTCCAACAGCCACCTTGCAAATGACCCCAAGTGGTCATTATTATCTCATGACTTAACTACTGCCATTATAAAAATTGGTGGAATCAGAAATGTTGTTCAGATGTCATTTGCCCCTAACTACTCCAGAAAAGCTCAATTAAACTGTACTATGGAAAAAGAGCTGTCAATCAACTCGTAGTCATGATAACTTTCTCCAAGAGACATCACCTATTCAGAATTATTACATGTATAAACTGTTAAAGGACATCAGATACATCATCAGGATTACTGTTCAACTACCATTCTACCTTAACAACCACCCATAAGAAAAGTGAACAAGAAAAAAAAAAAGCCTCAAGAAAAGTCTCACCAACTGCTGAAATGTTAAAAGATAAAACCACAGCCACCAGTGTTGGGTAAAAATCAAGATCTGCCAATGCAGATCTAGCTTGCCTTGAGCTGCTGTTAGATGGCCAACTAACTGCCAGTGCTGGCTGAGGATTTCCAGAGGTCCAAACTAACAGACAGACTGGGTAGAAAATGGCAAGCGCTGCAGCCCAAGGCCTGCTCCACAGAGAAAGAACTAGAAAAAAAAAAGGAAAAAAAAATATCTTTCTGCAGGAGTGTACACAATTCTGTAGTTCTGCAGAACTACATCAGAAGGATTTCTCAAGGGTCTGTGGTACACTTGAATATCTTATCTGCATCCATGCCCACATCTGCCTTGACTTTTGAGTAGTTTGTGACCAGCCCTGCAAGTCTGTGCACTGGAGTTGCAACACCTACAAATCATCAAAGATCCACTGTCTCTTACATGCATTTAGGTACAGCTGCTCCTATGAGGAATTATCATAAGTATTTTTACAGTAGACTGACATTGACACAAGTGAGTATCGGCCTGATCCCACTGAGCATGCAAAATCCAATCCTTTACAGGAGAGATAGTTTTCCAGCATATGGAAAAGTCATTTCAAAATATCAAAGCACCCAGTCAAATGATTTGACAACGAGTAGGTTGGTTACAATCCTATAGCTACCCATAGCAGCTTTTTTAATTAGTTCTTCAGAGGCTCAATTCTTAAGATTTTCGTAGTACAGAGAATTTCTGAAAACAGGATGTCCAAGTTACCTCTGTGAATGAATCTACTGATGACACAGCAGCACTTGCAACAGGAGTCTGCTGGGCCAGGTTCTCCAGCAGTTCCACTGAGATTCCAATCTGGGCCACTGTTGGTGTTTGAGGGAGGTTCATGGCACCAAAAGGATGTTGACTTCCCTTCCCTGAAAGCATCAAACAGCACACATTAAACGTGGCGCACACGTAAAGGCTGTGTTACTTTAATTGCTGTGTTTCTTCTGTACAAAGTATTCCTCAACTCCCACCAGAGACATCTCCCTATCTCAGAAATACAGGAAAAAAAAAAAAAAAAAATCACACAGACACAACTACACACAAGGACAACAAATGAAACAGTGCGATAGGTACATTTAAAAAACACAGCAGATCTTAAGGAAATTTCTAAAAAAAGGGAAAAATATAATTTTAAAGATCCCCATGAAGTAAACATTCAAAAGGAAATACAATCTGTGACTAAAAGACAGCAGAACCTTTCCCTATAGGACCAAGCCTTTAATTCATACTGTAACAATTAGAGAAACACAGGAAACATGCAGCACTGCTGCACAGTTATTTGATTCGCTCATTCAAAGCAGGTTCTTGTGAGCCTGTTTGTGCACTGAAAGCCAGAGAACATTACTTCAAGATCGCTCTGACTCAAAGCTATCCCCTTTGGTGGGCTGGGTAGTCCCAGGTCTCATCTGAACTGCTCAAAACCAGCGAGAGCAGCAAAGGTCAAAGAAACAGCCAGGGAGCAGAAAGGCTTCTGACTTTGCAAGAGCCACAGAGGAAACAACGAATCAGGCAGAAAAACATCCCCAAGTTGCATACCACTCATACAGGCATCATCCCAGCCCTCTGCCATCGCTTCTGACCTTTCTCAACTGAGTATTAACCAGTAATTTCAGTCCCAGCTTCAGCTAGGGTCTCTGCAAACAATGACAGGCATCTAGAGCCACTTAAATCATGCACTCCTCTTTGTCAGCATCTGGAAAGGAAAATACAGGAAAAAGGTCTGGGGAGCACAATGCTATTAGTAAACAAATACCAATACACAACCTAAGTTTAAGAGAACACAACATACAAGTACCCTCTTAACACAGACGTGATGTTTCAGTAGCACACTCCGGCTTCTTGCTAGCAGGAGAAAGTAAAGCTAATCAAGAGCTGTCCTACAGACCAGTCAACACTATCTTGAGCTGCAAGAAAGACTAACTGAAATCTAAAGCACCACCTGACTTAGTTCCATGGTCAAAAACCCAGTCAGCAAAACCAGCACACATTTGACAAGTGGAACTGAGGTTCAAAGACTGAAGATCTCAGAAACTCGAGCATCCTTCTGCAGAGACAGACGGCATTACCACAAAGAAGCCAACGTCCAACCCATATGGGAAGCTCATTCAAAAACCCAGTACCCTTTTCATCTGAAGCCAAGTGTCACTCCTCACTCCAGATCCTACAACTGCAATATAGTGCTGTTTAAGAGTTAAGCCCTCACTATTGAAGTGTTACTTTAGCACAAGGCCAACAAGAAGAGGGTTCATCTCCTGAAGTACTATTTAGAAGCATTTTTGTGAAATGCCACTGCTGTATGATCTCAACCTTTAGACAGATGCTTGCTTGATAAAGGTAAAGTTTACTAAAGTATTGAAAAGAGAAAAGCTATTAGAAACCAAATATCACACAAGTTCATCATTAAAAATCCCAATAGCAATAGAGCTGGTAGAAGTTTTTACATCTTGTAGCATCCTCACCTGAGAAGCTGACATTTACAGTAGAAGTGTAACATCCTCAAGCAACAGGCTCCATCAGAATATATCGCTACATTAGAAAGGCACTCATTATCTAAATAATAAAATACACCCATTCTGTCACTTTGTATGCAAGCCCATGGAACCACTCTCCTGGAAAGATGTCTGCCTAAATGGATGAGAGAAAAGCATCCCCGGCCATCCTTACACCAACTGAAATACACTCCACATTTTCAATCCAGAGCTCTTGCAATTAATATTCCAATCCTTACAAATACAGAGAACATGTGTGTGAGCCAACAAAGGCAAGATGAAATGCAAAGAAGGGTGGATTCAATCTTGATACCTCGTGAACCAGGGGATCTCTGAAGCAGCACCTGGACAGATGCACACAAGTGGGAACACAGGCACTGCAGAGCTCGGTCCTCGCTAGACAGTGTTCCCGAGCCTGCTGTTCTCGCCTGTGTATCAGAGATTCACGCAGGCATCGTTTCCCACTGTGCTTTGATCTTTCCAACAGCAAGGCAGGAATCTCGACAGGGTGCCTCTAAGTCTATCACAGGCCTACGTTTTCTAAACACAAATGTTCTACTTGTCAAGCACACAAGACTAAACGATTAGTATGATATATGCATTTTTCTACACCCCACCTGCAAGTCACACGTGTCACAGACCAACAGGCAAGTTATACACATCACAAAACCTGTACAGTTCCAGGGCATTTCAGACACTACAGGTAAACTTAACACAAGAGTTACAAATGATACATTCAACCTTTCCCAAAGTCTGTGTAATAAAATACTATGCCACTCATGTCCACATAAGAAATACACTGGCCCTCTTCATCACACAGCAAGAGAGACACTCAGCTACAACCACTGTTTCACAGGGAGATGACAAACAAGGACACAGATTTGTTCCTCTCAACAAGGGATTAAGTTCAAGCAAACACAGCACTCCACAATATTTTCACTCTGCAACACAGCTACTAATACAACTATACAACAATCCCAGTGGGCAAGCTGATGTCACAAAATACATTGCATCCATGTGACAAAAATTTACCTGTTTTCTCATACTTTTTAATGTACATATTCCTAACATAACCTAACAAAAAGCAGACATAATCTAGACATTTCTAAAAGCTTTCCACACTGTTCCAGCTCATAAAGGCAACTACCCTATGTTTTGCAAAGCCCACGTCAACTTCATCTTGCCATTAATTCTCCATATTAGCCCTCAGCATCCTCACATTAGCTCGTGCTTATCGAGTCAGAAATATCTGTGCAACCTCCCTGGTTCTCATAAGCCTCACCTACAGGTTTGCTTGCCACCCCCAACATCCCCAGAAAAAGTGACAAGGCTGAAAACACCTTGACAGTGGAGCCACTCAGCTTTAAACTGATACATGACAGAAGCCTTAATAGCCAAGCTACAAACATAATTGCCTAATACTTAAGCAGGAGATAAAACTCTAGTTCAAGTTCTGTATTCAATCTTTGTGGAACAGCACTGCTACCTACTACGCTAGATCAGGAGACATCTGAGCACCCCAACATTTGTTGAAGGACGTGCTGTTGACATTTTTCCTCCACCTCCTCCTTGTCCCTTTCACAGAAACATGCAGCCTGTTCAAAAAATTAGACTGAGGTAGTCAAATCCAAAACGCAAATTTCAACAGTCAGTAATGTCTCTCAATGATTTCAGCTCTCTGTAACACCTCTCTGGTCTCCCCTTTCTACAGCCTCATAGTCTTCTCCACCATACAATTGTTTATGGTCATGGAAACCAAGGCTGTATAGCTTACACTGACTCTACAGTGTACAGAGAGGAGCTGTAGACAACAATGGGAACTGCGGAGGTCTCTGTTGATCAGATCAAGCACAGCACTGCCTCAGAGCATTGCAAATGCATTCAAACATGTCACGGAGCTGTTCCCCGAGAGCAGCCCTTACTTGGAAATTATGGCTAATCATGCAAAAAGCATCTGAAAATGTGTTGTCCTACGAAGCTGCCTGAAAGCATATATAATACAGTAAGTCTTTCAAGTACAAGAAACATACTGCAAAAGCTGGCAAAAGAACTGGCAATATACTGTATTGTTTCACTATCAACACAACTTTGGAATGTACAAAAACAGGCCCCCAAAACCCTTCCTGTGGCTGTTACCTCTGTTGAAGAAAGCCCAAATTTTTGAAGGAACATATGCAATCAGAATTCATTTTTGCTGCACCTTATCTCACGTCACATTACTGATTCAAAAGAAAACATGCCATGTTATAAATTAATACATTTCATCATGGCAGCCACAATGCTTACCTAAACAGAGATTCAATTAAGGCTGCAGACTACACTGAAGCCTATAAAAGATGTGTATTACTTTATAACCATAACACTTGAAGCTGCTTGACTGACATACCCATGGCCTTTAATAAGACAAAGGTGTACCACTGGGGCGCTTCATCATTTCTCTAATACACATTGTAAAACCCTCATATATTTAGGAAAACAAGCCCGCACCTACTTCAGGTAGCGCCAGCATTCTCTGACTCCCATACAAGTCAGACTTCTCTAACTCGGGTCTATATCAGAAATGCTAAAACATTTGGAAAGCTGCTTTCCAATGACGACACCCTCTACTGGACAATTATATAGTGCAACCGCAACTGAATGTGAAGCAGCTATCTGAAATCACTGCGTCAGACTTCACTCTTTACAAAACCTGCCTCTGTGCTACAAAGAATACAACCACTTAACAGTGAAAGCTGAAAGAAAACGTCGTCGACATGTCAAGACAAATGCCTAAAAACCATGCTATGGAAGTTACAGCATCATTCTTCCTCAGGTTCTCGATGCAGAGGCACTGGAACACATGCCAAGCCTGCTCAAAGGAATTTCCAGGTCAACACCACATACAAGAGAAGATGAGTGAGAAATTTCACTAGGAACATTAACATACAGACAGATTTCATAAAACTGACAGACTGCTTCTAGTACCACATCTGCTCAGGACTACCTGAAAACACATGGTGGTCTGCCTTTTCAAGTAGGTTTTTGTTCAAAACCACCTTCAAACATTTACCCCTTCACGCATGCATGTTTCACTGACTGCTACATTTTACCAGTCTTACCAGATTTCAGACCAGAAATTTTGAAGATGGCACTTGGCTTCTCATTAGTGACAAACCCCAGCAGCTGCCACACTGCCATCCCACTCTGGTCTGGGTAACAAAAATAGACAGATCCTCCCATTCCTTCCGGAAATGGTATCGTTCCCAGCATGAAGACCACTACATGGTTGATGTTTTCATAGTCCGGTAAATCAAATACAAATTTGTCTTCAGCCACTTGCTGGGGAGCTGCTTGTACCTAAAGAGAACAAAACCTTTATTAGTATTAGGATGTTTTTCATCTTTGACTGTAACTGTGAATTTCCTTTTACAGAAACACACCTAAAGTGGAACATAACAAAAAAGTGAGGAACGTACTAACCTAAATAGCAAATAGCCAGATAAGAGTCAAACACAGCAGAAGAACAACTGCAAAAAATATTACTGAAAAGGCACAACAGTCTCGTTCTACCTGCGCTGAACATATATCCCACCCGGGACTACAGGATCAGAATACCTTCGCTCCCCATGTGCGTAGGAGGAAAATAGGGTGCAGAAGAGGTTGCCAAGTCTATAAGCAGTGGCTGTTGACCACCTGGCTGGCACAACCCCAGGATCATGGAAACCTGTTCACATAGGAAATACAATAGACCTTGAGACAGGCAGCAGAAGGACGGCTAAGCGCCAGAGCAAAAGATACCCTCCTCTTTACCCGAGATGCCACATCCTTGCAGCCAACGCACAATCTAGCCTTAAAAAGCTTCTTTTTAAGCTCGCAGCTTGTCTCTGAGCAGCCCAAGCCTCTCCACGAACAGAAGGGATGGCGACTGCCTCCCGGCAACGAGGCTCTACACCGCAGCCGCCCCTGGCGATGAGGGGCAGGAGCCAG
>NW_009647680.1:7524078-7539948 GCF_000708025.1 Charadrius vociferus
GGCGGGGTGGCGCGGAGCCTGACGGGAGATGTAGTTCGCGCCGCCGCATCCAATGAACGTCGTGGGCGGGAAAGGGCGACATCGCTTCACAGAGCTCCGGGGCTCACCGACGCTGCAGTCCCTGGATTAAAACGTGACTGGTTTTCTGTGAGTACTGAAAAGCAGAGGACATTTTATGCCTTCTGTACCTAGAAATTAAAGTCAGCCTTGCTATGGAAGTCAAAGGCTAGATCCGAACTGCTTCAATCCAGACAAAACTGGCCAAAGCAGTAACAGAATCATAGAATGGTTTAGGTTGGAAGGGACCTTAAAGATCATCGAGTCCCAACCCCCCTGCCATGGGCAGGGACACCTCCCACCAGACCAGGTTGCTCAAAGCCCCGTCCAGCCTGGCCTTGAACACCTCCAGGGATGGGGCAGCCACAGCTTCTCTGGGCAACCTGTTCTGGTGCCTTAACACCCTCACAGTAAAGAATTTCTTCCTGATATCTCATCTAAATCTCCCCTCTTCTAGTTTGAAGCCAGCCAATTAAGAGCAAATAAAGTCTACTTTCAAAAGTAAAAGAGAGAAAGAATGGAAAAGTTACTCAGAAAAGCTACCTGATTAAACACGCTGACATACACCAAGTATATTGAGAGACAACTGCGGTCTGTGACACGGCATTGCCAAGAAATGGTATTTGTCCTCACAGGTTATGGAAGTTTGTGCTGAAGAAGTGTCCACACCGTGTGTATTTACTGTATAAACTGTTCCTGACTCTCCTGACCGTCACTCCACAGTGTCTTGTTAACCTCTGTCCACAACCATTTCCAGTTGCTTTGTTCATCCAGAACCATTCCCAGGCTCCTAATCTTTCCCAGTTATCCCTTTCTGTATCCTTTTTAGCCTCTGTCTTTCTGCCATCCCTTCCAGTCTCCATCTTGGGTATCTGATTTTTCTACTGCCTTCCTGCTACCTGTATTCTTTCCTGACAGCATTTCTCACACAATTGCCTACATCCCAAATCCCAGTCTTTATTCCGCCCCTCCGATTTTAGGTATTTTTTTGAAGACATGTCACAAATACAACAGATTACCAGAATGCATCTTTTTTCCTCCAAAGTGCTGATGTCTGGTTAAAGAAATAAGCAACTGAAAACAGGGGATTTCCACAGGGCAATTTCAGCACATGTTGCTGCTAATTCCACTTACCACACAAATTTTAAAGCTAGACCTAACCACATTGGATTAAACTGAAGGAGGATAAAACAGCTTCAGATGCTTTGAAAGTAATTTTTCATCAACTTTCGTATGAATTTCCATTTAAAAGGTAAAAGTATCCCACGTCTATCCCATATCCTTCACTTAGCTTTGAAAAATAAAGGCAAACCTTCATATAAGTATTAAGTTCAGTTTGATTTTACGCTTTAGAATATGCAGTGTTAATGAGGAAATCACAGAAATAGCAAATGCATCTTTCCTTGATCAGAAAGTTTTTTGAACATGTTCTGCTTGGAAGAATGCCTGTTGATACGTCTTCAACATCAAGTAGTCATTCATTACCCTTACAGTCAGGAAATCCAGACAACAATAAGACATCCTTGGCACATCTTCCAATTTATAAATGCATTGTCTAAGCACTGAAAACTCAGCAGTGTATGGTTAGACTGCACTAGGGAATCTGTTGGAATTGGTGAAACCAGTCCAACGGGTGAAACTATGTCCAAGTCATGTCTCCTGACCTCGTTTTGACACCAGTAGGAAGGTCACCATGAAAACTGAAGTTGAAATGTTACCTCCTCCTGGATGAACGTTATAAAATAGGTTCATATACTCCAGAAGGAGCCAAGCTGAAGAATACTAATGCATAAACAGAAAGGGCCGAGATCAGGTATCTAGAGCCCTAAGCTGATCTCCAAGCTCCTTAGGCTACACAGAGAGATAACTGACTACTGGCATTCCCACATCTCTTCAATTGATCGCACAAGGTCAGCCTTTCCAGGAGGATTTGATGCTGTGCCTTGAGCCCATGAACAGAAGACCCTATGTACAAGGATAAGTCTGAATGGCCCTATATAGTTGTAATTCCTTTATTTGATTCAACATGCTGAGGGCACTTCTTGGGTTGTATGTTCTACTGAGGGGTGGTGTTACTGAGCAAGGGAAGGAAGGATGGAAGGCAAGACAGCCAGTCCAGCAGCCTGCAGGGTAGCACGCTTATTCAGAAATAGGAGATACAGTTTCTGAGCTCTCCTCAGTTTGAGGTGGTTTGAACCCATTACTCCCAATTCCCCAAGGCAGCACCCTACCACAAAGCGACTCTGATTCTTGATGTCCGTCCTGTGGTAGCTGGGTCACAACATACGACAGAGAATAAGATTAACGAACCAGCAGAGAATTAAGAGGGAGACATTGATGATGACTTCCTCTAAGGTAAAATACAGCCTGTAGTTCAGGTTTATGCAATGTCTTTTCAGAACAGGATTCAATAAGCAGATACGGAAGCCCGGAGCTCCCACATGAATATGGTTGACAGTGACCCAGTCACTCATGAAGATCAGAAAAGAAATAAAATAGAAAGTAATGGTTCATTTATACAGTGTAATTCTTTAAAACTTTGTCCACTAATCAACAAATTAATCAAACGTGCATGGGCTAGCTCAAAGGCACTATTCACAGATACGAACCTCCATAAAAAGCAGGTGCCATACTGCCTTTGTTTAAAAAAAGCCTCATTCTTTGAAGTTTAAAAGCCCAAATTAGTAGCATCATTATAGATATTTAAGTTGACAAGCTTTTCTAAAGAATGCTACTGCTCTAATGATTTTTTTTTCCATTTGTGATAGATGCCCATTACTTATTTTTAAGGTATATGCTTTGTACCTTCAAGTCTTGCAAGTGCTGAAAGCAGCCCATCAGCTATGTAAGCTTTGAAGACTGTCCAATGCTTGCAGAAGCAGCTGGAAACCAACTCTTGCTATCACCTACACAAAGTGCAAAGGTGAACATTCAGGTGTTTCACATGAAGTGTAGAGGTGGAATGCACACTGTTTCAGTGGAGATGCTGGCTTGGAGCTCGCTCCAAAGCTGGGAGAAAATAGAGATTTTCATCTGGGTCAGACAGGTGATTTCTGTCTTCACTACAATGCCGTGGACAAGGGCACTCATGAGCACTACTACCACTACTACTACTACTAACTGCTACTACCACCGGACATTGGACATTTTGCTCAGGGAAGATTCAGATTGTTTTAATTGTCCGACTCTGAGTTGGCAGCTGAGGCTGAAGTGGAGAGAGGCACCCCTCAGGATCTGGGGCCATTTTAGTATCCCTTTTAATTTGGTGCTAAGCAGGGCCTCCGCTTCATTACAGACCCCACCAAGATCCTTCTCCTGCCTGTTTATCACTGCTGTCATATCCATGGGGCAGTTCACCAGAGAAACGCTCCATTATACTATATAATCAGTTGCCACATTCAAATTAAAATCCAAGATGCTAATGGCATTACCAGCTTTGGGAGTGAGGTGAAATGGCCAGATTTTTCCTGACTACTCCCTCTGAGGGACCTCCCACAGTCAACGAAGGCAGAAAACTTCTTATTTTCAACCCACGAGACCTGCCCCTGGCGAAGAGACGAGGTGCCTGACCAAGCAGTGGAAATCTGGTGCCTGAAAGCAGTGGGGGGTTCTTCCCAGATCCATCCTGCACCTGGTCCAGGAGACGCACCTCTTGAAATGATGCTGACCTGCTACAGGGATGGCAGGTATAACACTGAATACCGAGAGGGGCAACTTAGCTTATGCCAACCAGTCATACGCATCTATGTGACTGAAAAGCCATATTCACGTAAATCTGAAAAAAACGCCATGGCAAGAAGTGCTTCCTATATTGTTACTGCCTCCCGTTTTTCCTCAGGGTTGTGTATGACACATTCCTTCAGGGAAATTAAAAGGAGTGGTTCCAGACAGCAGAGTACTGACTGACACCAAGGGGAAATTTAAAAAGTATTGTGCTTTAAACTAAATGGAGAGAAGTGGGTGGCACCAGAGCATCTTAGCGAGGTTGTAACAAGGATAAAGCCGTGTGGTTTCAGTATGGGTTATGGTGAGTTCTAGGACAGTGCCAGTGGCTGAGCAGTGCAGCAGGAAAAAAAAAAAAAAAAAGCAGGTCTTCCACAGCCTGAAGGAATCAGTGGATAAAAAGAGGGAGGATGTTGTCTTCCTTCGTGTAGTAAAGGAGAGACAGGTAGGCATGTTGCAATAGTCTCAAAACCAAGGTTGCCAGCTCCTCAAAAGGCCTGAAAGGGGCAGTGGCATTCATAGAATCATAGAATGGTTTAGGTTGGAAAGGACCTTGAAGATCATCGAGTTCCAACCTCCCTGCCATGGGCAGGGACACCTCCCACTAGACCAGGTTGCCCAAGGCCACATCCAGCCTGGCCTTCAACACCTCCAGGGATGGGGCCTCAACAACTTCTCTGGGCAACCTGTTCCAGTGCCTCACCACCCTTAAAGTGAAAAACTTCTTCCTAATGTTTAGTCTAAACCTTCCCTCTTCTAGTTTATATCCATTCCCCCTCGTCCTGTCACTACATGCCCTTGTAAAAAGTCTTTCCCCCGCTCTCCTGTAGGCCCCCTTTAGGTACTGGAAGGCAGCAATAAGATCTCCCCGGAGCCTGACATGCTCCAGCACATCCATGTCTTTCTTATGTTGAGGACTCCAGAGCTGGATGCAGTACTCCAGGTGAGGTCTCACGAGAGTGGAGTAGAGGGGCAGGATCACCTCCCTTGACCTGCCGGCCACAGTTCTTGTGATGCAGCCCAGGATGTGGTTGGCCTTCTGGGCTGCAATTGCACATTGCTGACTCATGCTGAGCTTCTGGTCAATCAGCACACCCAGGTCCTTCTCCTCAGGGCTGATCTCCAGCCATTCCCCACCGAGCCTGTATTTGTGCTTGGGATTGCCCCGACCCAGATGTAGGACCTTGCACTTGGCCTTGTTGAACTGCATGAGGTTGGCTTGGGCCCACCTTTCCAGCCTGTCCAGGTCCCTCTGGATTAATCCACCGAAGGTGCCAAGAGCATAAATTGCTGAGCTCTGGGGCTTGGTGCTCCCTCTTCTGATTATTTAACACATAGAAATATCTTGGATGAAATCGCAACTCTTAAGAGCCTCTGTCCAAACAATGATCGTAGCTGAAACTCATCCTAGGCTTAAAGTTGTGGGTACAGATTTCCCTGGTCATTTCACGGCGCTACAAATATACTTTCTGGTACTGCATGATGGCAGAGCCTCAATCTAGTTTCTGCCTAGAAAAAGCCAAGGTGAGCTGGAGACTTAAAAAAAAAATAAATGATTCCCATGTTGCCAGCAGTTCTGCCTTTTCTAAATTGCAAAGCTTGTATTGCCAAGCAAATGGAAATAAAGCCGAGCCTGACAGGTTGCCATCTTCCCTCTTGGACAGGTGTGTTGTAAATGTATTTTTGTGGGTTTTTTCCACATAACCATCTTTGTCTTAAGGATCACAGATGGAGCAGCCTTGCTTAAGATGAGCATCCTAGGGGGATTATTGAAAGGAAGATACTGCGGTTGGATGTTTGAATTTGGAGTGCCACCGCCTGTACTCTGTTTTCCTCTGTAATTTTGCAGCAAGTGGCACAGGAAGGAAATGATGAGAGAGAAAGCAGGAGGAGAGCTTCCAGCTCTTGCAGTTGTTTTGAAGGAAGGACCAAGTGAGAAAATCAAGAGAAAAGAGTCCTCAGTTAGGTGAGCCTCCTGAAGTGGAGGACAATATAGTGCCTTTGTACTTGTGTGAGTGAGGCCTTTCCTTTGGGCAGGCAGATGTCCTTTGGCAGAAAGCTCCAGGTGGTCTGTCCAGAAAATGGATATACTCTGCTTAAATGCCTTTCAGGCTGTTCAGTGGTATTTTCTGTGTTTACACCTCGACCTAAAATACATCATTATTTTTTTCCTTGCAAAATAGATGGAAATGCTGGCACAAAAAGAGAAAAGGAAGAAAGTATGTTTGTATGATAAGAAGCTTGCCTACCTGAAGAGAAAGAATATGTATTGAACTGAGATCCTTCGGTAAGAAGTGTTTTTGAAAACAAGCCAAAAAAAATCCCTGCTAATTTCTTTGTCACAGCTCTAGAGTTATTTCTCAGAATCCACATAACAAGAAAAGAAACCTTGGAAAGTGGGGCTTCTGCTCAAGCAAAACATATTTGTCCACAGGACAAATATCTAGGCTATTTCTGGAGAAGCAACAGTTGGCCAGTTAGCAGTGAGACCCAGTTAAAGTCCTTGCCCAGAAAAGTTGTCAGGTTCATTTTGTGTGACCCGCCAAATCCCACTGTAGGATTTTCTAATTTTTGCTGGACAAATGGCCTTTGCCTCATGTAGGTTATGATGTCCTGAGTGATATCAGAAGGATATAGGGGTGGCCAAGGGGAAACTGGAGTGAAAGCATAATCAAACAGTGACATTGCTGTAAAGACCGGATTGAGATGATTAGGGTTATGAAAGTGTCCATGCCTGGTGGAATAGTTAGTTTTGGCTTTATGAAGCCAAACTAGACTGTGAGGGTTGCATGGCTGGCTAGCTCTTTTCATCGCTAGTTTCTTGACTGTTGTGTTTTCAAAGCGTTTGAGTGAGGTTAGAGCCAGGGTAGTGTCTTCATCTAATTCCTCTATAGATTGAACTGCTGTATAGAAAACTGCACTCCTATTCACAGGTATGTGATTGAGAAAAAGAAATCAGTGAAATGTCTGGGAAAGTGAGAAGTTCCATGGAACAGAAGAAGAATACTTTCTGTTATTCCATAGGAATGAATGAGTAAGTGCATGCATTAGGCCCACTTGGCACTGAAAAAAACAGGGTGGCAGAAACCTGCCAGAATTGCCAGGAGTGAAAAGTGTTGAGCTTTGGAGAATGATACAGCATCCTCTGGTTGCTAGAGACATGGAATCACTTGAATTAGACTCTTAACTCTAGGTACTTCTGTGCCCAAGTATATGCCAGAAACTCATCCAGAGCTGATTGTGAGTGCAAAAGGTGTATGCGTTCCCCCACCCCAGAGGCTGTGGGCAGGCAGAAGCAGGAGTATTCTCAGCCAGTGTATGAGAGAGTCTTTTTCCTTTCTGTTTTAGCTAGGCTTTGTTATGTTAGATCCATGTTAATGCAATCTAGATGCGCGATGGAATCAAGCAGGCAACAGAGGAAGAAAATGAACAGGGAGATGAAGAGCTGTTCATCTGGTAAATCTCCATAAATTATGACAAAGATTCCGCTTCTCCTCCAAATCCCTTTCTTCCTTCCAAGCAGCTCCTTGGTGAAAGAACATTTGCAACATCCCTCATGGGATATCAGCAGGCTTTGCGGCTTGTGGTCTTGATTCAGGCATCCCTCCTGTTCCTGTGGTCCTTGGGCACACAGGACAAAACACGTACAAGGCAGCTGATGGCTACAGGCGTCTCTTGTCAGTATCAGGTGTTGCATTCTGCCTTCTCAAATCAGGTGGATTGTCTTTCCTCTCTCAGTGCATGGAAAGCAGGTTTCCTACCTGCTTAGGCAAATGTAGCAGCTCCTGTCTTGTGTAGCTCCAATGTAATTTAGCTGCAAATGTTACCTTACTGTTGGCTTGGGCACAAGGGGTCACTGTATCGTGTTACAGAGACCACTGAAAATTTATCCAAAGCAGAACCAAGAATGTGTTGGTTGAAATCAGCATGTGGTACTTCTCTGCCTTTCTCCTAATACCTAAAACTTGACACCTTTCTTTTTAATTCCTTAGCATTCTGGAGAAGATTCATCTACACGACAAGTGCAGAAATGTATAGCTATAGGTATTGTAAGTTATGTAAATGAGATATGAAAAAAACTGAAGTGAAGAATATCATGAGGTGCTAAATAGACCTCTAGATCCTGCACATCACCTCTTAAGTTTTCGCTTGCAAGGAATTAGTTCATTCTTTGAATTTGTAATGCTGTAATAATATGATCAGTAATGTGCTTTATTGCTAGTTGTCACTGTTGACTGACAATGACATTTTTGTATAGGCATATATTTTGTAGTATCCGCATGATAATTATATTTAAATAAAACAAATTTCAAGTTTTGGATTACTATCCACCTTTTCTTGGCAGGAAATAAAATACTGAGTGAGGAGAGTGTAAGCTTTGGAGGGGTGAGAAAGAACAGCTAAGGACATAGGGACTGAGTTTCAAACTTTATTTATGGGGCACTTCTCTCCCAAGTTAGTGCACTAATTGTTAAACTGCAACCACGTTCTTTTGGTTTAGGGAAGCTCCCATGCCTCATTGCTCATGCTTTCCTGGCTATCAGAGCACAGGCTGTCTGGGTGAGATGGAAACAAATCATTCCTCAATTTGACTGGGAAGAGTTTTCTGCACTTGCTATAGAAGCCATTCTTTTAAATCTTGTTCTCCTGTTTCTTCTGGTGTTTACACAGGTATTTTCATTCATGCTTCGATCTTAATCATACCTGTTTTAGTATTCCTGTTACAAATCTCTATAGAAGTTCCCCCTTTTTACTGTGCCCGTGTGCTGCTCAGGGCTCTGAAATCTGTGATCAGAGCTACCCCTGTAGAAAATGTCGGGGTCCTTCCTGCAGCCAGGCTCAGCTGTGGTGGACATCTTCCTCTGTTGGACAGGGTCCTCAGCCACCCCACCACAACCTTCCCAGGCCCAGGGCACTGCACCTGTGACTCATGGTAGGGGCTTATCACTGGGGAAGCTCTCAGGGTTGCTTTTGTTGCCCACTAGTAGAGTTGTTAGCAAAGGGTGACACTGCCTTTCCAAATGCTAAAAACTTAAAAAAGACAAAATAAAGACGCTGGTGCCTGCTACCAGATGGAGTAACTGACCTGTGCCTTGCAATGTGTTTATGTGTGGGAATTATGAGAGCAAGAACTATTAAGTGCTAGCCCGCTGTTATTTGTACGGGCATAATGGAATAAGTATTTCTGTCTGATTCACCTCTTGGATTAAGCGAGAAGCCCAGGTGTGAGAAGTGTCGAGGCACTGGTGCAGAGCTGCCCGAGTCCCAGATCTCATTTTGGATGTGAACCTTTGCAAGTGAGTTCTCCACTTGACAGGTGCTTTTCCAGCTGGCCCTGATGAACTGGAATGAAAGAAAGTGTTTCAAAGCCTGAGATGTTGCAAATTAGTGGAGGGTGGCCAAGCTCTGCAGTGCAGTTACTGAGGCACAACGAGAACTCTGTTAATTAGGCAAGACTCATCTCACATTGCCAATTTGCTACAGACCTCTGAGATTACACCATGTCCAAAAGGCACAGGGCAGCCCCATCTTGCAGGCCTGAGCTCAGCAGGGCTCTCATGCATTCTTGCTGAGGCGTGAGTTTTGTTGGGTTTTTTTGTTTGTTTGTTTCTTCTTCTCTCTCTCTTTTTTTTTTATTTTTTTTTTTTTTTTAATTTAAACCTAATTCTCTAGTATTTGCCTAAAGCTTGTTGAGCTTTCCGTGCAAGGACAGCAGCAGAGCTACCACTGCTCACCTTCCAAACCAGAATCTCATCTTGGCTATGATGTTGCCCTAGAACGTGTTTGTGACACTTTGATTTGCACTTGAGCCCCTACTATGATCCGTGGCTTAGTGCCATTTAGGTAAGAGAAAGTCATGCAAAGCAGGCATGTTCCCTGTGTGCAATAAGTGGAAGTAATTCCCATTCAATATTAACAAATAGTGGCACAACACAGGAAACAGTTATGTGAAGAGGACCTATAAGAAAGTAGCTGTTTCTGGGTGAGGCAAAGGCATGAATAAGAGGAAGAAACCCCAGGCAAGCTGGGTCCAGACTGATACAAAACTTCACCCATACAATGGTGGGTGGTGTGCCAGAAAACGTACTGGGATGCCACCTGAACGCACAGACCAGCAGCATCTACAGGTATCCGAACGTGGGTGCACTGAGGTGTGGACGCTGGATGAGCAAAAACTGTTAACAGTAACTTTTTTTTTTTCCCTGAATAAAGAGTAATTTTCTTGTACTATGAGCTTGGTCTATTCAAATTAGCGTCTATTCAAAAAGTGGAAGGTCCTGCATGTGTGTCAGGGCAATCCCAAGCACAAATACAGGCTGGGCGGAGAATGGATTGAGAGCAGCCCTGAGGAGAACAACTTGGGGGTGTTGCTGGATGAGAAGCTCAACATGAGCCAGCAATGTCCACTCACAGCCTGGAAGGCAAACCATATCCTGGGCTGCATCAAAAGTGGCGTGGCCAGGCGGTTCAGGGAGGTGATTCTGCCCCTCTACTGTGCTCTCGTGAGACCCCACCTGGACTGCTGCATCCAGCTCTGGGGCCCCCAACATAAGAAGGACATGGACCTGTTAGAGAGGGTCCAGAGGAGGCCACGAGGGCTGGAGCACATCTGCTGTGAGGACAGGCTGAGAAAGTTGGATAAAGTTCAGCCTGGAGAAAAGAAGGCTCTGAAGGGTGCCTACAAGAAAGCTGGAGAGGGACTGTTAATGAGGGAGTGTAGTGATAGGACGAAGGGTAATTGCTTCAAACTGGAAGAGGGGAGATTTAGATTAGATATGAGGAAGAAATGTTTCACTCTGAGAGTGGTGAGACAGTGGAACAGGTTGCCCAGAGATGTTGTGGCTGCCCCATCCCTGGAGGTGTTCAAGGCCAGGCTGGATGGGGCTTTGAGCAACCTGGTCTTGTGGGAGATATCCCTGCCCATGGCAGGGGGGTTGGAAATAGATGATCTTCAAGGTCCCTTCTATCCTCAGCCATTCTATGATTCTCTGTAATTAGTCACAGTTGCAAAAACAACAATAGCTTGTAAAAGACTGGTGATGTAGGGTATTTTGTTCTTCTCCTTTCTTCCTTCTCTAAATGCATTTTTTTTCTTTTCATTTGCTGGTGTATTTTTCTGCCGTCTGTCTAGTCTCCAGGCCATTAATGAGTTCAGGAGCTTATGTCACGTCCCTCCTCTCTCGCAGCTTTTTCAGCCCGAGGAGTCCTATCTTATGTAGTCATTTATTGTGCAGAAGTTGTTCCATATTTTTGATTGTCTTGTATTTTCTTGGTCTCAAGGAGGTCAGGGCTTTGCATCTTCTTTTCCAGGAAGAGAGATTTTTTCCCTTCTGCTGCTGTGCAAGTAAGGAAGAAAGTGGAGAGAATGTTTTCTTGATGTTCACAGTGTTTCAGGCAGCCGCAACTGCCTAACTATGTCTCTATGAATTCTAGGCTGAGCAAGCTGCCCGTACTCCATTTCGCCCAGCAGGCAGCCCCATAGCCGGTTCTAGCTCTCAGCAGTCAGACAGGCACTAGCCACATCTGCCCACAGGTGGGTGTCTCTCCCATTTTGGGAAGGTGGTAAAGCTTGCTTTGTTAACCAGACAAAAGTGGAGATCAGAGAATATTGAAGAATGGACTCTTGACCTGTTCCCCTGAATTAACAGTCCTGAGATATTTCAAGAATTAATTCCTCTGTGTGGCTGAGCTCTGTTTCTTGAGAGCTTGGTGAGGTTGTGTATAAACACCCCGGTGCCAGCAGGTAATAGAGCTGAGCGCATTTGGGGTAATGGAAATATGCGGTGGGAAGGAAGGTGTCCATGAAGAAGGAGCTGCCTCATGGGATAGAGGAGGAACAAGGCTGAATGGAGCACGCAGGAAGGCGATGTTGAATGGTTCAGGGTCGGTGATTCTCAGGTCATTTCAGAAAGAGATTTTAATCGTCTTTCTGCTGGCCAGTGGCCTGTATTCGTTGTGTTGCTGCTTTCCTCAAGCTGTTGACCAAGTGGTATCAATCTTCACCCTTTAGGAGGCAGTGAACATTTTGTTTACAGAAATAGCGATCAGGAAAAATTACCAGATAAATCTGCAGAGATTGAATAGTTAATTGGAGACTAGAAAAAAGAGCCAAAGTGCCCAACTTAACTGCCGACTTGCTATGTTCTTTTGGGTCTGTTCAAATAACTGTGTAAAGCAATCAAAATCCAGAGACAGTGAACACAGGTGCAACTCGTGGCACTGTTTTATATTAAAAGTTTTTAATTTGCATTATAATTTGCCATTATTATAACCTTTTCTTGGCTGCTTCTCAACTTTTCCAAACTTTAACTGTTAGGACTAAAGTTCTTTTCACTAAGTGCCTGCCTTAGGTTATTTTTTTTTCAGATGTGAAAGTTTCAGCCAGAATATTTCAGTTGTTCCCAAGACATGGGTCAAAAATCACATTGTTTTGGTCAAGCTACAAAAACCCCAAAATTGGATGACCTGTTCTTTCAGAAGCCCTAATTCCTTCATATTGTAAAGGAGGGACTTGCAATTTGGTGGCAGGTAGCCTTGAGTTGGAAATGATGCCATGAAAATAAGCTCACCTGCATCTATGTATGAAATATTTGAAAAATCCCACTTTGTACATGCTCAGGAGAGATTCAGAACCAGGACAATAGAATCATAGAATTATAGAATCATAGAATGGTTTAGGTTGGAAAGGACCTTGAAGATCATTGAGTTCCAACCCCCCTCCCATGGGCAGGGACACCTCCCACCAGACCAGGTTGCCCAAAGCCATGTCCAGCCTGGCCTTGAACACCTCCAGGGATGGGGCCTCAACAACCTCTCTGGGCAACCTGTGCCAGTGCCGCACCACCATTAAAGCGAAAAACTTCTTCCTAATGTGTAATCTAAACCTGACCTCTTCCAGTTTATATCCATTCCCCCTCATCCTGTCACTACCACAAACTCTATCCATGCTGACCAGGTCTCACCAGGGGTTGCAGCAGTTCCTCTGTAGCTGCCTCTACGTTGAGCACCAAGCCAAGAAAGGAGTACCTAGGACTTGTCACCTAACTTAACAACCTGAAGGAAGTACCTAAATTAAAAACATGGTTTCCTTCTGTTCTTTCTAGATAGATGCTCCTCTAAGATGGAAATTGTCCTCTGGAAGTGTATCTTTGCTGCCAGTAACTACAGAAGACATCTTGGCAGTACAGCCTTCTAACTGAGGAGCCCCAGTTACATTGGAATTTAAGTGGGACAAATCCAGACATTTCCGCAGGTCTCAGTGCTAGCGTTTCAGTGTGACAGGAGGTACAAGAGAGGACAGAAGAAATAATGAGACTGGGGGAAGCCATAAGGGCGTTAGGTTGCAGCAAGGGGCAGGAAGGGGGGAGAATGTAGTTTGCTTTTTAGTAGTGCTGCTTTTTTGAGGTTTGAGAAACAGTTTTAAGACCCTCTGGGCAGCTAAAAGAGATGATCACTGGTCTTACAATGGTAAAAAACTACCTGGTTTACTGTCCTTGAGTGATCTTTTATTTTCCAGTGACAGAGGAAATCGGTGTCTGCGCTGTGAGTCTTATTTCACTTACCAACAACCTTGAAGCCTTTGTCATGGCAGTGATATCTGACAGCCCCTGACTATGGTTCAGTGAAAGATTTAGCAATGACAGAACAGATTAATTGTAGGAGAATATAGGAGATCGTGCAATTTCTGTCTGTTTCTCAAATGACTTTTTGGGACCTGAGTTCCATGGAGGTCTCGCACATCTTTGCTGCCTTTAAGATCTTTGAATCTTTTTGGAGAGGTATGGATTATTTTGTCCATGAAGTCAGAAGTTTTAAGGCTGAGGCTGAATTTACGTTTTTAAGTGAATGACACTTTGTCTCCAGCAGATGGTGATAAAATACCAGGGTTTGGCCTATTAAAAGCTAACTTTGTGTAGGAACTTGAGACTGTTTCTGACTGTATCTCAGGGGAAAACCTGCTCGATTCAGTTTAAACCATAATCAGGATGAAACAGTTTATAAATGTATTAATGACATGTAATTAACTGTCAACCAGTGAGCTATATATTCTGGGTCAAAACTGGTGACACATTTGCAGAATGTTACTAAAGCTCCAGACACCTTTTTGCAAACTATCCCAAGAAGTTTGCATCCCTGTCTTGCCACACACCCACAGAGATCCATGTACCACCTCGCACCCCAAGGTTTGGCTTACAAGCAAACCAACCTTTTCTGGGTATGGTTATCCCAGTGCTTAACTTGCCCTCTGCATTTAAAATTTAAAATCACCTTCACAGCAAAATTCTTTTTTTTTTTTTTTGTAGATCACTGTGTAAGGATTTTTTTAAAGACATGTCTGTTTGGTTATGTAAAATCCTCTAAGTTACACAACCCCATTTGAGACCTACCCCGTCTGAGTGCCTCTCCAAGCACGGCTTTTCTTAAACACTTCAAACGGCCAAGTCTGAGTCCCCCAAAGTTAGTAACATCAGTTTAATTCTATTTCATCAGAGGGCTGATCAGAGGGCTGGAGCACCTTTCCTATGAGGACAGGCTGAGAGAGCTGGAGTTGTTCAGCCTGAAGAAGAGAAGGCTCCGGGGGATCTCATGGTGGCCTTCCAGTACCTAAATGGGGCCTACAGGAAAGATTGTGGGAGGGACTCGTGATCAGGGAGTGTAGAGATAGGATGAGAGGTAAGGGTTTTAACCTGAAAAAGGGTAGATTTAGATTAGATATTAGGAAGAAATTCTTTACTGTGAGGGTGGTGAGACACTGGCCCAGGTTGCCCAGAGAAGTTGTGGCTGCCCCATCCCTGGAGGTGTTCAAGGCCAGGCTGGATGGGGCTTTGAGGAACCTGGTCTAGCAGAAGGTGTCCTTGGCCATGGCAGGGGGGTTGGAACTAGATGATCTTTCAGGTCCCTTCCAACTCTAACCATTTTATGATTCTACGATTTGGAAAAACATATTGAGACACACGGCCAATCCTGAGGTGTGTTGAACTTATTCAGTTCTTGGTGAGTTCAAAGGCCAACCCTTGGATGGAAGTCTGGAATATTGGGGCGGTGGGGGGGGGAAGATCCTTTTTCCTTTGGGAAACCTTACCTGCCTTCCAGTCAGGCCAAGCTGTAAGTGGCTGCTGTCAAACACCATCTTATCGGGTGGATACTGTATCAGCAACTTGGACAGCCTAATGCTTCCCACCCAGTGCTGGAGAAAGGGCATAGGGCTGAAGGATGGGTAGAAAGTGTTACATATCTATAGATGTTGGCTTCAGTGAAAGGTGACAGTTTCCATCAGTTGAGGTTATTGTCCATGTTTTCCCAGGCTGCCTTCAGAAAAGCTGTGCTTTACTTTTGGGGAGCTTTGTAGTTAACAGGCTGCACTACCGCAGCACTCATAAAACAGTTATCGTTGGTATTTGTGTACTGGACACAGAAAGAAGCAGCTTGAGTTCAGAATTGCTTTCAGTTTTGCAGCCAAATTGTGGATCTCTCCCATGAAGACACTTTCTAGTTCTTTTTTCTTGTACTCCAGCCAATCCTGCTGAGCAATCCCTCAGAGAGCTCACTATAACTTAGCTCTGTTTTAAACTCCTTTTAAACTGTGGGTCTGTATCTCAAATTCAACTAATATTATTTAAGCATTCACATGCATCAGCCCACTGGAAGACACGGACAGTCCCAAGCAGCCAGCATTTATAAGCTCCCTTAGGAAGAAGTAATGCTTTTTCCCCCTCATCTGACAAATCCCTGTCGTGTCAAAGATGTTGTAATTGATCTTTGTCATTAAATTCAATAATGTCCAAATTTACAGATCTACCTTGTTTCAGGCTAATGTAGATAAATGAGGTTCACGGTAAAATATTGACTTTTACTTGGCACCTATGCACCTCAGCACTTTATGCGTTTGATTAACATACAAGCAAGGCTGTAAAATCAAATAAATGAATGCACGGAGTAATGTTTTATTCTCCTTAAATGATATATGAGGCTTAGCTATTTATAGCAAGGGGTTGGGAGAGAAATGGAAAGCTAAGCCAATTCTAGGAATGCTGATACAGGAGATTCAGTGAAAAATTGGTATTCGTATGAGGAAACTTCTGTAGGGAA
>NW_009647680.1:7539974-7542718 GCF_000708025.1 Charadrius vociferus
GGGAAAGTCAGAACACCATGTAGTGGTGTAAACCTCATTTGTTTGTGCCTTGATCATGGTCTCTACCCAATGCAGCCGAATGTTACATAAGCAGCATTTTGGAGAAATAAGGCACATGTTTTTATCGCTTAGCTACTGGAATACCTTGCTAGGGGCTGTGTTAGATCATTTGTATGGAAGTCTGTAAAGCAAGATTTTTTACTGCTCTGCAGGCAGTGCTGCAGCTCGGCCGCGAATGCTGGACTTAGTAAAGAAAATTCCTCAGCAGATGATCATTATGTAGAAGCCCAGACTGGGCGATCACGCTGATCCCTGCATGGATGTGACACACTCAAACCAGAGAAGGCAAATGCTGTGATGTGGCTGAGCTATGAAGAATGGACAGAAATAATTTAAGCAAGGATCCCCTCAGAGAAACGATTCCCTTGAAAGAATGTTTATCCATTGGAAGAGGAGCTGCTCAGATCTCACTCAGCCCACAGCCAGGGGAGTTTTCAAATGATCTCACTTGAGCATGGGAAAAATACCGACTCATTTCAGACTTATTCTCTCACTATTTTGACACATGCAAAATACAAATAGGCAGATTCTTAAGTGGTGCAAATCTCTAAAGCTCCATTGGCATCAAGGGAAAATCTTTAACAGATGAGAAGGATGCTGCATCTCTGAGAAGGCCACATATGAATTGTTTTGGTCCACAAATAATGAGGACAGGTACAAAAAATAAGAAAAGTGTGACCAATGTAATCGCAGACCATTTATCTGTTTTCCTTGCTGGCAGAATCACTGCGGAAAGAGCAAGATTTAGCCAGCAATCAGAGAATCCCAGGGTCGGCTTTCATTTGAAGGGGGGTTGGGTTTTCAGCACAGACGTTGTGGAAAATGGCTGAATGGGGAACCTGAGCAGAACAGTTCTTCCACTGGAGTAATCCTGGAGCAGATCACTATGGGGATACTCCTGTTTCAGAGTGAAAATTATTTCATTGCAGATACTTGGTTTGCTCCCAGAACAGAATGAATTTTCAGGAATAGAATCTTTTATTCTGGAATAAGGAGTCCACAAGGGAAGATACTGTAGAAGAGCAATCATCCACCTGTGTATTTTGACTGGCCTGCGTTTATAGAGGGTCAGAAAAGTCTGCAACAAAATGCAGTAGTGGCACTGCTTCTTTCTACCTCCGTAGTGATGTGGCTGCCCTGGACCTGTGCTCCAGAATAGCTTTGCTGGACAATTTTCTCATAGTGCCAACCTCTGAACTGAGGAGACCCTAGTTAAAATTCATCTCAGACACCAGACTAGAGAAAAAAGGAAAAAGTATTCAGAAGGACTAAATCTCCTCCAGAAGCCATTTTGCAGATGTGTAACTCTGTAATGTCTTCCTCAAAAATTTCTCTCTGTCACTATGTTTCTTCTGTGGAATTTTCTGCCTGTTGGATTCCCCATCTATTTCAAAGGGAAGCGACTTTGCTTCAGTAGGAAGCTCAGTATCTTGAAATGTCACAGGAGTCAGCAACATTTTCTCTTCTGATGTTAGTAACGAGCTAACGTAACATAAGTGGGTCCGGGGGGGGTGAGTTTGTTACCTGATCTGTCTGAGACATCTGTGAATCCTGGGGCAATTGCATAGGGTCCATCATGACTGCCAAATGTAGACATCTACTGAGTCACCGGCCTCAGTAGACTGGACTGCCTTTACAGCTAATGGGAGGAAATAAGTGCTTTCATCTGAGCTATTCCAGATATTTCCCCTAGGATGTGATAGCCCACAAAGTGCCTGTTTCTTTCCAGCTATTACAAAGCTAACCCAGGATGACCAGCTCAAGTATAGAGATCTAAACAGCAGACGTCTACAGTTGAGTGAATTGGGCTGAGAACCTAGTGTCTTTTAATACCTTTTATATAGCGAACTTTTGTCTTTTAATTGTGATCCTCAAAGGGGGATAAAAGGGTATGAACATGGACCGTGTGCTTTTCTAAACAGATGGGCTTCAGATCAGGACATCTGGAGGCTCTGAGAAGGATTATCTCCTCTTCTATCATAAAAGAAATGTTTAACAAATCCTGAAAAGTTTTGGAAATTTATCTAGGGGAAAAAAAGAGAAAGTCTGACTGTCCTTCACACAGTTTCTTCCTTTCAAGGTCAACATGAATTAATTTTGGAGATCTATGGAATCAGTTGTCTATGTCCAATAAATTATGGCAGGTAATTAAGCTATTCATTTTAACTTCAGTGCTTCACTCCAGCGTCCTTGTGGATCTGATATACTGGGTACTTTTTTGCAGTAGAAAACTCGGGTAGGTAGTTCCCCATTATTTTGACAAGGGCATGGGTGGAATGGTGTCCTGTGATTTTTTTGTGTGTGAAAAGTTACTGTTATTTGTTCCCTGAGCAGAAATATGGGGTGGTGTGTGTTGTGTTTTTTTGTTTTTTTTTTTCCTTAGGAAAACTGTTCACCTTCTACCCAGCTTTTGATTCGTTGGTTCTATAGGATAGTATGAATATGCAGGTCTCTAACTAATTTTATTTGTGCACTTGTAGCTCCGTGGTTCTTACCTCCTCATGATATTTGACAAGTTTACACAGGTAAGGCTATTGATGAGATAATTCGGAGCTATTATCTTCATTTTATAAATGGAAAAGTGAGACACAAAAGGATTTCCCCTGACTGCAGTGAGCTTAGTATTGGGCTGCAAGTATTTCAGTTGACATGTCACTAAGTTTGGGGCACATTTGGGGAAAGAG
>NW_009647680.1:7542744-7547197 GCF_000708025.1 Charadrius vociferus
ATTGAGTGTACAGACAGTAACGCAAGTCATGAGGATGAATTAGGATGGCAGATTGCACTCAGCCTTGTGTAGCCTTTGCTTTCTGTTTTAGATCACCAGTGTCCATTGACATTTTAGACTGAATGAACACAGCTCTGTGAGGCTCATCAGAGCTAAAATCATAGAATCATAGAATGGTTTAGGTTGGAAGGGACCTTAAAGATCATTGAGTTCCAACCCCCCTACCATGGCCAAGGATACCTCCCACTAGACCAGGTTGCTCAAAGCTCCATCCAGCTTAACCTTGAACACCTCCAGTGATGGATCTTCCACAACTTCTCTGGACAACCTGGGCCAGTCCCTCACCACCCTCACAGTGAAAAAATTATTCCTAATATCTAATCTAAATCTCCCCTCTTCCAGTTTGAAGCCATTCCCCCTCATCCTATCACTACATGCCCTTGTAAAAAGTCCCTCCCCAGCTTTCCTGTAGGGCCCCTTTAGGTACTGGAAGACCACTGTAAGGTTTCCCTGCATCCTTCTCTTCTCCAGGCTGAACAGCCCCAACTCTCTCAGCCTGTCCTCATAGGAGAGGTGCTCCAGCCCTCTGAAAATCTTTGGCCCTACTGAGCTAAAACGCATTCATTGCAACCGGTGCACTATTGCTTGTATCCCTGGCTGTAGTAACATGCACAAACAGGAGAGCAGCCCAGTTTCACAGGGCACAGGCACATTTACCAGGCAGTCTCCCTACCCTCTGGGTTCCTGATGGCTGCAGGTTGCACAACCAGTGGATTTCCAAATCCCTTGCATGCCAATCCACTGCAGCTGCAAAAGGTCTTTCACATCTGGGGACTCTTCTGCAGGGCACCTGCAGAGTGCAAAAAAGGGTATAAGGGTGATGTGAGCTGAAAGAGGAGCTAGTATAGAAATGGTGCTGTCAGAGATCACGTAGATGTTGGGATTCCAGGGGATTGCCTTCCTGGTCTGCTAGAGAGAGGCTGGGTCTTTAGGCAGCTCCAGCTGGCAGTGAGTCTGGGCGCCCAGTTGGTGCATATGCACACACACAAACACGCACACTCAGTGCAGGCATGCAGTCTATCTGGTAGCTGTCCCTCAGACCCTGACCTCCTCCAATTGCTGGTACCCAGACCTAAGAGCCTCTCAAGCTTGTGGCTGGCAGACAACATGTGGGACCAACTTGAAGTTTGCTAGTGGATTATGCACACACACACACACAGAGAACAGGGAGGACACTCACACAGTTCTCAAATTTT
Organism: Charadrius vociferus; assembly: GCF_000708025.1. NCBI lineage: Eukaryota > Metazoa > Chordata > Aves > Charadriiformes > Charadriidae > Charadrius > Charadrius vociferus. The sequence goes on from NW_009647680.1 coordinate 7,544,001, forward strand.
CTCTGCTCTATCCCTATGCCTCCCGAGAGAGAGGGTCTTTTTTGGCCGACTCATCTTGGAGGGTTTCACACCAGGTCTAAGCCTTCTTCCCTGGAAGACTCACGAGTAGGTGATTCGGTGCTCCAGCTTCAGAGCTGGGGCTCCTCCACCTCTAGTTGTTCCTCTGACCCTCCTTGGGTCCTTCTTTAATGTGGTTACGTCAAATAACCTTACAGATGCTTCAGCTACATTAGTGGAAATCCTCTTTGGAGCTTTCTGAGCCCACATTTGATTTTAGCTTATAAATTTTCTTTTATTTCTCACTCTGAAGTTCAGTCAACCTTTTGCAAGAATGTTAGTGAGTGGCCTAACCAACAATGTGCAGAGATATTTGGAGGCTGATCTGTCCTGATACGAAGTGGCATGGGTCAGTTGGAGTCCAGAGAGTTACGCAGTTTCAATCACGTGAGACTACCCAGAGAGGTGGTGGAGTCTCCCACTCTGGAGACATTCAAAACCCGCCTGGACGCTGTCCTGTGCAACGTGCTGTAGGTGACCCTGCTCTGGCAGGGGGGTTGGACTAGATGATCTCCAGAGGTCCCTTCCAACCCTAACCATTCTGTGATTCTGTGATTCTGTGATGCCTGATGCTTCTAATATTTGCTTTTTTGCAGATGTGGGCAACAATTACAATTTGTCTGGGGACTAGAAAATTGCCATAAAATCCTGTTGGATTTTGTTGTTGTTGGGTTTATTGTTTTTTTTTTTTTTTTTAATTTTCTATTAGCCGATGAAAATTACTAGGGAAAATGTCATTTCTCGTATTTATACTGTATGAGGTTTCAGAGACTTGTAGGGATTACATACAAGTCTATCTAAATGGAGTGCTGATCCCACAGAGGAGCCAACTGAGATTGTTTCTACTGAGCATAGCAGAATTGTTTCTCAGGTTAAGTTCCTTTTCGATCTCGAGAAGCTGGTCTAAATCTAAGCTTATAAACTGTGATAGTAGGTAAGGGAAATACAGAGCTGCGTATGGAAGTTCAGCAATACAAGGTGAAGAGTACGGTAGTTTCCACAAGTTGACTGTGTAGGTAAATACACTTCATACATAAGACAACCATTTCTCTTAAGGAATTTGACATCCAAATAATGATAAATTGCAAGAATTTCCTAAAACTACGTGAAGTAGTATTTCTGTGCTTATTTCTTTGAAGTGCTAAATAGTCATTTCCTGTTAGTTCAGTATATCTCTCCTTTCTCACACTATGCCGTTCAAATCTAGATGTATATGACTCTGGGGGTTTTGGTGGTAGGTTTACAGTTGAATTTAACTCTAGAAATATCTCAAATGTTGCACTAATCCATTAATAACTGTGTTAGTGTAATACCCTTAGAAATAGTGCCTACTAATGTTCTTTCTGGAAGCCTCCAGCTCCCTCTGTGTAGGTAAGTGATGTCTGGTGGGTTACAGACACCATTGGTCTGTAACGCAGGATTGCTGAGTCCCCATCTTTGCTCTGATGCTCACAGAATCAAGTAGGTTGGAGGAGACCTTTGGAGGTGACCTGGTCCAAACTCCTTCTCAGCCATGTCCGGTTGCTCAGGGCTTTGTCCATTTTGAGACTTGAATCTCAATGGAGGATGGAGATTCAGCAACTTCTGTGGCCCTCTGTTTCAGTGCTTGACCACTGCCTGGTGAAATGGTTTTCCTTCTATCTAATTGGAATTTTTCCTGTTTCTATTGACTCTGTCTTATCATTGTGCACCCATGAAGTATGTCTGGCTCCAACATCTCTAGACTTTTCCGTTAGGTAGCTATAGACACCAATAACATCTCCCATTTGCCTTCCTTCCTAAGACTGAACAAACCCAGTTCTGTCAAAATCCCATTTCTCATTCGTTTCCTTTGGGACTTAGATCAGATGATTTAGCCTCATTCTACCTTTCTCTCTCTGTGAAGTTGGGACTAACGCTATTGCTGTACCTCAACAAGGACCTGTGAGGATAAACGCCTGGCAGGTTTCTTAGTTACTGTGAGAATGGAGACTTACGGAAATATCGTTGCTAGACAGTGAGTCAGCTTTGGTAGAAGGCATTGCCCATAATGGAAGACCCTGGAAATGGCGTTTGCGTTATTGTGTGAAGGGGCAACTGCCCATGCTCCAAACTTTTGATCTGCTATTTCTCAGTGAAACTTGAAAGCAAAATGTTCTGTACTGACTTTCTTTGTGTGTGTGTCTGTTCTTCAAGGCATATAGAGGTTTCTTTGGTCTCCACAGATATACTAGAGATGTGTGTGTGTTGTCATGAGAAAGGGGATGGGAACAGTGGGAAAGAGCGTTCCTTCTTGCCCACTTTTGCAGCTTTCATTGAACAGCAAACTCAAAGGAACTCACAATCCACGTTTCCTGAACAGAAGGGCAGGTTTTACATGTTGCCTGGACACATAATAAATCACTGCCCTAAGGCCTGGCTTGTCTCCACTCTATATCTCATCTGTTATATGCAGTGCCCTTGACCCCAAGGCTGTTTTTCCTGGTGCACAAATGTAATCTCACGACAGACCGGGTCCTTAGGATATAGCAATCTGTACAAAGTGATTCGTTTGTGTGTTACACTGGGATTTATTCATATTGTGTCAATATTCATGATCTTCTGAAAATGTTGCTGTCTGGAAGGGAATTAATTTTGTCTTCAAAGAAGGTGTTTCCTCACCTTCAAGCTGGAGTACACCAGAATAAAAACAAGAGAGCAATATTCAGTTAAGTGTCTTCCCAGCTTGTGGGTGAAATACTGTGTTTGGAGAAAAGTGTGAAAGTGAGTAACTGCTATTCTATTACGTCTACTATCACCTGACCCCCAAATCTGAGAAAGCTTTAGCATATTCTAGTTTTCGTCAATAGGCAGAATGTTGACTTTGTGTTACAACAGTTAAAGATATATTACAATGCAAGGAAAAATAAAGGCTGCCGCTTTACTCCTGGAAAAAATAATAATGAGTCAGTTGCACAAGGATCTGGTTTAAAATAACAGCATAAACCAGAAACAAGTTGTCATGCAAAGCTGATAATAATTTAAGTGAAAGCTAGTCAAAAGCATTTTTCACACAAACCTCTGGCAACATTCTGGTCCAGCCAAATTATCCCAAATACAGGTGTACTCTTTCTGGAAATCTTTCTCTCCCATCCTTCCAACTCCTTTCTGCAGATGATGGC
>NW_009647680.1:7547245-7550346 GCF_000708025.1 Charadrius vociferus
TCATTTCATAGACCATTATCATTGTCTCATTCTTCTGGCTTTTTCCCCAGCTTAAGTCCTAGTCTATTCAATTTCTCCATGTACAAAAACTATTCTACATCTCTCATTGTCTCTGTGCATTTCCTCTCTCTAGCTGAGATATGGTGAAGGTGCAGTACTGACAATGGAATTTTAGCATCGTTCAAATGAAGGAGAGCAAAAGGGCCTTACACCTCCCAGGACTGGGCTTTGTCCACCCTAGGTTGGTCAGAATAAATTCACTTTAAACTAAAAGAAAAAAATTGAGATGAAAAAAGGACAAAAAGATCCAAGTGAATAACATCATCTTCATCATGACCCCATTATGGTTAATAAAATGTTAAAATGAGACAGTGCTCACCCACTGTTTTATCTTTACTTCATTGCTTTTTCCTACTAGCAGTGCATCAATAACCTGCAGTATATTCTAACTGATTGAATAAAAAGTTATATTTAATTGGGAAATCAATGAGCAGGAATAGGGCACTGAGGTCATATAGATTGTATCATCCTGACCAATCTAACTCACTTGCCCTTTGAGCTGGTCTTTCATCATTATATTTCACTTGCCAATTCCTCAACGGTCTTAATTATGGGCACAGCAATTTGTCTTCAAATATCACACTACAGTGAAATCTATGCATCAATAAATACAGCTCAAAAGCTGTTTTCCACACTGCTGGAGAGTTAATTGCTTCTATGGTTAAAGCAAATGCTGTAATTCTTTACATTTGTGGTGCTTTTCAACATCTTCAAGTGACTGGAGGCCATTCAGAATTGCAAAATTAAAGGAAAACATATCTTTGAATATGAAGATTGGTTCTTAGCAATTTTTGACACTTTATCAGTACAGAACATTCTGCCCTGTGCTGCAGTTGGAGCACGGCTAAGAAATAGCAGAGGACACTTTAGAAAGTGTAGCTAACGTAGTCAGAAGGATCTGCTGGCTGTTCATTTTCTACCTGTCCCTTTTAAACACTGCCTCTGTGCAGGGGAAGTGGTGAATACCACATTTACAAATTTTGCCCAGTCTGGCTTTTTCTGTTCAGGAAAGTGCAATTCTAGTGCTGTTCTTGTGTTTGTCCTCTCCAAAGCAGGAATGTTCTCTACTGTGTTAATGCCGCTTGGAAAGCACGGGATGCAGGTGAGCCTTGAAAAATTGGTCTGTGAACAAGAGGACTGGTGAAGTCCACAGTTGTGGAAGACGTTGGTTGGGCTGGGTGACTTACTTGCAGACTTTCGTGGAGTTACCACAGCCAACCCTCCAGGCCATATAAAGCATCCGTGTTTTTATTGTGCTCTTCTTTTTGCCTGCAATAGCTGTTGTGCTCCCTGACTCCTAAGCCACTTAGAAGCTACAGCATTGGTTTCTGTACTGGCAGCTTGCCTCAACCTGATTTCGGAGTGGCTGTCAATATTTTCTGCCCTTGTACAGACAACCCAAGGCCCTCCTATGAAATATTCTGGCATGTCTGAAAGGAAAGATGCGTGATTGACCAGAAGCTCAGCATGACTCAGCAATGTGCAATCGCAGCTCAGAAGGCCAACTGTATCCTGGGCTGCATCAAAAGAAGTGTGGCCAGCAGGTCAAGGGAGGTGATCCTGCCCCTCTACTCCACTCTTGTGAGACCCCACCTGGAGTACTGCGTCCAGCTCTGGAGTCCTCAACATAAGAAAGACATGGATGTGCTGGAGCGTGTCCAGAGGAGAGCCACGAGGATGATCCGAGGGCTGGAGCACCTCTGCTATGAGGAGAGGCTGAGAGAGTTGGGGCTGTTCAGCCTGGAGAAGAGAAGGCTCCGGGGAGATCTTATTGCTGCCTTCCAGTACCTAAAGGGGGCCTACAGGAGAGCGGGGGAAAGACTTTTTACAAGGGCATGTAGTGACAGGACGAGGGGGAATGGATATAAACTAGAAGAGGGAAGGTTTAGACTAAACATTAGGAAGAAGTTTTTCACTTTAAGGGTGGTGAGGCACTGGCACAGGTTGCCCAGAGAGGTTGTTGAGGCCCCATCCCTGGAGGTGTTGAAGGCCAGGCTGGACGTGGCCTTGTGCAACCTGGTCTAGTGGGAGGTGTCCCTGCCCATGGGAGGGAGGTTGGAACTCGATGATCTTCAAGGTCCTTTCCAACCTAAACCATTCTATGATTCTATGATTCTATGATTTCTGCCTGATGCAAGGGTGGATGGGACAGGAGCAGACCTGGGGCAACCCATGCTATGTTGCAAGTGTGCTGTAGGCACTGGGCACTCCTGAGTTCCTCTACCAGGAACACCTGTTCGGTTGCTTGAAAAAAAAGCATGTCAAGTGAAGCAGTGTGCATTGGTGAGTAGGGTGAAGGGTGAAGAATGAGATCTGGACATTCTTGTTACTTCAACTCCTTGTCTGCAGACAAAGTTGGCAATGATTCCTTCTCCAAATGTTTGAGGCTGCCATTTGAGGAACAGGCAAGAAAACATTACAGGATGACCATGAGCCAGCAATGTGCCCTGGTGGCCAAGAAGGCCAATGGCATCCTGGGGTGTATCAAGAAGAGTGTGACCAGCAGGTCAAGTGAGGTCATCCTCCCCCTCTACTCTGCCCTGGTGAGGCCATATCTGGAGTATTGTGTCCAGTTCTGAGCTCCTTAGTTCAAGGACAGGGAACTGCTGGAGACAGTCCAGCAAAGGGCTATGAAGATGATGAGGGGATTAGAACATCTCTCTTATGAGGAAAGGCTGAGGCACTTGGTTCTTTTTAGTCTAGAGAGAAGAAGACTGAGGGGGGATCTTATCAATGCTTATAAATACTTAAAGGCAGGATGCCAGGGGGATGGGAACAGTCTTTTTTCAGTGGTGCTCAGTGATAGGACAAGAGGTAACAGGCACAAGCTTGACCATAGGAAGTTCCATCTTAACATGAGGAGGAACTTCTTTCCTTTGAGGGTGGCAGAGCACTGGCACAGGCTGCTCAGAGAGGTGGTAGAGTCTCCCACTCTGGAGATGTTCCAAACCAGTTTGGACGCCGTCCTGTGCAACTGCTGTAGGGGGTTGGACTAGATGATCTCCAGAGGTCCCTTCCAACCCTGACCATTCTGTGATTCT